>NC_141549.1:85900000-86200000 GCF_021556685.1 Rattus norvegicus
AGTATGCAGTGCCCAAAGACAACAGAAGAGGGCCTTTGGCCCTCTGGCACTAGAATTCCAAGTGGCTGTGATCAGAACTTGGGTCCTCTGGAGAAGGCACGAGCTACAGGTCGCTTTCCACCGGTGGTTTTCCTTCTCTCTCTGGTTCACACTTGCCTGCTTTTTCTGTCTGGAAGCTTGTGTTTGGATCTCAGGCACCCAGGGCTGGGTAGTTCTGAGCAGCTGTGATCATGCGTAGCCCGTGTTCTGCCTTGCAGTCACAACCGCCTGGGTCCTGTAGGATTTTTGCTTTGGTCACACACACATTTGTTCCGCCTTTGTTACCCTCCACGGCTAGGAAGGACCACACAGCAGGCTTCCACTCTGCCAGGACAGCGGCTGGGCAGTCACTCTGGGGATGCGCACACTCTTGGCTCTTCAAACCATTTCCCCCAAGCATGTGGCCGGTCAAGCTGAAGACCTGGTGTGCAGCACACACCAGTATCGTCCCCGGAATCACAGTCCTCTAGGGCCTGGCGCCCAGTGTTCAGAAGATCCTGCTTTTACGGTAGGCTTGTGTCTCCATTTTCTTTGTCTTGGTTCATAGCTAGTGTTTCCCCTTGCCTTTCAATTTTGAAAGACAATTTCCCAGTATAAAAATCTGGGTTTGTAAGGTTCTTGTTTAAGTCGTTCAAGACGGATTAATTTCGTCAGTTTCTTGTCGTTTCAGATGCAAAGTAAGCCTCAGTGTTTAGTCCTCAGTGTGTGGCCCCTTCACCGTCTCCTTCCCCTCTCCTTCCCCTCGGGGTTGAAGCCGCTGCACCCAGGCTGCACTCGGGATGCTATGTCGTCACTCCCTCCCTGTACTGTCATCTATCTGCCTGGTCCTCTGGCGCCCTGTTCCTTCCAAACATTCTTGGCCATGAACTCTCAGACATTTCCCATGCCCTGTTTCCTTTTCTCCTGGAATCGCAGTTCCACAAATACTCACTTTGGTATTTTCCCATAGTTCTTGCATACTCTGGGATGGCTAGCTGGGTCTAAGGCCCCATAACTTCCATATCCCATACTTGTGCCCCTGACTCTCCCCTGCCTCCTGAGACTCTGCTAATGAGCCTTCTAGTGCATGCCCCCAGCCCTGCCATCTCCTGTGTGCTGCCCAAATCTGGTGTTTTAACGTCTCTGTAATCGGGAAGCAGATGACTGTGAAGATGACCATGGGAGCGGGTGAGGTCATACTTTACACACCGGTGTGCATGGTTCCATAAATGTCCAGGTGGAAAGGTTATGGCCACAAGGAAATACTGGTCTCCCCACCTTTCTAAGGGACTCCACCAGCCACTGGAAAGCTTTCAGATTCCAGGGGCAGCCAAAGGTCCCAGCAACACAAAAGTAATTCTTCGCCACGGTGGGAAATGACAGGAAGGTTGCTCAAAAGCTTAGCACGGAATCATCATGTGCCTCACAGTCCCCTTGTGTCATGCCTATCACCGTGAACAGGTGCCAGGGAGAAGCAGCTTAAGGGACAAATATGTTGCTTGGGCTCCAGTCCACTCTGTCAGGACCGAGGTTCTTTGTGCACACCGGCAAATCAGGAGGCAGAGAGGGCATGGGAGCACTCAGCTGTGTTCTAGTTTGGATTCTGATGCTGTGGGCAACATCTTGACCCAAAGAAACTTGAGGAGGACAGGGTTTCTCTCATCTTACAGCCTCATAGTCCTTCCCAATGGGAAGCCAAGTCAGGAACACAAGGCAGGCCCTTGGCAGCCATCACAGAGGGAAGCTACTTATGTGCTTGCTCCCTGACTCACGCTTAACTACCTCTCTTATACAGCCCAAGATCCCCACTGAGGCAATCGCACTACACACAGAGGCAATCAAGAAAATACCCCAATAGATAATTCCACAAGCCAATCAAATTGCAGCGCCCACCCCCCCAACTGAGGGCCATCTCTTCCCAGGTGTGTCAAGTTGACAGCCAGTATTAGCCGGCACAGCTGGCTTCCTCTGCCCCCCTTTTAAGTCCGTTCAAGACCCCAGGCCACGGGGGAGTTCCATCCACATCCAACCCAGGTCTTTATCCTTCAGTTTGCCCTTTCTAGAAAAGCCCTCACAGACCCACCCAAAGTTATGAGGTTTGTTTTGCCTGGTTGGTTGGTTTCGAGATAGGGTCTTTTTATATAGCCCTGCCTGTCCTGGAACTCACTATACAGACTATGCTGGCCTCAACTCTCAAGAGATTTGCCTCTGCCCCTCTGCCCCTCTCTGCCCCTCTGCCCCTATACCTCTCTGCCCCTCTGCCCCTCTCTGCCCCTCTGCCCCTATGCCCCTCTGCCCCTCTGCCCCTCTCTGCCCCTCTGCCCCTGCCTCTGCCCCTGCTTCTGCCTCCCAAGTGCCGGGATTAAAGGTGTATGCCACCACACCTGGCTAGGTATGATTTTAAAAGTTTACTTAGTGTGTGTGTGTGTGTGTGCGTGTGTACATAAGATGTGTGCCTATGAAAACCAGAGATGTTCCTTTATTTTTTAAAGATTTATTTATTATATATAAGTACACTGTAGCTGTCTTCAGACAGAGTGGAAGAAGATATCAGATCTCGTTACAGACAGTTGTGAGCCACCATGTGGTTGCTGGGAATTGAACTCAGGACCTCTGGAAGAGCAATCAGTGCTCTTAACCACTGAGCCATCTCTCCAGCCCCGGAGATGTTCCTTGAAACTGGAGTTATACAGACAGTTGTGAGCCACCCAGCACAGGCTCATAGAATCAAACTCAGGTCCTCTGGTAGAGTAGTACATGCTGTTAATGGCTAAGCCATCTCTCCAGTCCGATCTTTCTTTTTTTAAATCAATTTGCAATGTTAGGATTTGTAATCAATGAACAGAGTTGCTAACGAGCGCCCCACGTTGGTCCCCAGTGCCAAGTGCATGGCTGAGGTGATCGCTGCTTGCTTTAACACATCTTTACTTACGACATCTTTACACTGGCAGGGAAATTTAGCAGGAAAAGTGAAATCCAGCTGGAAGTTGCCATCGGCTAAGTGACACAGAGCCACGGTGGCTTCGTCTTTGTTTTGGGACATTTAACTGCTTCGTTCTTAGGAGCCTAACTTCCTCCAGCATCCATCCAGGCCCAGGGCAGGAGGGACACCTCCCTCTAGGGTAGACAGCTATGGCTCTGGATGGCTGCTTCTGTGTGTGCCCATGTCCCCGGCAAAGCAGACACTCCCAGAGAGCACGGACCTGCTTCAGCAATGGGCCGCTGGATGGCTTCAGGATTTCTGTGGAAAGAATGTGGGTTCTCCCATTCTCGTTTTGCTCAAAGTCCAGGGGTCATGCTTGCTCATTTTCCCAGATCTAAATTCTGGGTTTTTCTGCTTTGGTAAGCATCCCAGAAATGTGGAGGGCTGGGGAATAAACTCTGCAGCCGTCCCACAAGGGCACAGTGCAGAGGACTGCTGTAGAAGGGGGACAGCAGGCACAGCTTGCCTGAAATGACACAAATGGTAGGTTCATTTATACACGGTGGCTTTCTTTCCCTCTGCCCGTGACATCTGCACATCTGCAGAGCTGTATCTGCACGGCAAGGCCGATAGGTAGACCCCATCTTCAGCGCCCAGGTCTCAGAGGCCTCCCCCAACACCCTCACTTACTGCAGAAACTAGCCGGCTCCCCAAGCCCTCTGCCACACCGATCTTTGCTCCTTGGTCCTTGTCTTCTGCAAGAGCTGCACCCTCACCCCCCTTACTATCTGGCTGCCAAATGCTCTTCTCCCTGGATACCACATCTGTTTGCCCCCAGTAGTGTCTCTCCCTAAGCTGGCTGCACATACCCTTCATTCACACTGGCCTTCGAATCCGTTCCCTCCAGCTTAGCCCGTTCTGGCCCGTCTCTAGACACCAGAAACTCAGTAATTTGTGAAAAAGAAAAGTCCCTTTCCTACAGTCCTGGAGGCTGGGAGTTCAAGGCCGAGGTGTGAATGCATTCATGTCTGTGGTAGCATGGTCTCACAGCAACCCCAGAAGAGCAGAAAGCAAAAGGCCAGAGAGGCTTGTTCCTTAGAGATGCCATCCTGCCAACCGACCTAGGTAGGTCATGCTGTTAGGAGTATATGAAAAGGAAAAAGACAATAAGACGGGATTTCAGAAAGGAAAGGAGAGCTGCCAGCTGGCTTGGAGAGTGGAGTCGCTTGTCACTGAGCCCGATGGCCTCCACGGTAGGAGATGATCAACCTCTGAGACAGGTCGTTCCACACAGAGCGTCACAGTGAGAGAAGTGACATGAGAGCAGCTTCTCCGCAGATTTCCGGGAGTGGGAGACAGACAGTTGTGTGCGGAAAGATGGGGAGGGTGCTCAAGCTGGGGTGTGTCTCCCCAGTGCCCTGGGAATGTGGGGAGTGATTGAAGCACCTCCAGCAGCTGCACAGGTGGAGAGCCTGCCTCATGCTCTCAGGACCTCCCCGGAATCAATCGCCCAGCTGTGGATACAGCTGCTCCTGTCAGGTGACCATCCAGCTGCACAGTTCACAGCTCCATGGAGCGAGCAGCAGAGCTATGGCCCCCAAAGAAGACCAGCCAGTCCTGTCTCAGAGCTGGGGTCACTCACTGTGGACAGAGCCTCCCAGACACAGAGGGCAGGACTTTCTTGCCCTTTGCACCGCCCACGCTGAGTCTCCTGCTGTGCCCTTCAGCTCCTCAATGGTAGGCTCTCCATTACTTCTTCCTGGGCCTTTCTTCATCTTGGGGCTGGGGCTGTTCCCAGATCTCAGCCCCCGGGTAGCTCAGTTTCTAAAAATAGACTTTCTCTCAGGGTGGCACTAAGCGATTGCCCTTCAAGTCACAGGGAGTAATAAAATGGAAATCTTGTCCACCACTAACCCATCTTTGGGGAGAAACACTGTCTCACCAAAACCAACAACTGGACCTGAGGTTTGTGAGGGCTGTGGCCTTGTCCCCAGGGTAAGACTTCCAGGTCTCCCATGGGCCCCACCAACATATGATTTGAGTTTGAAAGAGAGAGGATGAATAATGGAGGTGAGAAGTCTTTGACGTGCCAACTGAAAACACTGAGGCGTAGAGAGGGCACACAGGGTAAATTATTTCATCTCACGGAGCCTGTGTCCTCGGAGGGGTGGGGTGAATGGAGAGGTGTCTACGCATGGGCTACTGGGCTGAGTGGGATAAATGCTGTTTATGTGGCTCCTGAGCTGTGTGAGCAGCAAAGCTTACCGACCATATATAGTAGGAATAGAGATCTCTTCCTTTGTACTCCTTTCTATACCCTGCCATCCCACCACATGCCCCAAGTGTGACCCGGCAACGACAGAGCATTCAAGGACAAGGTTGGGCTCCAGAATAAGCCCCCTTTGTCATGTGTGTCCCTGAGGCACTGTGGAAGTTCAGGTGGTACAATGAAAATTGCTTCTGTGGCCATGTTCCAGGCGAAGGCCCCTGGACCGTAAGAAGGAACTTCACAGAGACTTGAGCACTCTAAGGCAGGTTGCACCATGCACTCTGGGCCCTGGGGTAATGGGAGCCAGGAATATAGGCTGGAGTTTGTAAGGGTTAAGTTCCTGCAGTATGTACAGCTGCTTTGTTCTCTGCAAGGTGCACACACACACGCATACACACACATGTGCACGCATGCACACACACACACATGCACACACATACATGTGTACAGACAGGTAGTGCTATGCATTTGGTATCCAGAAATCTGCTGCTGCTGCTTCTCCTCTTCCTCTTCCTCCTCTCCTCCTCCTCTTCTTTTCTTTATTGAGACAGGGTTTCTCTGTGTGGCCTTTGCTGTCCTGTAACTTACTATATAGACCCAGCTGGCCTCACACCCAGAGATCTACCTGCCTCTGCCTCCCAAGTGCTGGGATTAAAGATATGTGCCACCATACTAAGCTCAGAAATCAGCTTCTTGTACCTTCTACTTGGCCAATCGAAGAGCAGAAAATGCAAGATGACTTTTCAGGGAAATTGAAGGTAATGGGATTGACCCTTAGGCAAGTTGGGTCAGCAGGGATGCTAGACACCAGTGACACCCACAGGCTCCAGCTCACAGCCACGGATCCCCAAATAATCTAGACCAACCCTGTGAGTCCACTTCCATCAGGTCCATGGTACAATGCCTTCGAAGAAAGGTCTTCCAGAGCTAGCTCAGAAGCTCAAGGCTGGAATCAGGACAGTTACTTCCGTGGGTGGCAACAGTGAGCTAATGCTGCTGCCTCTGGCTCTCAGTCAGCCTCTCTGCTTCCAAGGGACAGCACTCCATAGCTCTCCCCTGGGACTGCCCCCCTGGGACCAGCACATACAGCAGAACCAGATGTAGTCCCCCACACCAAGCTCAGACATTCCCAGTGAATGTGAACATGACTGGCAGACCCACATTGCACGCTCCCTCTCTGTGAAGCTCTTCCAAGATGCAAGCATTCTGACAAGGCTTTCCATAAATAACGGGCTCCCTCGCCTGTGTTCCTGGAATATGCAGACACTCAAGTGCCTGACTGATTAAAGCAGGCACCACTTCTTTTTGCAGTCACTAAGGGCAAAGGGCCTGGAGACATCCAAAAATAATGTGTGTTCCAAAAGGCGAGGGGGTGTGACTTCCCTTGAGTTCTGAACTTTGTGTGTCCCCATAAGAACACTGACAACAATATCACAGATGTGTGTTTTGTCTGTCCGGTTGATTTTTTTACAACATGGTTTCAGTATATAGCTTTGGTTATCTGGGAATTCACTCTGTAAACCAGGCTGGCCTCGACTCTCAGAGATCTGCTTGCCTCTGCCTCCCAAGTGCTGGGATTAAATGTGTGTGCCACTATGCCTGGCTACAGAAGTGTATTTTTAAAAGTCCTGCTCTTTTTTAAAAAAAAAAAAATCAGAGATTCCTTCTCTCTCCCTCCCCAGGGGACCAAGAGCATTGCACACGATCTTAGGGTTTACTGCTGTGAACAGACACCATGACCAAGGCAACTCTTACAGAGAACATTTAATTGAGTCTGGCTTACAGATTCAGGTTCAATCCATTATCATCAAGACAGGAACATAGCAGCGTCCGGGCAGGCATAGTGCAAGAGGAGCTGAGAGTTCTACATCTTCATGTGAAGGCTGCTAAGACTGGCTCCCACATGGTTAGGAGAAAGGTGTCATTGCCCACCCCCACAGTGACACACTTCCTCCAACACAGCCACACCTCCCAATAGTGCCACTCCCTGGGCCGAGCATATTCAAACCACAACTCACATAGACACTGTCATATAAAAATATGCTGTAGACCACTCCAGGTCAGACCACAGTGGGCTGCATTGTTTTCTTCTCTCTTAGTTTCATAGTTACCCAAATAAGTAGGTTTTAAAGGCTGAAAAGTAGAGAGACTTAAAGGGTGTCACCAGGACTGGATTACTTATGAAATTTCTTTCAGGAACAAAACAGGTTATGGGCTGGTGCAGCTCTGTTTTCCTTCCCCAAGTCGGAGTGCCCGAAGAGCAAGCAGGCCTTTATCTTTACATCCTACAACACAGATACAATGTGTCTGTCTGTGGCTAACATGTAGCACCGGGCAGCAAAAGAAGAACCAGATGGTAAGGGCTTCAAGTTGGTGAGCAGATAGTCATTGCTGCTGCACACGAACAAAGACACAGACCAGACAATATTCTAAGTGAGCGGATGACACGAGTGGGTGTGTTCTAATAAAACTTTATTTATAAGAACAGGCAGCAGGTTGTATTTGGTCTTCCGGCAGTATGATGACAACCAGCGATGTGCACTGTCATTAAACCAATGATATCACGACACTGACACCACTGTACAAAAACTATTCTCCCTTTTGAAGCAGTTGGGGACTTATACGCCCATAGATGCCACTCTCCCTATAGACAGGACAGTGAGAGAAGGGCCCCGGCTTGTTGCTCTACTCTTTTACTGGGGAAACCTGGATTGTTCTCAGCAGGGACAGTCTTAGCACGCTTCCATTCCCGAGGATGAAATTTTAATGTTTTTATTTTTCTCTTCCCATTTTAGGTTCAGTAGTAGGACTCAACTTTAGCCCTGCTTGCTTCACACTTCTGTGGGGTTTTTTTTCTTCCTGACCCAGGAGATACTGGGGTGACCTGCACCCTTTCTTCGATGGCTCACCTATCATGACTAGAACATCCTATGAGGCAAACTTCTGGATGTGTCTGGGGGTTTCCAGGAGGCATAGTTGAGGGAAACCCTCCCAGAATGCTGGAATGTGGGCGGCACTGCGCCCCTCGCTTCCTTGGCTGAGCAAGGAAAAGGCTGGAGGAACAACTTCCACAGCTCTCTGGTCCACGCTGTGCGTGGTGCAGCTGCCCATGCTCTTGTTCCGAGGTCCTCTTGCCACGATGGGATGAACCCCTGTAAACACAAAGCCAAAGCACACCCCTGCTTTACATGGGCTTCCCTACCACAGGAATGAGAAACGTAACAGACACACCTTAATTTGTCCTTTTGTTGTTTTTAAGGCAGGGTCTCCAGTTGCCCAGAGGCTGACCACAATTCTGTCACCGAGGATGGCTCTCCTTCTCCCCAGCCTCTGTGATGCTGGAGACCAAACCCACTTAGCATGTTGGAGCAGCGACCAGCTGCATCCCTGTCCCAGCCTTGCTCCGCCTCGTTAACATGCTCCTGTGTTCTGTCTCTCGCCTCCATGGACGCCATGAATGGGGCAGTCACCACAGAGCTTGTTCTCAGAATTCGGCCTGGATGCTTGACCAGTTCCACTGTGATCCAACCCACACAAGTCCCCTAAAAGTGTAAAAGTGAGTTAAAAACCATAGGGATGGGACACAGAATCGTCACCAGCAAACATGTTAACTAACCACTTGATGGAAGCAACACATTCTGTTTATTTTTGTTATTACATTTTTTTATTATTTTAAAACATTTTAGACAATATTTTTTTTTCTTTTTTTCGGAGCTGGGGACCGAACCCAGGGCCTACCACTGAGCTAAATCCCCAACCCCGTCCAACTTCATCTTTTTCTCTCCCTACCTCATCCAGCAAAAAAAGAAAAGGAAAAGAACCTCAAAACCAAAACAGAAAACCCAAAAACCTGTAACAATAACAATGAACATGGTAAGTCTTTTGTGTGTTGGCCAAACTACTCCTGAGCACGGGGCCTTCCCTGACGTATGGGGGATATACCAAATGTCACTCCACTGGAGGAAACTAAGTTTTCTCATCTCTGTAGGTAGCAATTGCAAATAGCTTCCTGGTTTGGACTTTGGGCCCACATCTCCTTTGTCAACAACATACACTTGAGGAAGACCTGTGCATGTATATACACAGAAATCCCACCCTGGGGGTGTGGGAGGGTGGGGCAGATCTGTGATGAGTTCGGAGGAGTAAGTGGGAGTAAACATGATCAAAACTCGTTGCATAAAATTCTCGAAGAATTAATAGAATCTTCCTTAAAGAGAAATATAACTTTCAGAACAATAAATTAGGGCTGGAGAGATGGCTCGGTGGTTAACAGCATTTTTTTGCTCTATCAGAAGACCTAGGTTCAATTCCCAATACGGCAGGTCACAAAGGTCTATAATTCCAGTTCCAGGGGATCTAATGCCCTCTTCTGGACTTAAAGGACACCAGCCATGCACAGCCATGCACACAGCCATGCCTGCAGGCAAAACCCCATACACACATACATTATTTCTAATTAAAAGAATCCATTCTGCCTCACCACAGAGGGCCTGGGTTGTCTGTGATGTTGGTGTCAGAGGACCCAGACTGGAGCTGCTGCAAAGGAGGTGGAGGAACCATTCCTGGAAACCACATGGGATGCTGCCAGGAAGAAAACCAACCTTGTCCCCAGGTAAGACTCCTGCCGGGCCCTGGGACGAAGGAACACAGACACGCTCATTGCTGTGGGTCCTGTTTACTGTTGAGTGCTAGGTGGTGAGGGAACCAGCTGTCTTAAGAACTGGAGCCCCCATGCTGTGGGCATAGATGACAGGGTGGAGGCAGGGTAGAGCTAGGGATCCTAGGAGACAGGGCACTCCTTCCTCTGCTCTTAGAAGGGCACCTCTCACATAGGAGCCTTGTCACCTGCTGCAGGGACAGTCAGAGCCCTACCTGCACCTCTCTTGCTCAAATCCCTTCAGCATGGATACCCAACACATTGGATCCCATGTTCTGGAAACAGTATGTCCAGATCTGCCAGGTGTCATGTCACATGGGGCTGGGGGGCTTCTGACACACACAGAGGACCTGGACAGCCGGGGACAGCTTGGTCTGCTCTGTGTCTCATCCATACCGGCTTGGTTCCAGTCCCTGTGTGGAGCGTCCTGCTTCCTTCCTCCTTCACTCTAAGGGGTCTCAGACACAAGGGACAGGCCATTTGTGATGGTTGGCAACTTGCTGAGGTCACCTAGGAGACAAAACCGTTGGGGCTTGTCTATGACAGTTTCTAGACTGGGTGGATGCAGGAAGACACACCCTAAATGTGGATTGCACCACACCATTGGCTTTGACTGACTCAAACCCAGAGAGTAAGCTGAGCACCCCTGTTCTTTGCTCTCTGCTTCCTGACTCGGACTCAACAGCACCAGCTGCCTCCAAGGACTACATCCTAAGAGCTGTGAGGTAGAATAAACCACTAAATTGCTTCTTGACAAGTATTTTGTCACAGCAACGAGGAAGGTAAGGTGCCATTCCTCTTGTTTCACCCAGACTGTGGTTAATCAGTCTTCTCTAAACAGCATCATGGCTTCATCTTCAGCCTCATCTTCCTTGGGAAGAGTGGCATGGAGGGTAGGCATGGTCTTGCCTTTGCCTCTGAAGCAGAGCCTGGGCGATACCAAGGTGTGTGTGTGTTCGTGTGCGCGTGTCTGAGTGTGTGTGCACACAAAGGACAAGAAGTGCACCACTGGGGAGAGCCCTGCTTGTTCCTCTCCCCTCGAGGCACAGCTCTGCATTGAGGCCCACTTTAGGACAGGACAGAGGCAGACTGGCCTTGACCACTGTGTAGCCAATGAGATGCCTCATTCCAAGGCAGCTCTGAGACGCCCCAAAGTGTTGAGATGGAAGAATCCCAGAGGGAGAGTGCTAGACATCTCTAAAAGTGAGACCTGTCTGCCTCAGGGCCACAATTGCCTTAACAGTGGTTACAGAAGTGTGGCCTGGGCAGGTCGGGGGTGACAATGAAGTGGGTGTACACATGGCTTCTCTAGTTCTACTGTTTGTCGGTGTAGAAATCCTTTCTCACTGATACCTAACTCCCTCCAAGCCCCAGAGTTTCCTAAACTGAGGGAATTTCCTATCTCTGGGGCTAGGGGTGCAGAGTGGAATGTCTGACAGCAGAGGGCGCCAGCAGCACAGCGGCTCCCTGGTCTGTCTGCTTCGGAGACAGCAGGGGCCCTCGTGCACCTAATGAAAGACACCAAGTCTGCCTTCTCTGTCCATCTCTGGACACTTCCACCTCCAAGTGTCCTTTCATCCTCTCCACACTCAAGCAGCCCCAGTCCGCACACATAATGAACACACCAGGGTGCACATGCACATCCTACTGTATTGATCTGTCCTGCCTCCATCCCGGGCTATGTGGAGAAGGCAGCCCAGCTTCTCTCTGGGCTTCACTGCATTCCTGGTAGGTTTTAGGAGTCTAGTAGGCAGCCTGTCCCCTCTGTGATGCTCTCAGTATCTCAATGCCACAGAGGATGAGGATGGAGAGCAGGCATGGTTGAGCTTGTAGTAAGGGAACTGCCAGAGAACCTGATTAGATTTGATCCCACGAGTCCTGCAGAGTTCAAGTTGCCAGGTGACCCGGGCTGCTGGCTGACAGTCCCTCCATCTGAGGTGTGTGTGTGTGTGTGTGGGGGGGGGGGGTATTCTGGTTCCAAATCATGGCCACCTTCTGCCCACACTGTAACAGGCTTCTAGCACAACTGAGGTCATGTTAGAGGGACCATTCTGCCCTTAAAAACCCGTAGGATAGGGGTTGGGGATTTAGCTCAGTGGTAGAGCGCTTGCCTAGGAAGCGCAAGGCCCTGGGTTCAGCCCCCAGTTCCGGAAAAAAAAAACAAAAACAAAAAAAAGTAGGCTCCCAAGAGCTGCCAAAACTGGAATAGAGACCTAATCCATCAACGACCTAGTCCATGGCTCCAGGAAAAGCCTTGCTTTTCAGCTTCTGTAATTCTGCTTCTTGATAGTGAAATTTGACAACCAGGATGTGGGTTTTGTGCATAAAAGACAAAGGGTCTTTGCTATGAATAATGGCCTTTATTCTGAAGCCACAGGATGGAGAAGCCATGGGAGGGAGTGCTGGGTCTGTGCTGTGAGCCTACCCTCCTTTTGGACACTGAGTTGATGTAATAGTAAGGAAAGAGATCTTTGGTTTTTCGTTTTCCCCTGTTACTTAGGGTTTCTTTAGAAGCAAGTTATAGAAAATCCTGACCAAGGAGGGTTTTAAAAAATCTTTTAAATCCCAGCACATGGGAGGAAAATGCAGGTGGATCTCTTGAGTTTGAGGCATGTCTGGTCTACATAGTGAATTCCAAGACAGCCATAGCTACATAGTGAGACCCTTTCCCAAACACACACACACACACAATTATCTCAAGAAAACTTGCAGCCTTTAAAATGTTGGTCATTAGGAGTCTCCAATCCAGTCCATGGGCTTTATGTATCCAGGAACAGTTAACATTGTCCCAACCAAAAAAATTTATAAATTTAGTTAAAAGAACATGAGATTTTTGTTGCAATTTTCTTTTTGATAACTCAATCGTTCAGTTTGGGGCATGAACTCTGTAGACGACAATATTGTATCTCAGTGTCAAAAGACTGGACATCCGTGTAAATCAGGGGACAAGTAGGGGTTCATTGTAAGACTTCAGTCAAACCAGAGTGGCTCTAAGAGAGAATAAATCATGCTATTGAGCCAAGCACGGCAGGAGACATGGGCCTATGGGAGGACACCCATTGGATGTGCCGATTTCCTTTCCAAGGCTTTTAAAAGTCCTTCCAAAATGCTCTCCCAAAAGCTCACATGGGGTCCACATTCCCCGGTGGGAATAAGTAACTGTGTCACGTGATGGGGAGAGGAAGGACCACGTGCTGACCTGAGAGGCATTCCTCCGAAGCTTATCAGGTAGTTTTCCCATTCCTGAGTGTTATCATCTTGCTCTCCTGCTGGCTGGCATGTTTTCCCTACAGTTCTATCAACTCCTGTACCCATCAGAAGTTATCATTGTCCCCACAGCACCTTAACTATAACTTCACGAAGCTCAGTTTCCCTTCAGTTAAGCTGTCTTGTCCCTCAGCATTCGCCTTCACATTTATCCTTGCAACAACTCCACACATTTTTCTTTATAGATTTGGAGCAGGTGGCAGCAGGGGGTCTCACACTGTAACTTTGTTGGCCTGGCCTGGAACTATCTAGACCAGGCTGTCCTCAGACTTACAGAGACCTGCTCCTTCTGCCTCTGGGTGCCGGGATTAAAGACGGGCACACTGACACAGCTGGCTTTTTTAAAGACAAGATCTCACGTAGCCCAGACTGGCCTCTAAGTTCTTACTTACACAGCTGCAGAAATCAACTCCTGATCCTTCTGCCTCCAACTCCCAGGTGTGGTGATATCAGACTCGGGCCCTGTGTCCAATTTACACGGCCATGAGAGTAAAACTCAGGGCTAGATAGGGACTTCACCAACTGAACTGCATCCCAAGGCCCCCATAGTTATCACAATCTGTTCATGTTTTCCAACTGATTTTCCATGTCTTAATACACTGCGGATTCTTTAGAATGCTGAGTTGCACTAAACAGAGTGGGGGGATATGGTCTGTGTGCCGCTGGCAAGCTGAGACCCGCTGTCCCATCCCTGAGAAGGTAACACGCGAGCTACATTTGCTTTTATGCTTCTCCACTCTAGCCGTGTCTGGCAGGGGCAAGTGAAGCTGTGTGGTCCCTGTCATCCTCAGAGGAGAGAGTAGCACAGCAGAAACCCAGGAGCCTCTCCTCTGCAGGAATGGAGGCAGGGAGCCGAACTCACAGAGACCCTTTTCCATCAGACGTCACCAGCCAGCATCCGCACACTCCAGTCCCATGCATGGCCTCTGGCATCAGCCAAGGTCCTCTGTTGTTTTAGATTTTTGGACCTAACCCTGGACACTGCATGGTTGCAGTGCTCATCGGTTCCGTGTCCTCCTCCAGGCACCTGCTGCTGCCAGACTGCCTGTCCCTCACTCTGGCACTGTAGCTGGCATCCCGCTTCTCCCTCAGCCTGGGCAGGGGTTGGGATCGGGGCAGGCACTAGCGGAGTTTCCAGAAAATAAGTTTTCTTTTTTTTTTTTTTTCCTCTTTTCTCTTCCCACCTGTTTGACTGCTCTCTGGTGCCTCTGATGTGTCAGAACTGGATTCTAACGTTAGGAAGATGTAAATTCACACACACACCCCCCCAAGGGCATCTGTAGACTGAAATACTCTGAAGTCCACTACAACTTTAATTTTAGCTTCAGTAAATGTGCCTGCGGTCTGTGACTTGCTTTTGACAGGACAGACTATTTGAAGTCACTCAGAGAATGGTGAGGCCCCACGCAGTGTGGAAGAGAGCACGTGGGGAGCCCAGCTCTCGGCCTGCCTCTACTCCTCCCCTGAGGCCATGCACCAGGCCTTTGGGTGCCCCTCACTGGAATTCCTGAGTGAAGCTGGAGCACATTCAGTCGGGGGAGGTTTTGGGAAGGTGCAAAGTCTGCCCCAGACCCAACCTCCCACAGATGGTCATGTGCCCTGTGTAAGTGTTTAAGTGTATTCATGTGTTTGAATATGAACTATGGAAGTTCAGCCCAATAAATAAGGTCAGGTCTTTAATGCTCCACAGGGGAACAGTTCCAAATTTCTCTCTCTCCTCTCTCTCTCTGTCTCTCTGTCTCTCTGTCTCTCTCTCTCTCTCTCTCTCTCTCTCTCACACACACACACACACACAGTTCCTCCTCCCTCTTCTGACCTTACACACACACACACACACACACACACACACACAGTTCCTCCTCCCTCTTCTGACCTTACACACACACACACACACACACAGTTCCTCCTCCCTCTTCTGACCTTACACACACACACACACACACACACACAGTTCCTCCTCCCTCTTCTGACCTTACACACACACACACACACAGTTCCTCCTCCCTCTTCTGACCTTACACACACACACACACACACACACACAGTTCCTCCTCCCTCTTCTGACCTTACACACACACACACACACACACACACAGTTCCTCCTCCCTCTTCTGACCTTACACACACACACACAGTTCCTCCTCCCTCTTCTGACCTTACACACACACACACACACACACACACACACACACACAGATGGAACTCAGAGCAAATGCTCTATCATGAAGCTACAAAGCCCAGCCCTGAACTTTCTAGTAACTCTGTTTTGAGACAGGATCTTACCACATAGCTCTGGCTGTCCTGGAACTCACTCTGTAGACCAGGCTGGCCTCAGAGATCCACCTGCCTCTGCCTCCCAAGTCCTGGGATTAAAAAATGTATGCCATGCTGCCTGGCCATCTGAGGTGCTGGGAACAGAGCCTGGCAGATGAGGGTCGCACTCCCTCTAAAGGCCCTGGTAGGACCCACCCGCCACTCTAGACGCGGTGACCCAGGTGTTCTTGCAGTCTGTGGCAGCGTTGCTCCAGTTCCTGCCTGTTTCTACACCCACCTCAGCTCCTACCCTTGCTGGTCATCTAACACACTCACTAGACACTGGATCGGAACCTACTAGAATCAAGTAGTTTATCTCCAAACTGTAAGCTGACCAAATAAAAAGCAATCCAAGAATTCTGGAGATATGGATTCTAGTGGGACACTGTGGCGGTTTGAATGAGAATGGTCCCTGAAGGCACATATGTTTAAGTGCTTGATCCCACACCCGTGGACATGTTTGGATATGATCATGACGTGTGGCCTTGTGGAAGGAGGGATGTCACCCGGGGTAGGCTGTGTGGTCTCAGAAGTCCACACCAGGTCTAGTCACTCTGTCTGCAGCCACAGATCAGGACGTAAGCTCTCAGCTACTGCTCCAGCGCCAGGCCTGTCAGCTTTCAACCTTGGTCATGGACTCGCCCTCTAAAACCGTAAACAAGGTCCCAATTAAATGCCTCCTTTTATAAGACTTGCCTTGGTCGTGGTGACTCTTCAGAGCAATAGAACAGTACCTAAGACACCTTTCACTCTGCTCGTAATATAAAAATACTGTTCTCTTCAAGGCTCTGAGAGGTGTCTCACCAGCTGCTGCTATCAGTCACTGCTTCTTTAAGAGAAGGTTCTAGAGACAGATCCCTACTGTGACGTTCAAGATCCCCCTGGTTGAGGGACCTGCACACTTACTATTTAAGTGAGAGATGTCAGAAACAGATGGTCACATTTCTGTCCACACTGACCGTTCATGGTAACAATAAACTCACGGCTATGTTGATCCCAGTGGCCTAAGTTTACTGAGTACCACGGATTGCACCTGTAGATGTTACCATATCAACCACAGGCTCTTCTACATCACCATAGCTCACACATTACACCAATACTTATGGTACAGATCGTCCAGGATTGGGTGGAAGAGCTGAGGGGCTCAAAGTGTGCTTCCTGCCGGCTGGAGCAGAGAGCAAAGGGAGGTGGGAGGCAGCCAGATGTCGATAAACCTGTCCGAGAGCTTGTTTTAGGCTGAGCTGTTTCAAGTACACATCTGGGGCTGGGTGAACTGGGTTTCAGGTGAGTCACGAATGTCGCCAAGGCAGGATCATGTGGTCAGGAGTCCCACATATGGAGTCTGCATTGGATGCACATGAAGGTCTGATGACAAGTACCGGGCTAGAACTAGGGCTCAGGGGCAGGTGATCCTGGATAAGACACTGCATGCTGCTGGGGTGGGGCATTCATGGGTCTGGTTTCCGGAAATGGTTTTGGCATTTCCATGTTTGTACGTGTATTGGGTCAGTCTGAGTGGTCGTACTTTGTGCATACATAAATAAGCTAGGGCTCAGCTGAGCCTCACAGTTTGTGCAGGGCACAGGGTGGCTGCCTGCTCATGCACACAGGGTGCAGGGCCCTGCCTCAGCATTTGCTCTCCAAGTGGAACAAGTCACTGCTTCTTAGAGTGGAGTCCCCCGGCCAGGCACAGCCTGAGAGCTGCCTGTGCTCGGCAGCCACCTCTCCTGCGTCAGGGAGTCCGCCACAAGCAGAGGCCACAACTGTCTTCCCATGACTCGGATGAGGGGGTTTCAGTGGGTGGGGGTTGGAAGAAGCTTGGGGGGGGGACACAGGTTGAGTGTGCTGTAAAAATAAAATCTGATGGTTCATGGGTGTCTGGAGCCAGATTAGGCCCAGCTACAAAGGAACAGAGAGCACCAGACTCAGCAAATTTCTGCAGCTCTGGCCACACTACCAATCTCTGCTTAGCCGACACCGCCACCACCCCTGAGACCCCAATGGAGATTTAGAGCAGAAAACTGCCCACAGCCAAGCTCGCCTGCAAGGCCCTTTATCTGATAAGCTTTACATTCTCAGGGTGTAAAGCATAGGGAGGGTCTGGTTTTTGTTAGGAAAGATAAGACCTAGAGGTAAGAAGATTATTCCTTCCTGGCACGGAAGAGGGAGGCCGTGAGTTAGGACTGTAAGCTGTTCTGGTAGTGTGCCTGCCATGCTGGGCTGAGGCCCGGCCTTATGGAGTGGTCTTATTATGGAATGAGAATTGTTTGTCACAGGTTCTGCTCTCAAGCTGGGCACAGCAGGGATGGTCCCTTCCACCTTTGTCAGACTCCTGTGTGTACCTAAGGGTGGCCTTGGAGGCGAGAAAGAAGCCCAGGAACCCCCAACAGCCAATCGTGGGAGAGACTAATGAATAGAATGGGAGATAGCCCAGCATCAGGAAGCTGGTGATGCCCATCCTGAGGCCATGGAGTCTGAGGAGAGGCCTAGGGACCAGCTGAGGCTCGAAGACAGGGCTTCAGAGAGGGCATGTTGGTGGGCGGGGAGGAGAGTGTGCTGGGAGCCTGGACCATCAGAGACCATGAGACGAGGAATGGGGAGAGACCTACCCAGAACGCCCCCTGGCCGCACACGGCTCGTTCTGTCTCAGTGAAGCAGGCCGGGTGTGGAGTGAGGTGGAGTGAGGAGCTTGGGAGCCCTCATTCCCTGCAGCAGCAGTGCCTAGGAGGTGCCTCAGCCCCTGTGAAGCCTGCAAGGCCTGGAGTCGCTGGCTGACATAAAGAGCTGCCACAGGAGACGGGAAATAACAAAACGCGGTGTGTGTGTATGAAAATGTCATACAGACGCGGTGGGGCCCGGTACCGTGCACACTAACGCGGTGGGGCCCGGTACCGTGCACACTAACGCGGTGGGGCCCGGTACCGTGCACACTAACTTAAACATAACGGCTCCTAAGAAGCACAGGAAGGTGGCGCCCAGGCCAGCTTTGGGCAGTCCGGTGCTCTCCGCTGACTTTGCTGCCAGCTGCTGTTGTCTCTGGCAAAGCCATGGCTTTAAGATCTAACAACAGGTGGCAGGATGTTCCCAAGGGTTCAGGTCAGGACTAGGGACAGCTGAGGCCACACCGCCTGCCAGAGGGCCTGGGTTCACACCCTAGAGCCAGGTCGGGGTGGATGCCAGGCTCCTGCAGACAGGGGATTCTGTCGTCGAGGTCCCTTCAGAAAGCCCAGAACAGGGGCTGCACGTGGTGGTGTCTCCTGTGATTTCTAAATTAGGGAGGTAGAAGCAAGGCCAGCCTCAGCTATACAGTAAGGGCTATGTGAGACCCTGTCTTAAAAAATAAAGAAGGAAGGAAGGAAGGAAGGGAGTAGGGGGTGGAGAGAGGGAGGGAGGGAGGGAGGGAGGGAGGGAGGGAGGGAGGGAGGGAGGGAAAGCCAGAACTAGACTGGGACCAGAGCAGAGGAGAGCGAGTCACCCTATGTCAGGCCAACAGGGTTTTACTGTGCACAAAACTGCAAGGATGCAGTTAGTCACCTGGCGAACGGACTCAGACGGAGTATGGCTGCTGGTGTATGAACCCGTTCTAAGAGAGGAGGACTGAGTCAGAGACAACAGATCCAGTTGGAGCAATAGTAAATATTAGCTGAGCTAAATTAAAATTAGGATAGTAAAGAGATCAGTTCAGGTAATTTAAACTTTTTACAAAGTTAGCGGTCCATCTAGGCTAGAGAGACGGCTCAACTGCCTGCTCTTTCAGAGGTCTAGCTTGGATTCCTAGCACCCCTGTGGTGGCCCCCAACCATCTGTAACTCCAGGTCTGGAGGATCTGATGACCTCTTCTGCCTCAGAAATCACTGTACACACATAGTGCTCAGACACAAATGCAAACAAAGCACCCATACACATAGGAGGGGGTAATTTACCATTGAAGATGATTGATTTAAACTCACCTGGTTTACTCGATGGTTTGCTCTAGAGTTTCTGGTGACTGCAGCTCTCAGATGTGAAAACCAATTATTTTATTCAAGTGAGCTTTGCTTTCTAGTAAAATCGCTGTGTGTGTGTGTGTGTGTGTGTGTGTGTGTGTGTGTGTGTGTGTGTATACTCAAGCAAGAGTTTGATTCCATGGGCAAGGAGCAACAATGATACAAGGGCTCCATTCTAAAGGTGCCACATCAAGTCAAGGGTGCTTTAGAAGCATTCAAAGGCTGGGGCTAAGATCTAATGGAGTCTGACTGAGTGTTGAATCTGCTGGCTTTTCCTGAAGCAAGGACCAAAGAGAAAAAGTTGAAATGCCCTTGATAACTATCTGAGACGTCTATCCCAGCACCCCCAGGTTCATCTGAAGACCTCACCAAATGCTGTCAGCACAAGACTATGTTTCTCAGCAACAAGGATATGGAAATGCGGGCTTCTCAAGGCAGGCAGGAAGGTCGGACCTAAAGCCCAAGATTAGAGGAGGCAGGGACTCAGGAAGGAGGAACTGCAGTGTGAAGGAGAAGACCCAGGAACCCAGGAAACCTGCTCACAGGTTTCTCCACACATAAGTATTTTAAAGGTTTGTTGGTTTTGGGGTGTGTGTGTGTGTGTGTGTGTGTGTGTGTGTGTGTGTGTGTGTGTACGCAGGTTCATGTGCCTGAACTCCTGGAACTGGACTTATAGGCCTAGAAAGTCATGCATCAGTAAAATTACCACGTCTTGGCCTCAGAAGAACTTTTCAAAGAACAATTTGCAAAGAGTTAGAAAACAAACAAACAGACACCTTCCCAGTCCTGTGACTGTGGATATAAAAATGAGCAGTGAGCAAGGAGTGCCTGGAGTGTTAATCCTGGCCAGCCTCCCGCCCCCCCAGCCCCCACTGCTCTGAGCCACCAGTTGGGAGGACAGCAACACAATGGACCCAACCAGCTCAGTCTTCCGGGCAGCTGTAGGAGGGGAAATCTTTAAATAGGGACAGCTGCTGCTTTCTCAGGGCCATTTCTGGGCATGTGGCTGTTTAGTTCGGGTAAAACACTATGAAATATCAAACAAGAATCGTATAAATCAGCTCAGCCATATGGAAGTGTCTCCTAATCCATGTAAAGGAACACGCAAAGCGGATCATATGTTCAAACAGACTTTCACAGGAATCTGTAACCATGTGTGTAGGAGACCTGTGTCTTATCTACAGTAACCAACAGGAAGCCATACTTCTGCAACAATGCAGGCTTAACAGCTCGAAGCTTCCATCCCCAGACCAGCCAAAAGCAAAGGGCTCCCTGCTCTTACACTGACCTGTTCGCTACCGGATCCTCACACAACTCTGTGGCCAGGCAGAGAGCCGGCTATGCTCCCAAATGCAAACCTTCAACAGCTTGCCTGAGGCTGCTGCTGAAATAGTAAGCTGTCCAGGGAGTCTTGCTGAATATGGAGAACCACCATGACAGAAAAGAGGACCGACTGATGAGTCTTCAATGACAGGAAACCTAATGTGCTACATAAAAGTCTGAAGATAAAAATAACAGTAATGTCTAGGTGTGGACGTGCTCACCTTTAGTTCCAGCACTCAGAGGCAGGGGAATCTCCATGAGTTTGAGGACAGCCTGATCTACACAAAGTTCCAGGCCAGTCAGGGCTACACAGAGAGACCCTGTCCACACAGACGACGACACCACCACCACACACCACACCACACACCGGAACAGAACTTCACACAGAGTAACTGCTGTGGAGTGGCTTTGATCACAGCACTGCACAGGACCAGGTGCTGGCAGACTTGGACCTGGGGCAGTTCTTAGGATATGGGACATGTGTTTCCTGTGGGACTCTGGCTAGCCATCCTCAGATGGTTAGACGGACCTGAACCACCCTGACCTCCTTTCCTCCTGCATGTTCTCCTGCATCTGCCATGGGCTCCCTCACCAGAGCCTGCATACTGCTGGTTAGGCTTACAGCATCAAAAAGTGTAACCAAGACCTCATCTCTTGGGAAAGTCTTATAATATTATTATAAGCTATAGTATTATTACAAAGCAAGCAAAACCAACAGACAAAAATGACAGCTGTTCTGGAAACCGAGTGGCTTGTTTATATAAAACCACGATGACTAGGGAAGGCAGAGTTATATCTGTCAGCAAAATGCTGACAATGAAGACCAAGAACTTCAACCCCAGGATCACTGATGTCCCTGGGTCACCATGGACAGTCTCCACAAAAAACACGAGTAAGAAAAGCATCTAAAACTACAGCGTGGTCTGACTTCTTGGGTCGTATGTAGTTTATATGAAAATGTATGAAGGAAGTGCAAAGTTAAAACCTAATTAAACGGCTGACCTTCGTAATAAAGAGAACAGGTCAGCCAGCGAGAGCAGCGCTGGAGAGAGGCCACCATACAGCCTCAGTCTTCTTCAGTAACATTCTAGACTTTCCTGAAGATCACTGAGGAGTGACAGAAACTGCCAGGGTTTTGTTTGTCTGTTTTTATTAACCTGGAGCTCCATTACAAATGAAGCATTTTCCATTTAAAGGGAAAGAAAGAGTGGTCCAAGTGTATCATCCCAGCCACCTGTCCGTTAGCTCGTGAGGCAACAGACTCTCATGCAAACGGCTCCTGGACGACAAGGTGCATGAGGCCAAACTAGAGCAAGCTGGCACTGAATTAAAGAGACTTCTGGGAGAGGGAGAACACTGAAAGGGGAAACTGCTTTCAGGTCCCCATACGAGCAGTAAAAGGCAAAGGGTCCAAGAACCCTGGTGGTCTCCACACTGGGTCCTCTGGGTCCTGTTGCATCCAGAATTCTTCATGGCTTGGTAAGTATGAAGCTATCTTAAGGTCGACCCACTGGTGCTCCGAAATAGATGCATTCTGCATGCCCTCTCCAGGCACTGGATCTGCCCAGGGACGGTATCCACAGCTGAGTTAACCAAAGGACCGCTGGAAAAGATTTTGCATGGTACTGAGGGAGAAAACTCCAAAAGTCTTAAGAGGCAGAACTGGAGGAAGATGACAGAGCACGTGGTCTTTTGTGGTGATGACCTCTCGGGTGCAGAAACAGAAACAGATGCAGAGGGAAGAGGGGAAGGGAGGGGCTTGAGATCAGGGAGGGGCTTGAGATCCTGAGTCTTTAGACCTGGAGTCCCATCCTTCAGGGCCCCAGAATTGCAGAGCCAGGGACCATCTGGATCTGCTTGTCCTGGCAAACATCCTGCTGTTCTTCAAGCCCTCCAGCATCCTTCCAGCACACCCGTTCATGGAAGGAGACATCCTGGGCTTTTACCTTCACATTCAGAGCGTCGACTGAGGCCTTACTGAAGGTCTTGGGACTGAAGTGGACATGGATAAGCAGTTACAAAGAAGCCAAGAGGTTCTTAGGTGCAGTCAACTCCAGTCAGTCTCTCCTCCTGAAGACCAGACAACAAGCCCAGCCCTACCCACAAGGAAAAGGAACCCTGATCACTTCCTGGCGGTGATGTCACAGGTCTCAGACATTCCACGTATCCGAGAGAACAAGGCTGGGGAAGCTGAAGCCCTTCCAGGGAAGGGCTCGTCCTTCTGCTGGAGGGACCATGGCAGCGAATCGGGGAGCGAGGACCTTCTTATCCGTCTTCCTGCTGTGCTGCTGGCAAGGTGTACAGCCCTGGCCGAACAGAGAATTTTCAGGTAGAGTCCCCAGAAGACTGGCAGATAGAAAACCATAAGCATGAATCAGGCAGGCAATGAGGTTCTCTGCTATTGTTTGAAAGGCCCCTTCTAAGCTCTAGGTGTTGAAATAATGGCACCAGTAAAAGCCTCGATCGTTACGGTAACTGAGCATAAGGTAACCTGGATTAAGGCCTTTACATAAAGGTCTGTGTAGAACGTGACTGGTTTTCCTGGCTACTTCCTGCCATGAACATTCAGTGGAACACTGTTTTGGAGCAAGGCCTCACTAGACACCGTACTTGCCTAATTGTGAGGAATAAATCTATGTCCTTTGTAATGACACAGCCTCAGGTCTTTTATTGTAGCAGCACAAATGGACTAAGGCATTCTCCCTCCTGCGTTTGCCTGAACCATTGGACCAGTTCCCTGAGGAATAAAGGAAAATCAAAGTTTCTGTCCATAAAGTCTTTTGAAATTCTCCAAGTCTATGGAAGAGTCATTATACTGTGTGTTTTAATTTTCATCAACTTGCAGAAATATTCTACCTTAAAGGAGGGTTGCTAGGAGCCTCAGGACGGGTAGATGTTCTTGAATTTAAATGACTGTGCCCATTTTGCTAGTTGATTTTTGCTTGATCATTGAGTGTCTTTTGTCAAACTCTCTATTTCTTGAGACATGGTCTCAAAATTGAACCCAGATTGGTTAAAGTATCTGGGAAGGTAGCTCCGGGATCTTCCTGTCTCTTCCTCACCATGCTGGGATTACAGACTCCCATGAGCATGCCCAGACTTCACATGGGTGCTAGGGACATAGGCTTAGCTCTCACGTTTGCACGTAGGTGCTCTGCTGACAGTCGCGTCCTCAGCCCCACAACTTTAAAGTTATTTTTCACCAAAATTTTCATTCTGTAAATTCATCATGCATAATTAATTCCACACAACATAGACACATTTTCATAGAAGTGTCTAGCATGTGGTAAACACATTCCTCCCCATTTCTTTCTACCCTGCCGTCTCCATTTTCCACAGCTCTGAAGAAACTCCATAACCAAGGCAACTTATAAAAGAAAGCATTTCATTTGGTGCTCAAAGTTCCAAAGGGTTAGAGGCTGTGATCATCATGGTGGGGAGCAGGGCAGCTGCTGAAGTAGCTTATATCCATGCTCAAGAGCTTATATCCAGGGACAGCTGGGCTTCTGAAAACTTCAAAGTCTACCCACAGTGACACAGCTCCTCCAACAAGGCCACACTTCCTAATCTTCCCCAAACACTTCCAACTGCTGGGGACCAAGCATACGTGAGCCTGTGGGGGCCGTTTTCACTCCAGTCACACCAACTTCCATTTAGCGCTCTTCCTTCTCCCAGAGGGCCTTGCTTTCCCTTTATGTCATATACACATACACTGTAATTAGGTTTCAGAAGCCAGACGCCTTTCCTTACTGTGGTTATCTCCAGATACATCTCCTTCCTGAAAATGCCACAATGTGGTCGCTTCTTACGGTTGAAGAAGATTCGGTCATGTATATGCCTCAGCCATTCCTCTGGTACCACTCCAACTGGTGCTGTGAGCTCTAAGTTGGCTCCATAACTGGGCTGTGTGCCCCGGTAATCAGTGTTTAGTCAGCTCCATCAGGTGCTGATTTGAGGTCCTCTGGGTAAGCATCCAGGAACTGGTTCACGGTAGCTACTGTTCTGGTTCTTTGAGGAACCTCCATCCTAAATCCCATAGTGAGTAGACTAGTTCACATTGCACCATCAGTGGACAAGGGAATGGACAAGGGGGTGGACAAGGGCTCTTTTGTATCGCTGGCTCCTGCTGTTTCCTTAACGGCTGCCATTCTGATTGGGTTCTCAGCATAGTTGTAATTTGCATTTCCTTGGTTTGTGAGGAAAAACATCCTCATGTTTAAGAATCACAAAAACATTCATGTTTAAGAATCACATCTCTTATTTTGAAAGCTTTCTGTCCGTTTCATTGTCTACCTTTACTGGGATATTCAATTTCTTGATTCAATTTTTAGTTTTGCACACCCTAGCTATTAGCTCTCTGATGTGTGCAGTAAGAATCTTGGTATCTTTAAAAGTCACAGAAATAGGATGTGTGGGGTGTGGAGCTGACTCAGATTATCTGAGGTAGCTGAGTATGGTTTACCTCATGCTCTGGCAGAGGTGTGATTTTTACCTGCTGTGGATAGTTTCTGTGATTGTTTTGGAATTCTTGGGGCTCTCCAGGCCCTGGGGAGTAGCGGGCTGTTGGTGGTGGGTAGGTTTCTTACATAGTCATGTACAAAAAAGAAAGAAGAAGTTAGATATCCTCACAGTGAAGATCAAACTTGCTTCAAGGAACTCAACGTCCCTAACCAGCAGGATTACTCTTAATAACATCGCCCTTTTCCTTTCTATCTTTTTTCCTCTCCTATCTAGTGTTAGGGGATTGAAAGGGTAGAGAGGGTGGGAAAGGACCCACAAAGTTAACTAGCACTGGTTACAGACAGGTGTGTAGCTAAGACTCTCTCCTCTCTTTTAGGATATCTCTTCATTCCATTGGCCTTTACTGTCAGTGCAGGTCTATAATCCCATCAGAAAGTCCTTGCCTATGACTAGAATTTGAAGCACTTGCCTGATTTTTTTTTTTTTTTGTCTAACATTTCAAGTCTTTACACTGAACCAATTCAAGACAGCCACGAGCCTACAGGGCTGAGATAAAAAAAAAAAATCTAACCTACAGAAGGATATCCAGTCTCCCTACCATCATTTGTCGAAGATACTGTCTTTTCTTCAACTGGCATTCTCAACATCTTTGTAGAAACTGAAGCAGCTGCAGATCCATCAGCTTCTCTGGAGCCGCTACTCTAGTCCATCATGTGCCTGGTTTTGTGACAGGACCATCAAGTTTTTGTCACTATGGTTCTGTGGCAAATCTTGAATTCAGGTTGGGAACACCTCGGCTTCTTCGTTCATTCCTGACTGATTTCTCTGTCTTAGATGTCTTGCCTGACTGAGGTCTTTTCTGAATTCAAGTGTGGGAACACCTAGGACTTCTTCGTTCACTCCTGAGCCATTTCTTTGTCTTACATTTTTTGCCAATCTGAGGCATTTTCTGCTTCCAAATTAATCTTTTTTTTCTAAGGTTCCAGAACGGTTCCATTTACCTATTCTCTTTTGTGTCCGTGGAGTATTAGTCTTGGATAAGTAACATTTTCTTTATCCCCCATCTTCTCTATTTCTTTCATCGGCCTTCAATGTCAAGTAGCTCATTTTCTTATTCTTTAATCTTTTTTTACAGTCCAGTCTTCATTCCCCATCCCGGTCCACCCTCTGACTGTTCCACATCACATATCTTCCCCTCTTCAGGAGGACATCCCCCGACCCCCACCCAACCAGACCTCCTTACTCCCTGGAGCCTCAAGTCTCTTGACAGCATCTTCTCTCACTGAGGCCTGACCAGGCAGTCCTCTGCCATATATGTGTTGAAGGCTTCATATCAGCTGGTGTATGCTGTCTAGTTGGTGATCCAGTATCTGAGTGATCTTGGGGGTTCAGGTTAGTTGAGACTGCTGGTCTTCCTATAGGGTCACCCTCCTCAGCTTCTTCCAGCTTTTCCCTAATTCAACCACAGGGGTCTACATCTGACTCTTACAGCTGCTTGTTTGGTCTTTCGGAGGGTGGCCATGCTGGGCTCCAGTTGACCCACCAGCAGAGGAACTCCTGGGAGGCCTTCAGCCTACAGTGCTTCAGAGGCGCAGACAAGCTAGTGACCTGCCCAGGCAGAAGGTGCTGGCCAGGAGGCCAAATTAATCTTAAGACTGAATTCTTTCCCAATTTCTGTGAGGAACGCTCTTGGAATTCCAATGGGGATCACATAGAATCTGAGCATTTGTTTTGATGGCAGTATTAGCTGCTCGCTGCTGTGGTAAGAGATGAGACAAAAGCAACTTAAGAAAAACTATTTCATTTATAGCTCAAAAGCATAGCCTCATGGTGGTAGGCACATCCACAGGGCAGCTTCTCACAGAGTACCCACAGTCAGAAGCAATGAATATTAACGCTCACCTTGATTTTTCCTTTTTACTCAGTCCAGGACCGAATCCCCAAGTGTGGGGATACCTCAGGGTAAGTCCTCCCACCTGAACTAACGTAATGTAAACAACTCCTCACAGCCATTTCCAGAGGCTAACCTCTCTGCCAAGGCTTGCCCAGAGGCTGTCACTGACATGGTCCTAGATGATGTCAAGTTGACAATGTTAATCACAACTCTGCCTTCTTCCATCTTTATACCAAAACGCGTCACATGTAGGCACGTGGCCATCTCGTAATTAAAAAAAAACACATTTACTCCCCACTGTCTTTAAACAGCTCCGACACTGTTCCAAAGTCCAAGCGCCATGTTTGATCTGTAAAACAGAAAACAAATGTCAAGCTTCCGATGAGTGCTAGAACAGGAGAAGCTTATCATTCCAAAAGGGAGGGCCATGGCACAGAGAGGGATGCTCAGACCAAAGGAAGAACAAAACCAAGCAGAGCAAACAAATCCCGAAGCTCCATGTCTGGCATCTGGCTCTGGAGGCAGAGTCATCTGGGTTCCATAGGATTTGGTTAGGCCTGCCCCTCCAGCTCTGCTGCCTGCAGAACACATGGCCTGTCTCTTGGGCTGGCTCTACTCTATGCCTTCGGTTTCATCCGCAGATGTCTCATGGCCCTGGCATGTCCAGGATCCTGAAATCTCCACTGAAACGCAGGCTTCGTAAAGTTATTTCTCCGGAGCTCCTTGCAGGGACCTCAACCCTGTTACACACTGCTTGGCCTCTGAAGTATTCTGGAACCATAGTGCATGAGTCCATGGCCCCTTCATACTGCATATGTCAGTGCCAGGCGGATGCTGCTGCCAACTTCTGTCTCCAGCTTATAATGGAGGCTAGGCTTGGCCCACAGCTGTGTTAGTGTCTGTCTTGCAGGCTGATCACGGAGAGCCACATCACTAGGTGTCACTTTCCAGCCGTACGCTCCTTGGCTGCATTCTCAGTTCTGCACCTTTTCTAGCGTCCCAGTGCAGAGATGGAGTTTTTCTCTTTAAGAATCACAGCCTTGGGCTGGAGAGATGGCTCAGTGGTTAAGAGCGCTGTCTGCTCTTCCAGAGGTCCTTAGTTCAATTCCCAACAACCAAATGGTGGCTCACAACCATCTGTAATGGGATCCAATGCCCTCTTGTGGTGCGTCTGAAGGCAGCTATGGTGTATGTAATAATAAATAAATAGATTTTTTAAAAAAGAAATCATAGCCTCGATTGCTGCTGCTAGGGTGCCCCTTTAATCAAATCCCAGCACTCAGGAAGCAGAGGCAGGTAGAAGTCTGAGTTCAAGCCCACTAACTATGGAGGAAGATCCAGGACAGCCAAGGCTACACAGAGAAACCTTATCTTTAAATACCAAAATCCACCCCCCCACACACACACACAAAAGATTCACAGCCTCTTTGAAGCACCCACCTTAGCCACAGTTTTAAACCCCTTTTGTTGCCAAATTTCATTCTTTAAATCTTTCCACCCAGCTTTCCTGTTATTTTCAGAACAATCTGGCTTAAGCACAATAGGCAGGGGCCACTGCCGGAACGCTCTCTTGCCTTGAGATTTCCTCTGCCAAACTAATTCGCCCACCTACTTTAAACTGACCGTCACCCAAGTTCTCAGGAATGCGACAAGGTCCTTGGTCAGAATACAATGTGAGTGGTCGCTAGCTGGTAGAATGCTTGTTCCCTTAAACAGTAAGAACCAAGACTCACTGCCCAGGTTTCTTTAACATTCCTATACCCCAACCTTCCACCAGGATAGTCCATCGAGCTCTGCTTACGATAGCAAAGGGTCTCTATAGACCAACGTTCCAACTTTTTGTGCATTCTTTTCACGGGCCACTTCCAAAGAAGCACACGGCCAAGCTTACCACAGCAAAGGCCCTCTTATTGGTGCAAACACTGTCAGACAACCACTTGTTGTGATAAACACCTGAAAAAAACTAAGGATGGATTTTGGCTCTCAGTTCAAGGAGACAACGAAGACAGCAGGAGACTGGGCTGAGTGTCACGGTGTGTCTACCGCCGGGAAGCACAGGGATGAGCACAGTGCTCGGGCTACTTTCTGTCTTTCGTTCAGTCTAGAACCCCCGCTGAGGCAACGGTGCAACACCCAGGGCTGCTCTTCCCATCTCCATTAACCTGATAGAGAATCTCTCACAGGAATGCCCGGAGTCTTGTTTCTTGGGTGATGCTGGATCCTACCCAGCCAGTAATCGGTATTAATGACCACACCAGTGTAGACATTTTCACAATACCAGTTCTTCCAGTGTAAGGACTTAAGAGGTCTCTCCATGTGCTAGCATCTTCTGATTCCTTCTCCAGTGTCTCAGAACTCTTCATTGGATATCTCTTTCCCTTTAAACTTATCCTGGAGTGTGTTTCTCAGGCACCCGTAAGTGGGATTGTTCTCTGCTGTCTCTCTTGGGCGTTGGTTAGTGTTCTGCTGGAAGGATTCTGGCGTTCGCAGGTCCCTAACCTGACCATGCTAAGTGACCTTTATGCTTTCTTCCACAAGGTAGCAGGGGTGAACAGATTCCTAAGAGTTGTCTTCTAACCTCCTCAAGTGTATCATGGGACACACATGCTGCACACACACATGCTCACACACACTCATCCTATCTCAACATACACACACACACACACACACACACACACACACGTTGTCATAGGGCTGTGAGGAACAGACATATAAGGCAGAATACAACAAATTATTTTTCTTTATTTTTAAAACTTCCTGCAAGTGCAAGGCCCTGGGTTCGGTCTCCAGCTCCGGAAAAAAAACTTCCCTTGTATCTTATAGTATGAGATTTTACAGAAAGCCCTGTGGCGACTAAGAAGAATGTACATTCTGCGTGTTTGGATGTAATATTCTGTAGACATCTTCTAACTCCATTTGATCTATGTTTACTTCAGCTGTTTATCTTCATTACCAAGTAGCATCTGGTAAAAGCAGGATACTAATGTCACTCACCCACAAGGGACATCACTGGTATCTGTGTCAGTCTGTCTCTTTAAATCTAGTAGTATTGTTTTATGAAGCTGGATGCCCCACGGTGATCGTGCATGTGTTTAAAACTGTAATGTTCTCTATAGACTGCTCCCTTTATCAGGAGGAGGTGGCATATCACCTTTATATGGGTCTGAACTCTATTATGTCAGATATCAGAAGACCAATGCCTGCTCGACTCCCTACTCCAACTCCCTGAGGTGCACTTCTCCATCCCTTCATACTCACCTTGGATCCATCTCTGACAGACATGTTTCTTGGAGGCAAGACATAGATGAATCCTGCTTTTTCATCCAAACTGCCATTCTGTGTCTTTCGATTGAAGAATGGCGACCGTTAAAGCTCGGGGTCATCATTGAAAGGTTTTGTAATGGTTGGTGACCACTGATGGTCATTTAGAATCATCCAGAAGAGCAGGCCTTGAGTTCTCACTGAGCACCCAGGACTCTCTCTATTGCACCATGGCCCAGGCCACTTCCACCAAGAAGGAAGAAATCCCCAAATTCCCTAAGTCCCTCCGGCAAACACACTTGGCCCCAACATTATTTTCTTTGCTCTTTACTTTTGGAAGTCTAATTGTAATGGTTGGTAGACAGTTCTATTTTGATCAAGTCTATTTGGGGCTCTAAATGCAACTTTTGCCTGTACACCTATATTTTCACAAGGATTTTACTATTTTTTTTAACCAAATAGCTTATCAGTCACTTACTCTGTACTTTTCCCCATCTATATTGATTATAGGATCATTTCATCTTTTAATAGCTGATTTTGTTTTGGTGTTTGATCTTTTGGTTGGTTGGTTTTGGTGTTTTTGTTAGTGGTTTCTGTAAGAATGGTCCCCACATGCTACTCCTCTAAAAGTGCGTAGTCATCAGAGAGAGGGACTGTGTGTGAAGGATTAAGGGTGGCCATATTGGAGAAGATGTGTCTGTCACTGGGATGATATTTGAGGTTTCAAAAGCCCAAGTCAGGCCAGTGTTCTTCTTTCTCATGCCTGCAGATCAGGATGTGGTTCTCAACTGCTTCTCCTGGAACACCCCAGTTTAATGCTTTTTTTTTGTTGTTGTTCTTTTTTTCGGAGCTGGGGACCGAACCCAGGGCCTTGCGCTTCCTAGGCAAGCGCTCTGCCACTGAGCCAAATCCCCAACCCCCAGTTTAATGCTTTTTAAGAGTTGACTTAGTCCTGTCTTCATAGCAATCAAATAGTGGCTTTTTGTTTTGTTGACACAGGGGCTTATTATGTAGCCCTGGCTGGCCCACAGCTTGCTATTCAGACCAGGCTGGCCATTAACATACAGAGATCAGCCTACCTCTGCTTCCTATGTGCTGGGATTAATGGCAAGTGCCACCATACCCAGCCTAACTGTTGATTTTGTGTGTTCTGTTTATTCTGCCTTTTTTCTTCCTTCATTAGATTTCTTAGTGTGATTGATTACTTATCAGCCTTGGCTTCAATATCCCTGAGAGTCTCTTTTGGCTTGATCTAGTGTATTTTGTGAGTTTTTCCACCATGTTTACTGGGTTTTTCTTTTCCAAGTGTCTAATCTGTCCCTTTTTCAGAATCTCCATCTCCTTACCAGAACACTATTGTGTCCAACGTTGTCTTCTGTCAGCTGCTTATTTCAGTCCCTTTGAATTTGAGCTCATTTTAGAAATCATTCTTTTCCACTTCATCATCTAGATATCTTTAGAGTTGGTCACTGGAGGGTCATGTGACCCTGGGTTCTCGTGTATCTTGTGTTCCTGTGTTGACATTTGTGCACCTGTTGTGATGAGTATTTGTCACACTGATATACATAGACCTTCTTGGTGAGTAGCCTACTTTTTTAATAATACTTTTTACTCTTTGGAGGTTCCAGGCATGTTTCCAATGTGTACAAACCATATTCTTCCAGCACAAGCTCCTCTCACACCTAACTCTGCCCCACTTGGTGTTACTCAGATACACGGGAATCTGCAGTCATCTGCTGGGCATGAACAACCTACCAGTGGCCACATCCTCGAGAGAGTGATGCTCACTCCCTCAGCAGCCATTTACTGTGGGACGCAGGGCTTCTCCTATCCATGCTGAAATTTTGACTAGCTTCATCTTGTGCAGTCTGCTCTTGACGTAGTTTGAAATCTTGGTTTCTCATACACAATCTCGTGAACCCTTTGGAGCTTCACAGTCATGGTCCCGCATGGCTTCTTCAGCTATGGTGGATGGGTTTTGACACAATCCATGTTTTCTTCTCAGTTAGTCGCATACAAACGCTGTCACTCTAGAGGCCCAGAAAGGTCTAAGGCCAGTAGCAGAAGGTGTGGTGTGTGGCAAGTGTGCTGGTCCCTCTTCCCGTCTTTCCTACAGTATATGAGCTGACAGGATATGAGATCTGCCTGCACTGAGGTCTTTACAGGTTCAGGTTCAGACTCTGTGCTTTCAATTCCTGCCACTGCTATGATGTGAATGTGTAGGCGTGGACTTTCAGCCCTCAGGAGTTACACATACTTAGGTTATGTTGACTGAGGCTTTTCTCTTTCCTATTCTGTAAGTTAAAGAATCCATCCATGTATGACGATGGTTGGTCTTCCTTTTTCTCAAATATAATATGATCATTTAGATAGTAAGGTATTTTACGGCAGAGGGTGTCAGAAGGATCTAGAATTGGTACAGGATGCTTGTCCACACAAGTGTTTCTGAGAGCCTCACTTGTCTATCCCTGGGCGTGACTCGACTAAGCCTGAAATGTCCTCCATTAGCTTTGTTAAGGGTTTGCTCTCAGTGCTTTCTAGTCATTTTCTCCTATGACCTGGTCAAAACTGGGATAGCATTCACTATCTTCTCTAGCTTGAAACCTCACTGAACCCTGCGTGACCCTCATGATCTTTATCAGTTTAAGAAAGGTCACCACGAGGTCTAGCCTGGGCTTAGTAGCACACACCTTCAATCCCAGCACTCCAGAGGCAGAGGCAGGAAAATCTCTATGAGTTCAAGTTCCAGGAGAGCAAGGGTTTTGTAGAGAAACTCTGTCTCAAAAAAAAAAAAAAAAAAAGAGAAAAGGAGGAGAAAAGAAGGAAAGAAGGAAGGAAGGGAGGAAAGGACAGAGGGAGGGAGGGAAGGAGGGAGGGAGGGAGGGAAGGAGGGAGGGAGGGAGGGACGGACAGACGAACATAGGGAGGAAGGCAAACAAACCCGCAAGAGAACTGGCTGTACCATGTATAACTCTCAAGGTCTCGTGTATAGCTAGAGATTTGGCCATAGCTCTATGTGACCTCCAACATCATTCTCAGCTTGAGATTTGGCCATTGCCCTTTGTGACCCATCCCCTAAGGTCTTCCGCAGCTTGAGGAAACAGTGAAAAAAGTCTCTCCATTGCCCTGAGGGGAACAACACAGCTATCCTCATCCTATCCTGGAGAAAAGTGGTGACTTAAATGTGTGTGATTTCCACATGGGAAGGTGCTGTCCACTTAGGATAACAGTTGATGTGAGCCTTATGATGAAGGAGTCTGTCTCACATTCACTCAACTAACCAGAGTGAGCTAAGAATTCAACAGTGAACTCCATGAAGCCAGAATGTGCTGATGTGGTCACTGAGAGGACATCCGAGTGCCTGACCTCATGGGTACATGCCATCTAGAATGCATGACTCTCCCGAGGAGGTAGCAACAAGAAAAGTACGGTAGAGCAGCTACACTTGACAATGCAAAGGACAGGAGCATACACACCACGCATGTGAACATGGCTGCCTTGCACAATGCTCCCATTGTGATTACAAGACAGACACAGGATGAAAAGAGTATTTTTAACAAAGTGCTGGCGCTGTGCAGCTGTACCCATTCGTAATGAACCATTAATGCCTCGCGCAAAAAGGAACTGTACTGTTTGTTTGGTTTACCAAGGTCAGCACACTGAGAAGCAATTGTCATCACCACCGCAGACCTCCTTACATATTTCCCATTGTTCTGAGCTGTGCAGATGAACACATTGGGATGCAGATTGTCCATCATTAAAGCCTTTGAGAACAGCTTTGTCACTGGTTTAGCCACAACTTTAGTTCCCCAGACAGAGCTCTGTGCCTCAGAATGGGAAGGTACGGTGGCCCTGCCTGCCATCTTTGGGGAGTCCCAGGACCTGGGACTGGGAGAAGAGGCCAACCTTGAGCTCATACTAAGAGATGTACCAGACCAAGGGACATCACAGTCCCTCATAAAGAGAGGTCATGTCAGAAGGAGGGAGTAGTAGCGGATGCTACAGAGAAGAGGCCGGTCCTCAGAATTCCTATGGTGGCCAGATTTAGCTAAACCCCATCTGTCCAGCACGCATCACCAATAAGAGCCCTGGCCCTGGAGACAACAGCCATCCAGAACCCTGGAGCCCACTCATCACAGACTCCACTCCTCACCTGCAGACACACCAGCCTGGAGGGCTCTGCTCATACTGGAGGGATGAGGCAACCAGTCTCTGGTCTGCCCCATGGAACCCCGGGTAGCACAAGAATGTGCAGGGCCGCCCAGGGCTCTCAGAGAAAAACGTGCATGAGGTGTCTTCACACAGGACAAGCAAGTATTTGGGTGGCGACACGGGAAGCCTAAACCAGGGGCTGGGCAAGTGCTTCTCCTCACTGGTGCTGAGCTGGGCTTGGGCTGCTCCAGTGGTGGAGGTCTGAGGCTGGAGCTTCTCGGCCCCATCCAGACAGTGCCACCAGCCATGCAAGAAGCAAATCAAAGCTCCCCACAAAACAAAGTGCGTGGCCCTCTTCCTTCTTTTGTCCTTGTGATTGAGCTGAGTTGTCCCTGATCATGGACACTTTTTTTTTCCATCTTTATTAGATTGGGTATTTCTTACTTACATTTCAAATGTTATTCCCTTTCCCAGTTTCCAGGGAAGCATCCCTCTAACCCCTCCCCCTCCCCTTCTATTTGAGTGTTCCTTTCCCCGTCCTCCCCCCATTACCGCCCTCCCCTCAACAATCCTGTTCACTGGGGGTCCAGCCTTGGCAGGACCGAGGGCTTCCCCTTCCACTCGTGCCCTTACTAGGCTATTCATGATACCTATGAGGTTGGAGCCCAGGGTCAGTCCACGTATAGTCTTTGGGTAGTGGCTTAGTCCCTGGAAGCTCTGGTTGGTTGGCATTGTTATTCATATGGGGTCTCAAGCCCCTTCAAGCTCTTCCAGTCCTCTCTTTGAATCCTTCAACGGGGATCCCGTTCTCAGTTCAGTGGTTTGCTGCTAGCATTCACCTATGTATTTGCCATATTCTGGCTGTGTCTCTCAGGAGAGATCTACATCCGGTTCCTGTCAGCCTGCACTTCTTTGCTTCATCCATCTTATCTAATTTAATTGGGTTGCTGTATATGTATGGGCCACATGTGGGGCAGGCTCTGAATGGCCGATCCTTCAGTCTCTGTTCTAAACTTTGCCTTCCTATCCCCTCCTAAGGGTATTCTTGTTCCCTTTTTAAAGAAGGAGTGAAGCATCCACATTTTGGTCATCCTTCTTGAGTTTCATGTGTTCTGTACATCTAGGGTAATTCTAGCATTTGGGCTAATATCCACTTATCAATGATTGATTTCTGTGATTGGGTTACATCACTCAGGATGATATTTTCTAGCTCCATCCATTTGCCTATGAATTTCATGAAGGCATTGTTTTTGATAGCTGAGTACTATTCCATTGTGTAGATAAATGACATTTTCTGTATCCATTCCTCTGTTGAAGGGCATCTGGGATCTTTCCAGCTTCTGGCTAATATAAATAAGGCTGTTATAAACATAGTGGAACATGTGTCTTTGTTGTATGTTGGAGCATATTTTGGGTATATGCCCGAGAGATATAGCTGGGTCCTCGGGTAGTGCAATATCCAGTTTTCTGAGGAACCTCTAGACTGATTTCCAGAATGGTTGTGCCAGTTTGCAATCCCACCAACAATGGGGGAGTGTTTCTCTTTCTCCACATCCTCACCAGCATCTGCTGTCGCCAGAGTTTTTGATCTTAGCCATTCTGACTGGCATGAGGTCGAATCTCAGGGTTGTTTTGATTTGCATTTCCCTTATGACTAAAGATGTTGAACACTTCTTTAGGTGTTTCTCAGCCATTCGACATTCCTCAGCTGTGAATTCTTTGTTTAGCTCTGAACCCCATTTTTTAATAGGGTTATTTGTCTCCCTGCGGTCTAACTTCTTGAGTTGTTTTTATATTTTGGATATAAGCCCTCTATCAGTTGTAGGATTGGTAAAGATCTTTTTCCAATCTGTTGGTTGTCGGTTTGTCTTAACAACAGTGTCCTTTGCCTTACAGAAGCTTTGCAGTTTTATGAAATCCCATCTGTCGATTCTTTTTTTTTTTTTTTTTCCGGAGCTGGGGACCGAACCCAGGGCCTTGCGCTTCCTAGGTAAGCGCTCTACCACTGAGCTAAATCCCCAGCCCCCTTCACTCTCTTCTATACCTATTATTCTTAGGTTTGATCTTCTCATTGAGTCCTGGATTTCCTGTATGTTTTGGACCAGTAGCTTTTTCAGTTTTACATTATCTTTGACAGTTGTGTTGATGATTTCTATGGAATCTTCTGCTCCTAAGATTCTCTCTTCTATCTCTTGTATTCTGTTGGTGATGCTCGCATCTGTGACTCCTGATCTCTTCCCTAGGTTTTCTATGTCCAGGGTTGTCTCCCTTTGTGATTTCTTTATTGTTTCTATTTCCTTTTTTAACTCCTGGATGGTTTTGTTCATTTCCTTCTCCTGTTTTGTTGTTTTTTTCCAGTAGTTCTTTAAGGGATTTTTCTCTTTCCTCTTTAAGGGCTTCTAGTTGTTTCCTTGTGTTGTCCTATATTTCCTTAAGGGAGTTATTTATGACCTCCTTAAAGTCCTCCATCATCATGTTAAAATGTGATTTTTAAATCTAGACCTTACTTTTCTGGTGTGTTTGGCTATTCAATGTTTGCTTTGGTGGGAGAACTGGGCTCTAGTGATGCAATGTAGTCTTGGTTTCTGTTGCTTGGGTTCCTGTGCTTGCCTCTCGCCATCAGGTTGTCTCTGGTGTTATCTTGTCTTGCTGTTTCTGACAGTGTCTTGACCGTCCTGTAGGCCTGTGTGTCAGGAAGGCTGTAGACCTGTTTTCCTGTTTTCTTTCAGCCAGTTATGGGAACAGAGTGTTCTGCTCTCAAGCCTGTAGTCGCTCCTGTCCGCTGGCTTTCAGCTGTCCCTGTGGGCGGGAACCAGAATGGCCTGCCCCTACTTCTCCTATGTCCCTGTGCGCAGGGGGCACAGATGGCACAAGGCATTTTCCTCTTGAGTCAGGAATGTGGGCAGAGAGTAGTGTCCTCTGGTTTCCCAGGAGTGTTTGCCCCTCTGAAGGTCTAGCTCTTCCCCACACCGGATTTGGGTACAGGGAGCTGTTTGACTTGTTCAGTTCAGATCCCGGCGCAGGCTGGACCGCAGGGCTCCTGCAGCTTGACTGCTCCTATTGTCCTGTGTCCAGAGACACTATACAGTTTCCTCTTGGGCCAGGGATGTGGGCAAAGGTGGGCAGAAGTGGCAGTCTCTCCTGCCCTGAAGTCTCAGGATTGCCCACACTTCTAGGTGATCAGCTCTCTCTCCCACGGGGTTTGGGAGCAGGGAGGCGTGGGCCGGGATCAGTGAGGTTCAGGCACCAGCTAGAAACAGTGTCTGGTCCCAGAGGAATTTTGCCTTTGTGTGTCCTGAGTCCACCAGGCAGGTCACTTGGAGCAGAAAAGTTGGTCTTACCTCTGGTCTTGGGCCTGAAGTCACACTCCTCAGGGCTGGTTTTCAGCTCTCCGTGAGGGCAGCAACCAGAAGGGCCCTGCCCCTACTGCTCCTGGGTCCCTATGCGCAGGGGGCCCAGATGGCACTGGGCATTTTCCTCTAGAGTCAGAAATGTGGGCCATGGACACTATCTTACCATCCTCCAGGTGACTCTAGTGACCAGGAGGGCAGGTTCTAGTCAGTGCCATGGGGAGTTCTGGTTTCCACAAGCACAGCTGCTACATGGGTAACACCTTTCCCATCTTCCACAGGAGCAGCTCAGGTCCCAGGGGGCTTCCTCAGACTCCATGGGCAGGAGCAGCACTCCTTGCTGGGTCCTTTCTGTACAGTAGTCTGAGGTCATCTCACAACAATCCATTCACAGAGGGGGGTGAAAATCAATTAATGTTGTAAAACTATAGGATTGAGTTTTTATTTTGTTTTGTTTTCCTATCAGGTTCAAGTGGTAAGCAATGGCCAAATTTTGAAACTGTGGACGGTGATATAGCTACAGTGTTCGGTAAGGCCTCTCCAGATGGAGCACCTGTCCATGGTGAGGGGCGGGGCGGGTACTCCCCAAACCTTCCCAGACAGTCAGGTGTCAGTCATAGGCACTGTAGGAACTGAACTGGTTTGAGGTCAGAACCACATTCTTCTGGTCCACGGCTTTAGTGTTAAATCACTTAAATCATAGAATAACCATCGGAACCAAATCACACTTGGAGCTTTGCCTCTCAGTGTGGTGTCCAGAGACCACTAGTATGTCTGTCACCCAGAGACTTGTTTCATACACCCTGCATCAAGCTCTGCTCAAGCCTTGCACATCAGAAACCACATCCAGCTCTACATACTGATGCAGTATGCGTACGACTGAGGAGTATGAGACCGAGGAACAGCTCCTTGGCCTCAGGAGCACGTAGGACAGTCCCTAGGGGTGAGGACCTGGGCTCTCCTGGGGTTTCAGCCTTTGTGGCCTCACTTTAGGATTTCCTACAAAACTCTGGTAAGGGCTCAGAGCACAACAGGATTAAGGCCATTGGTCTGACCCACACTGTCCCTCAGAGGCAGAGTACAAACTGCAGATGTAAGGCTAAGTTCTCTGGTAGCCATACTCCAAACCAGCATGGTCCACTTGGGAAAGCACTTCAGCATGTAAGCAACGCCAGGGACTGATGTGCTAGTCGGTCTTTAGCACCAAATCTACAAAATGCCTTGTGTAGATCCCACTCAGAGGTCAATTCTGTCTGGACCAGCTATATACCCTTCGGTGTTCATGTCCCCAGGTCTGTCCTATGCACTGTGATCACCACCCTTTGCAATCCTCATTTTACACTTGGTAAAGTAAGGCCTACAGAAGCTGTCTGAGCAGAGTCTGACTTGCAGCTTAAGACCCTGGGCGTCAGTCTACCCACGATCACCAGTCAAACAGGGTCAGTAGTGAGTATGGGTAGTAAGGGAGGACAGGGTGTGAGTGTGAAGCTGCTCTCAGAGGTGAGCCTCATCAGGAAGCTCATGATGGGAATGTCAGGTGACAGAGACCCATCCCCCGAGGGACTTCTTCCAGGAAGGTCAGGTCTGCTTGTTTCTGAGTCTGGGCTGGGGAATCATTGTGGACAGCTTGACTGACGGCTGATCACATGAGTAAATGAGTGTTTCCCAGTTCACCTATGTTACCCCGTCTAACCTCCCAAGCCTCTACTGTGTTACCTGCAGCAGTCATACTTCCCTCCATGCACTGGCCTCATCTTCTGACACTGAGATGAGCAGGCCACACACGTACTCGAGGTAACTTCTGAGTATGGTCCCGGATGGCCATCATGCTGCAGGGATGGGCAAATTTCCAGCTGCTGCTTCTCTAGCTCCCGCTATGACACTCGCACAGTGTGGGATGCCACAAGCCTCACAAACAAGCACCCCATTTTACAGAAGGTACTGAGGGTCAGAGACATGAAGACATTCATCCTTACTCAGGTCTATGTGAGAACAAAGCCAGAATGAGGGTTGGAACTGGTTGGCTACAAAGTCCAGGATGTATATAAGGGACTTCCTGGGAATGAAAATAAAAGAAGACAGACTGGCTGGATATGGTGGCATGTGCACACCTTTAATCCCAGCACTTGGTGGCAGGGGCAGGCAGATATCTGAGATCAAGGCAAGACTGGTTTATATAGTGAGTTCTAGACTATCCAGAGTTAAACTATGCAGACACTGTACGTCGTCTCAGAAGAAAAGCTGAACATGTTTAGAATACAAGAAAAGTTGTTCTGTCAGTACTTGAGGGCAGAGTCAGGGCAGAATGATAGTGGACAGGAATGTGAATCATGATCAGGGCTGGGTTTTGGAATTGACTTCAAAGGATGTGGTAGATTATCCTCACTATGTCAAAATGCCGGGGGTCATCATTTATAAAGGACAAAGGTTTATCTGGGATCAGTTTTAGAGTTTCCAGACCTTGTTTGATTAACTATGTTGCTTTGAGCAACTGGTTACATGTCATGGTGTGAGTGTGTGGTTGTACAAAACATTTACTTCATGTCCAAGAAGCAAGAGAGAGTAAAGGACCAGGATCCCACCAAGGAAGTAGATACCCCCATTGACCCTAAGCCCTCCCACTAGGCCCCACCTCCTACAGAGGTTCCACCACCTCCCTTGTAGATACCCCCATTGACCTAAAGCCCTCCCACTAGGCCCCACCTCCTACAGAGGTTCCACCACCTCCCTTGTAGATACCCCCATTGACCTAAAGCCCTTTCACTAGGCCCCACCTCCTACAGAGGTTCCACCAACTCCCAGTAGCACCTCTGAGGAATCAAGCCTTCTAAGACACGGGCATCAAGGGACCTTCAACATCTGGATTATAAGGGTGCTCAGAGGATACTCCAATGATCATAATCTTCCTGAACTAAGAGAGGCAGCAGAATGGGCAGCATCCACAGATTAATTACCCAGAGTAAGGCCACTGTCCACAAGTTGAGTTTCCTATTCACAGTACGGCAGGCTACCTGAAGTTCAAATTCTTCACAGAACATTGACCCTACATTACTGTCTCTGTATCATGTTCTTGTGTGCTTTTTCCAAGATGAAATTCTAGTCCGGGAGATTCTGGAGCCAGGGAAAGCGCCATATTTTGAAAGTCGAAGCCCACCAACAACTTTACAACAAAAAACAACGAAGGAAAGAAGCAAGTATACCCTTTCACCCCTCAATTGCCAAGTCCCTTTAGACCTGCAGTGTTGAATATGTGGCGCTATTTCACGAGCACTCAGTAGATCCAGCCATATTTGGGCAGGAGCAAGTAGATACACAAGAGAAGCCAAGATCTAAGGCCACTGTTAGAGCCTTCCTGAGCTGGAGGGAGTCACCTCCAAGACAGAAGAGGCTTGCTTCCCTCTGCAGTGATCTCTGAGTGACATTCATACATGTTATTAGACCCAGGATCAGAATAGGGTTCAGTCACTGCAGGAACACAGAATGAGCCAGGTCATTATAAACACATACCATCTGCTTGTGCTCACCTATGGCTTCTAAGGGAAGCCCTTCTATTACACTAAGTGGCCAAGGTCCAGCATATAAGGTGCCTAAAGTCAAGGACAGTGGGAGGACAGAGGGAAAGCACATACTTTGCAAAGCACAGGATCTTGGAGAAACGCACTCAGAGGTAGGCTCAACACTTCCTGGGAGGTTCTTGTGCAGATGTGACTAGATCATAAGGTTCACCCTGTAGCTTCCTAGTCCCAATCCACCAGGATCAAGGTAGTTGGGTGACAGCCGACTAAAGATTTAACTTTCCAGCACAAAATTTTAATTAGAATTTAAACCCTGTGCCATCAACCTTCCAGCCCAGTGTTAGAAAATAGGGCTCTGTCTAAAAATGTTTACAAAAATGTAATAGGAAAACACTTCCCTGTTTCTTTCAATGTTTTTCCTTAAAGAAATCCTCATCAAAGAATCCACTGCTTCTAGAAGACATCATAAGCAGTCATCTTCTGGGACCCCGCATACCCTTTCCTTTGATGGTAAATATAACCCCACAATCCCTTCCTGGATGCAGAACCTCTCTCTTAGTTAGGGCTTTCACTGCTGTGAAGAGATACCATGACCAAGGCAACACTTATAAAGGAAAACATTTAATTGGGGCTGGCTTACAGTTTCAGAGGTTTAGTCCTTTATCATCATGGAGGGAAGTATGGCAGCATGCAGAAGACATATTGCTGGAGAAGGACTGAGAGTTCTGCATCTTGATCTGAAGACAGCAGGAGACTGTGTTCCACAGTGAACAGAGCTTGAGCATGGGAGACCTCAAAGCCTGTCCCCATAGTGACACACTTTTTCCAACAATGCCATACCTACTCTGACAAGACCACACCTCCTAATAGTGTCACTCTTCTATGGACCACGCATTCTGACACATGAGTCTATGGGGGCCATTCTTATTCAAACCACCACAGAACTTAACGGAGGAGCCTCAGCCAGCCAAGTGTAGATGGATGGTTCTACTTGGAGAAGGGCAGATTCTTCTGCTAAAGCCTGTGGCTGCTTCACCTAGTTAGGTAGGTTTCCTACTATGTCCCAAGCCTTAGGATGTCTCAAGTGTCTAGTCCTGCATTGGAGCTCAGCATCCCACAGCTCCCAAGACCTGTCCTGGGCCTGCCTCTGCATAATCCAGACCTGGATAGCCCAGAAGAAATATCTCCTTATAGGTGGACGGTTACCAGGAAAAAACATAAGCTGAGTCCTCTCCCAGACTTGCAACTGACTCTAAGGGTAGAGTAGGGTAGAGTAGAGTAGAGTAGGCTAGAGTAGAGTAGATAGGGTAGCGTAGAGTAGAGTAGAGTAGAGTAGAGTAGAGTAGAGTAGGCTAGAGTAGAGTAGATAGGGTAGCATAGAGTAGAGTAGAGTAGAGTAGAGTAGGCTAGAGTAGAGTAGATAGAGTAGCATAGAGTAGAGTAGGATAGAGTAGAGTAGGATAGAGTAGAGTAGAGTAGAGTAGAGTAGAGTAGAGTAGAGTAGAGTAGGATAGAGTAGAGTAGGATAGAGTAGAGTAGGATAGAGAAGAGTAGAGTAGGATAGAGTAGAGTAGGATAGAGTAGAGTAGGATAGAGAAGAGTAGAGTAAAGTAGAGTAGGATAGAGTAGAGTAGGTTAGAGGAGAGTAGGATAGAGGAGAGAAGAGGAGAAGAGAGGAGAGGAGAGGAGAGGAGAGGAGAGGAGAGGAGAGGAGGAGAGTGAACAGAATAGGATAGAGTAGAGTAGAGTAGAGTAGAGTAGAGTAGAGTAGAGTAGAGTAGAGTAGAGTAGGGAGGGTAGACTAGACTAGACTAGACTAGAAAGAGCAGGGCAATCAAGTGCTCGAGTGCCCCTTAGAGCAGACAGGAATTGGGGGAAAAGCCTCCTTCCACCATGAGTCTCCTACCATTGATATGGATAGGAGACATAGCTCTTTGCTCCAAAGAGTAGATATAACAAAGTATACGTGTAGCAAAGGATGGACAAGTACAATGTCTGCAGAGCAAACCCATGTGTGACCAGACCAAGGCTTCAGGTATAGGAGAGGGAATAATATATTAATGTGGTAGTGGTATAAGGCCCTGGGAACCTGCATTTCAATCCTGCATGGCTTCTCCAGCTGCTAAAGCTGGGGACAAGTCAAAATAATGAATCCATGGCATAAAAAAGAGCACAGTTCTATTTAAAATGACTGTCCTAACACCTCTGAGGTTGTCCCGCTCATCAATTTGATGACATTGGCTGATAGAACAATACGTAAGAATCCTTCTAGCTGTGTAGAGTCAGAAAGAGTACAGGTAAATCCTATTGAAGAGACTGCCCTATATATAGTGGCAGGCAAAGGCAGACTAAGAGACAAGAGAATAGCCTCATAGGTGAGGAGATCTCAGGTTATAACTGAGAAGGGAGAGGCAATCCTGAGGTACCACCCAGGTCCTACACTGGCTATGCCCTATGGGGACAATGTGCTTGTCCACTGGAGGTCACCAACATCCCAAGCCAGTCCAGTATGTTGCTCTCATTGCTGCCCATGCCTAAAGACTGATCTATGGCCACCACATGAACCCCCCACTCCCGCCCCTCAAGTCGTCCCAGAGCTGCTGGGACCTGATAGAGACTTATTCTGGCCCCTTGGCACACAGCACCCATTAGTACAGCTGAAGCCCTCACTGAAATGATGTGATTTCTAACCACTAAGCAGAGACCAGCCTCTGAGGGGACTGAGTAAAAATGCATGAGTTATAACTTCATGACAGAGACTGAGGGCCAGCCAGCTTAGGAGGAGACTTGGAGACACCAAAGACTAGTGTGAGGTCTTGATAATATGACAGTAGGGTCTACAGACGAAGAAGGTGGCAAGAGTGGGAAGCAGGGCCCTTGGACTGCGGTGTAGAGCCCTAAGCAGAACCTGATCTAACTAGCCAGCATTAAAGAAAAGAAGCCCCAGTTCCCAGCAGCAGCAATGTGGGCAAAGCATGAATCCCTGAAGAGCCCCACCAGACTCCCTGGTGGGGGTCTGTTGCCAAATGATGCTTCGGTGATGGAGGCTAGGTGGGTCTGGGAAATGGAAGGCAGGCAGAGATCTCCATCTGTTGCTTTCACACGATTGTCTCAGTCAGAGAAAGGATTTAGATAGGCAACATAAACTGGGAGGAGGTTTAATTAGCAAACATCGCACACCACAGGATTGAGAAAACGGCTCAGTCACTGAGAGCATTTGCTGAGGCCCCAAGTTCTATTTCCAACACCCATGTCAAGCAAGTCACAACTGGAGTGACGCCTCCGCCTGGCAGGCACAGGCACCTGCATGAATCTCTCTCTCTCTCTCTCTCTCTCTCTCTCTCTCTCTCTCTGGAGTAATAAATAGCTTCAGACAATAGCAGCACTCATCAGCTTTGTACTAAATCTGGGCATGTGACACAGGGTTGCATAGGCTGCTCTGACCTGGAGATCTGGCGAGAACTACATGGGTGCTCTGTCTTGTCGGGGTGCGTTCTTTCAGCTCATTCTAAGGGCTGCGAATCCCGCATCCTGAGTTTTTGCTCCTCTTCCTGATCAGTCCCTATGTCAGGTCCCTAGGGCACAGAGAGATGGGTTGCAGCCTTTTGTCGGTGTCCCATGCCCACACCGACAGCAGCCAGGCAGTTTCTCTCCATGATCATGTCACAGACTACCCACAAAGTCAAGTCTAGACCCCAGTAAACCAGTGAGAGGCAGTGTATTGAGGCAAGTGTAGCAGGCCATCTTCAGCCTCAGCACACAGGTCCTCTGCTGGAGCCTCTCCCGGGGACAGGAGAGTTCCAGGAAAAGACACTCAACCAAGTGAGCGAGCAAGGCCGTAAATGCTACTGCCCCTGGAGGCCACCTGAGCTCTCTAAGTCTCTCAACAGGCAAGTGAGCCAGGCTGACCTGCTGGCTGCACACCTTTGCTTGGATGGTCATGGCCCCTACCAAGGGAGGGAGATGGATCAAAGCCGCATCCCCAGAGTGTGCCTTGGATACAAGAGGTGTGTGCTATGCTGAGTAGAAGCACCCACCCTTTTCCCAGATGTGGCCATGGGGGCGGGGGTGGGGTCAAAGATGGCTACACGTGTACGTCTCCAGTACACAGCAGAGGCACCCCCCACTAGTGTTTCCTCATTTTTGCAAGTGACGCTGTGCACTCTGCCCTGGGTTGAGGACATGGAGATCAGAGGACGGGAGGAGGTGAGATGTAAGCCGTGGAACTCTGTCAGCCTCGGCTGTACCACACCGTTCCAGGGTCATCTTAATCTCACATGGACTTTTCTGGCTGTGCACCACATAGCCAAGAGTGTTGTATGGCAACAGCATACTGTGGTGAGTGCGTGCCAGCTTGCAAGAGAAGGCATGTTTTTCTGCCCAGCTTCTGCCATGTTCAGTGGTGATGTTGATGCTGTATGTCCAGGGCTGCAGGTGGAGCAGGGAGGGAAACAGCCCCATGACTACTGGCTGCAGCGGGGGTTATGGGAAGTAGAGGCAGTGAGAATATACACACCTATGGCTTTTGGCTTTGTGACAGAAGGCCCAAAGAAAAACAAGAGGTAGGTGGCCTAAGAGCCAACCTGCTTCTCCTCCTTGCCCCCTGGGCAACAGTATCTCCGAGGCTCAGGACACAGTAGTGTGTCCCTCTTTGGGAAGAGGATGAGCTCTTGGCACTCTCATGTCAGAGGTGGGACCTTGAAGCTATGGACAGAGCAGGAAGGAAACTGCAGAAAATATACTGTGGTCTCTATCACTGGCTAAGATGGCACAAGTAAACAAAGATGCTCGTTTACCAAGTGCTGTTGAGGAAGACCAGAGGTCTGTGTCTGCCTGCTCTAAGTGGGCTGCTGTATGGTCACGTAGGTATCGCCTAGGAAACAATGGTCAGGAAAGAAACTGGAAATCAGAAAACCAAAAAAAAAAAAAAAAATCAGAATAAAAAGGGGGACAGGTTAAAAAAGGAAAGCAAGGCGCTTAAAATAGCATCCATTGTGACATTATTTTAAGCTAACAAAAAACTTCACAAGTGTCACGAAGAGCTTATAAATTTATTTCCCAGCACTTCCAAGGTCAATGGTGGTAATAAGAATGGGGACACTCACATTCATGAAAACTCTTAAATGATCCACAAAAACATTAGCAATAGCAGAAACAAGAAAACAACAACAAAATCCCAGCTCTCAGTTCATAGGAGATAGTTTTTTTCTGAAGTCAAATATGAATGACCAGAACCTGGGAACATAGATGCGGGTTATTCCAAATTTCTCAGTTCATAGGGCATAAGAAGAGTTTATTATGGAGTCAAATATAAGTAGTCAAACCCTGGGGAACATAGATTCAGGTATTCCAAACTCCAGGTTCAGACATGGCCACAGCTTCACTAAGTTTTTACAGTAATGGAACAAAGTAAGTTATAGATCAAGATACTGTAAAAACACACTGATGGAAACAAGGCAGGTAGCTACAACCAAGGAAGAAATCTCTGCTATAGGCCTTGGATGGGAGCTGATGACATCCTTGGCTTTCGGATTGGTGGAAGCTAAGGGACTGCTTGTACATTCCAAGGAAGTTAGGTGGGAAGGAATGGCTTAAGGCTAACACTGTAACTGGACATGCAACATTGTAACCTCTCTAGGATCACTGCAGTCCTAACAATCAGAACCTTGCAGAAGGTTCAACACAAGGCACAAGTTCCTCCTAAGAGCTTCAGTTCACATCTACACAGCTTATACAAACATCTCCACCTCTCTACTGTGTTTCTGGCTCCAGAGCCCATCAGGATTCCATCTGCCCACTGCCTCAGTGTCTCCAGCATGGCTGCTTCCTCATATTCTGGGGCTCTGGTGACCTTAAAGGACACTGGCCTGTTCCTCTGTGGAATGGCTTTCACTTTGGGTTTATGAGCATTTTTCTAACTCTGGGAATTTGAAACATTCCATCTGGCCCTCCAGTATTTGTTTTATGATGAATGAAAGTTTGACACAACTCTATTCCTATTTGAATTTATTGTTTCTTTGTATTATTTGTACTGAATAAGCTCACTGCTCTCTTGGTGGCCACAGGGCAGCAGGCTACAAACATGAATACAAAACATATGCTCACTCTATATGCTTACTCTGAGACCCACATGGCCTGGATTCAAAAAGCTTGCAGTTAAACAATATTTGTGGCATCTATTCATTGTCCTTAACTTTTCCACAGACAAGCAGAAAGAAACACTTTTTCAGCTAAGAAGCCTTGAAGCTCTGGAGAAAATGATTGACAAGATTCGAAGAGCCGTTGGTAAGCAAAAGCTATGGCATCCTCCCATGGGCTCAGGTCCTGAACCAGGCAAGCAGAAAGGGCTGATGAGACTCAGCAGGTAACAGTGTCTGCTGCCAAGTCCGACAGCCTGACTTCAACCCCTGGGACCTGCATGCTGAAAGGAGATAAATGAATACCCAAGTTACACATACAGTTTTTTTTAAAAAGGAGAAAGTGAGCTAGTGCCAACACTGTTGTCTCTGCTTCCTAGCCGTGAACACAGTCCTACCAGCTGCCTCATGTCCCTGCCTATGTGATTTCCACCCATGCCTGTCCACCTGTTTGCACCTGATGTAACCAGAAGGCGGCACTGGTGGATCACCTACGCCTCCTGAATCCCAACCACGGCAGAGAGAAGTCAGTGCTACTGACATGAAACGTCAAGGGTTTGACACAGGTTGTGGTGACAATCAATGGTATAGTAATAATTACTCAAGAAAATCTCTCCCCTAACAGAGACTAAGCTCAAGAACCAGCAGAAGCTCCAGAAAAGTAGAACCAAACAACTCCTGGGGAAACTAATCAAGCCCTAAGTACCAGGACTGGCAAGAGGGCCAAGCCACTGCTGCACATGGGGACAGATAGAGTGGAAGCAGCCACCAACCTGTGTGAAGGAGAACTGTACTCAATGAGCACCAAATAAAGTTAGCATATTTAAATATTAAGTTTTCAGATAGGCTGTTTTATTGCTTTGTTTTTTTTTAAATTATTATTCAAAGTAGTGAAAGATAACTGGAATTGGAGGCCATGAGGAGGGGTGGAACCCTAGTTCAATAACTCCTAGTAATATACGAGGACTCACAGTAATGGAAGATACAGAGCCTGAACCATCAACTTCTGTAATGAGGTGTACTGGCTAGTCTTATGTCAGCTTGACATACAAATTTAGAGTTATCCAAGAGGGAACCTCAACTGAGAAAAAAATGCATCCATTAGATCAGCTGTAAGGCATTTTCTCAATTAGTGATCAAGGGTGAGAGGGCCCATTGTGGGTGGGGCCATCCCTTGGCTGATGTTCCTGGGTGCTCTAAGAAAGCAGGCTGGGCAAGCCATGAGGAGTAAGCCAGTAAGCAGTACCCCTCCATGCCTTCTGCATCAGCTCCTGCCTCTAGGTTCCCACCCTGTTTTTGAGTTCCTGTCCTGACTTCCTTCAGTGATGAACAGTGCTATGAAAGTACAAGCCCGAGTAAACCCTTTCCTTCCCAACTTGCTTTTTGGTACTGCTCATCACACTAGTAGAAACCCTAAGACACCAGGCAAGGCTTCCAGTGGTGGCACTGGATCACCAACCCAGATACAAAACGTTCAACCTACAATCAGTTCTGCCTGTAAGGTGTGCAGAACCACACAACCATTGTGGCACACAACTTGTAAGAGTGGCCAACCAATAACTGGCATAATTTGAGGCCAATGCTATGAGAGGGAGCCCATGCCAGACACTGCCTGGATAACCAGTGTCAGGGTTCTCTAGAGCCTTATGGAATGTCTTTCTATAGTGAGGGAATTTATTGTGATGACTTACAGTTTGTAGTCCAACTAATCCAACAATGGGCAGCTGTGGGTGGGAAGTCTAAGGATCTAGTAGTTGTTCAGCCCCACAAGGCTGGTTGTTTCAGCTAGTCTTCTGTAGAAATAGGTTCTAACAGATGTGCTGGCAAGTAAGTGCAAGCAGTTGAAGAAGAGAGAATCTTCCTTCTCCCTTCTTCCTTCTTCCACATATAGGCTTCCAGCATAAGGTATGGCCCAGATTAAAGGTGTGCATTACCACTTCTGGATCTGAGACTTGCTTTGTCTCAGGCTGATCTTGAACTCACAGATCTTCTTGCCTGAGTCTCCTGAGATTAAAGACATGTACTACCTTGTCTGTGCCTCATCTTTTCATGGCCACTAGGATCTCCGTGCCAAGATCCAGGTCAGAAACATGTGTCTTTGAGAATCAAGATCTGGATCACAGGTGTGTCCTCTGATTCTGGATTGTAGTTCATTTCCAGATATAGTCAAGTTGACAACCAGGAATAGCCATTATAATCAGGATCAATTAAATAATTTTTAATGAGATTCTGCTATACTTATAGATTGGTGACTAGTCCAGTTGTCATCTGAGAGGCAACTCTGGCAGCTGAGGAGAGCAGATATAGAGACCCACAGCCAAACAGTAAGCAGAGAGCCCAGGTTGGAGGTCTGTATACAGTCCCTCCCATCAGAGCTGAGAGAGCCCAGAGGAAGAGGGGGTGGAGAAATTTGGGAGCCAGAGGTTTGAGGACAATAGGAGACCATAGCCTACAGAATCAACTGAGCAGGGCATATGCAGGTTCACAAAGACTGAGGTGCCAATCATGGAGCCTGAATGGGTCTGTGCCAGGTCCTCTTCATATATGTTACGATTACTTGACTTGGTGTTTTGGGGGTACTCACAGTGGGAGTGGAAATATCTGTCTGGGGTAGAGGGGAGGTGTGGGGACTAGGAGAAGTGGAAACTGAGATCAGGATGTATTGTATTAAGTGAATAAATTTAAAAAATCTTAAGTATATTTTAACCATATTTCTGCCACTACATCCTTCCACATCCTCTACACTACCCTATGCCCTCACTTTACGTTCTCAAAAAAAAAAAAAAAATCCAACACACACACACACAAAAAAAAAAAAACTAGAAAATAAAATACAACACCCAAAATAACAAAACAACAACACAAAAGCCACCAAACTGTAATCAAATGAAAGAACAAAAACCAATTGTGGAGTCCATAACTTGTTGGTGACTCCTGAACATGAGACCTGCCCTTAGTGGTTTGTATACCCAGTGTCATTTCAATGGAGAAAACAGATTTTTCTGTCTCCCAGCAGGTATAAATGAGTTTGTTAACCCTTACCCTAGAGGCTAGATATTCATTCATTCATTTTTAAAAAAATATATAACAAAAATAAAATATAATACTATAAAACAAAAACTATCACATTGAACTTGGACAGGATAAACCAACAGAAGGAAAAGAGCCCAAGAGAAGGCACAGGAGTCAGACGCCCACTCATTTGCACACTCGGGAATCACATAAAAACACTAAACTAGAAACCACAATGAAGACAGGGAGGACCTAGTGATGACCAGGCTGCTGCTTCAGTCTCTGGTTCCTATGGGCTATGTTCATGCTGACTTAGAGTTTTCCTCTCTCCCTGGTGGTCTGCATCCTCTCCGGCTCTTACACTCCTTTCACATCCTCTTCTATAGAGTTCCCTGAGCTCTGAGGGGAGGGACTTGATGGAGACGTGCCATGTGAGGCTGAGTGTAGTATCTGACTGTGGGTCTCTATGTGGTAGCCACCTGTTGCAGGGGAAAGCTTCACTGCCGACGGCAGAACAAGGTATTGATCTATTAGTATAGCAGAATATTATAAGGAATCATTTTATCGCCACATTTTTCAGATCAAGGTCCAAGAGCTACCTAGTCTCGGATTCTTGGTCACTCACGCAGTGTTAGGCATGGCTTCCATCCTGTGCAGAGGGCCTGGAGTCAGATAAGTTAGTTACTGGTTGGCTACTCCCACAGCATTTGTACTATTGTTACCTTAGCAGGCCTTGTAGATAAAGGTTGTGGCTGGCTTGTAGGTTACCTTCCTCTCTTACTGCTGTGCAGAGTGCCTTCCTGCACCAACACGTTAGAAAATAGGAGTGAATGCTCTATGTAGGCACAGCTGCACCTCTACATGTTCAATGAGTTGTGCAGGCATTCGCTTCCTTCAGCAAGGGGGCCTTGCTGTCAGACTGTGGAGAGCAAACCATAGTCTTGGCAACAGGATGGGCTGTTTGGAGAGTTTTGTGGGGCCCTTTTGGCCAACAACTCAACAACCCAATCCCAGTACTAGAAGCTTCATTTGGTGATTAGAGACGGCTAGTTCTGGCTGCATCTCCCATTGTTTAGCAATTTCATTTAGATCACCTTCAGATATGTCTCTATTTTAAGAGATTTCTACTGCATTAGGTCTCCATACTGCCCCAGAAATGCCCCTAAATTTTGGCTGTCTCCCCATATTTCCTCCCAATGCTCCCCTTCCCTTCCTCATCCCTACTTGATCATTCTGTGCCACATACCTCCTAGTTCATCCGTAAATATCTCTTTTATCGTTCTTACCTAATGAAACCTATTTCTTCCCTTAGGCCCCTTACTCTAGATGTACCCTCTGCGGTGCTATAGACTGTAGCTCAGTTATCAGCGACATAACTGCTAGTATCTACATATAAATTAAAAATACCATATATGGGGGTTGGGGACTTAGCTCAGAGGTAAAGCGCTTGCCTAGCAAGCGCAAGGCCCTGGGTTCGGTCTTTACACAGTCCTCAGCTGAAGAGTAACTAGGTTGTTTCCAATTTCCGATGGTGATGGTGCTAAGTAGAAAAGCAATGAACAGGGTTGAGCAAGTACTTTTGTGGCAGGATGAGGTATCCTTTGAGTATACCCAATGGCATAGCTGGATCTTGGAGTAGATAGATGCTCGCCTTCTTTAGTAACCACCACACAGATCCACTGTGGTTGTACAGGTTTGCACTCCCACTAGCAATGTATGAGTGTTCCTCTTGTCCACAGCCTCACCAGCGTGGGCAGTCACTTCTTTTGCTGATCTTACCATTCTGACGGGTGGAAGATGAAATCTCAGAGTACCTTTGATGTGCATCTGCCTGGTAGCTAAGGTTATTGAACATTTCTTTAAGTACATCTCAGCCATTTGAATTTCCTCTCTTGAGAATTCTCTTTAGATCTGTATTCAGTTTTTCAATTGGTTTCTTGGTTTTTTTGATATCTAATTTCATCATATATTTTGGATATTAGCCCTCTGTTTGATGGATAGTAAGTAAAAATCTTTTCCCATTGATTTGCCTGAATGATGGTGTCCTTTGCTGTGCAGAAGCTTCTCAGTTTCTTGGGGTCTCATTTACTAAATGTTGCTCTTAGTGCCTATGCTAACAGTGTTCTGTTCAGAAAGTCTCTTCCTACGACAATGAGTTCAAGGCTATTCCCCACTTTCTCTTGTATCAGGGTCAGTATATCTTGTTTTATGTTAAGGTCTTTGGTCCATTTGGAGTTAGAATTTTGTGCAGAGTAATAAGGATGGGCCTATTTGGGCTCTTATGCATGTGGGTATCCAGTCTAACCAGTACCATTTGTTGAAGATGATGGCTTTTTCCAGTGTGTACTCTAGCCTCTTTATCAAAATACAGGTTTCCATAGGGATGTGGATTTATGTCTGGGTCTTCAATTCAATTCCATTGATGAATGTGTCTGGTTTTGTATAGAAACCATGTATAACAGGGCCCCAGACCTTAGCAAAACTGATACCACAATGGGACTTGCATTCTCGCTGTTAATTTGGATCATCTTTCTCTGCCTTTTAGTTAATTTGCATGAGGGTCTGTCCGTCTTCTTTTTGAGAAGAGCCAATTCTTCCTTTGATTGATTCCTTGTATTGTTTTGTTTCTCTTACTGATCCATCAGTTGATTATTTTTTGCAATCTACTCCTCTTGGGTCTGATTTCCTCTTTTTGGCCTAGAGTTTCCCGATTTGCTGTTAAGTTGATAGCGTAAGATCTTTCTAACTTTTTAATGTAGGCACTTAGCACTATGAACTTGCCTCTAAGAACAGCCTTGTGTCCCATAAATTTGAGTATGGAGTATATTCATTTTCATTCAACTCTAGAAAGTCTTTGATTTCTTTCTTACTTCTTTCTTGACCCATTTTTTGTTCAGGAGAGAGCTGTTTAGTTCCCTGAGTTTTTTAACTGTCTGTTGTTTCCATTGGCGTTTAATCATGGTGGTCAGACAGAATGCAGCATGTAATTTCAATTTTCCAGCATCTGTTGGGACTTTGCTTTGTGTGTGAAGTCTGTGGCTGAGGTTTGGAGTAAGTTCCAATTTTGGAGTGGCTGAGAAGAAGTACCCTTTTGTGTTTGAGTGAAATGTTCTGTAAGTATCTATTGGGTCTATTTGGTTTATAACTTCAATTAGCTCCCACATTCTCTGTTTCACTGTTGTCTGGATGACCTGTCTATTGGAGACAACAGGGTACTGAAGTCTCCCACTATTAGTGTGTGAGGGTCAATGTGTGATTCAAGCTGTAGCAGTGTTTCACTTACAAACTTGGCTGCCCTTGTATTTCTGACATAGAGGTTAAGAATTGAAATGGCCTTTGGGTGAATTTTTCCTGTGATAAGAGTATGTAATGTCTTTCCCTACCTCCTATGATTAGTTTTGGTTTGAAGACATATCAGATATGAAAATGGTTAAGTACTAGCTTGTTTCTTAGGTCCATTTTGCTTGGAATATCTTTTTCTAACCCTTTACTCTGAGGTGCTGTCTATCCTTGATGTTTAACTGTGGTTCTTGTATGCAGCAGCAGGATGGATCCTGTTATCACCTCCGTTCTATTTAATCTGTGTCTTTTTATTGGGAAATTGGGACTGCCGATGTTGAAAGATATCAAATGTGAGTGTTGCAGGCCTGGAGGGAAAGGCTTACTGTGTACAAGTTCAGCTCTAGCTGCTGGGAAAATTTCCCCAGCAAGTGTTACAGCTCTGCTCTAAGAGGTATCCTGGTAGTCGGAAGCCAAGGAATACAGCAAAGTCACGGAGGACAGCAAATCTTATGTAAGAGATTTATTGGGAGGGAAACCCCCAGGAGGGTGGCTGCCTCTGCTTGGTGGAGAAGCAGCAGAGAAGTGGGCAGAATGCAGGGTTTATATAGGGTTTCTTAGGGGTGGGCAGAGGGGGGATGGGAGAGGGGAGAAGGGGAGGTGGGGAGGTGGGCAGTGGGAGATGAGGGGTGTGTGGGGGGAGCTTTCCATGGTGGACTGGGATTGGAGGGAGTATGTGGCCTGATTTTGGGTTCAAATTCGGGAACTGGTAGGATTTTTTTTTCTTGTAGGGTGGGGCCTGGCCACACTTCAGCCTCAGAGCTGGGAATGACCATTACAACCATTAGAAAACTACCCTTAGAGCAGTTAGGGAAGTCTAGGGGCAGGGTCTGGCCACCTTCCAGCCTTGAGGGGCTGGAATGGCAGATATAGCTGTTTTAACCTTACTGGCCTGGCTGCTGGCGCTCCTCGGGTGGGGCCTGGCCACTTGCAAGCTTCGAGGGTTTACAAGGTTTACAAAGGGAGTCTACAGCAGGAAAAGCCTTGCCTGCCTCCTCAACTGGCGTCAGTTGGTGTGGATAGCCAACATCAATATCCAATGACTGTTGATCCGGTGGTGGTGGTGGTGAGGGGGGAGAGTGGTGGGAGTGGGAGGAGGAGTGGTAGGGGGAGTTGGGGGTGGGTGGGTTTGTGTGTGCTTCTGAGAAACCAGTTCACCTCCATTCTGTAATCAGGAGCCATTTTAGCTCAGTTGGGTTTCTGTTCGCCATAAGATACAAAAGTTCTGTTTCTGGGAATCTGACTTACTGTGACCTGGCTGTTTAACTATAAACCCACCCTCCCAAGCCATCTGTTCCTGGAAATACTCTGTGACCATTGTTCCAGAAGAGACTTTCCTAACTGCCTGGTCTCCTATGCAAAATCTCCCACCCAGTGGTTTTGCCCTTTGAAAGGGGCATGGTTTAGGGCTGGTTTCTTGAACATTCTGCCAGGTTCAACAGGACAGTTGGAAGTCTCCTCCCATAGAATTTGCTTTCACTTGGCCATAATTTGGATTGGTGATCTTTCTCCTAGGTCCCTAGGAATAACACTTCCCTTCTTTTGGTTTTGCTCATCTGGGATCATTTAGTCCCTATGTTTTCTTTAGGTTGGAGTTTACTCTTTAGGACCTTCTATAGGGCTGGAGGTATAGATATACATTGCTTAAATTCGGTTTTACCATTGAATGTCTATTTTTTTCCCATTTATGCTCAATGAAAGTTTTGCTGGGTGCATTAGTATAGCCTGGCATCTCTGTTCTCTTAGAATCTACAGCACATCTGTCCAGACCCTTGTGGCTTCTAGAGTCTCCATCAAGAAGCCAAGTGTAGTTCTAAGAGGTCTGCTTTTGTATGTGAGCTGAACTTTTATTGTTTTTCTTTGTTCTGTATATAATAATCATGATAAATGTTATTATGAGCTAAGGTGACTATCTTTTCTGGTGACGGTTTGGTGTTCTGTATGTTCTTGGACTTTGATAGGCATCTCTTGGGTTAGGGAAAGTTCCTTCTGTGACATTGTACCTTTTACCTGTTTCCCCGTCTTCCTCTATTCTACCATTCTTAAGATTTTTGTCTTTTCATACTGTCCCAGATTTCTTAGATGTTTTGTGACAGGATTTTTTTTTTCTGGATTTGACTTTTTTTTTCTGACTAGTGTAACCATTTCTTCTATCGGGTCTTCAATACTTGAGATTCTCTTTCATCTCTTGTATTCTGTTAGTGAAGCTTGCCTCCGCAGGTCCTGCTCAAGCTCCTGACTTTTCATTTCCAGGCTTTCCTCAGTTTGGGTTTTCTTTATTGATTCTATTTCATGCTCAGGTCTTGAGCAGTTTGCTCACTTCCTTCCAATGTTTGCTTGCGTTTTCAAATAATTCTCCTAAGAATTTATTATATGATGCCCTATCTGTCATAACCTCCACCATATTCATAAAGACTTTTCAGGTCATTTACCTGTGCTTCAGGTATGCTGCGATACTTAGAGCCTGCTGTGGTGGGATTGCTGGGTTCTGGTGGAGACATATTGTCCTGTTATTCTGGTTTTGTTGTTGTTGTTGTTGTTGTTGGTTTGTTTTACACTGGCATCCAGGCATCTGGGATTGGGAAGACTGTGATTCTAAGTGTTTATATATGGTCTTAACTTTTTTGGGTGGGTGTTGTGTGCTGTTTCTCTCTTGGTTCTTAGGAGAGGTGGCTGTGGCATCTCTGGGAAAATCTTCTAAGGCCTTGTTATGTGCAGGCTGTGGGAATTCCAGGTAAAATGTGTTCTTGGTTTTGGGACCTGAGACCTAGGAATGGGGATGGGCTGGGGGCAGTGGAGGGGCTTCACAAGGGCCGTGGAAGGGCATGACAAGAGGGAGGAAGGCTAGGTATTCCACCAGGATCTGCTTAGTCAGACTCCTGGGAATGAGGCCAGGGAGTGAGGAGAGGCCACAGCAGAAGGTCTGCTACAGAACTGGGGATGATTGGGGGATTAGAGTAAGAGCAATGGAGTGAAACATGGGTCTGCAGTTAGCCTGCAGCTACTCCTTGCCAGGAATAGCCTGTGGATTCCCATGGAGTGTCTGCTGGAGTTGGATGCTGGATAAAATAACAGGAAGAGAGGGCAGGAGTGGAAGATCTGTGGGATCCAATGGTGAGGGCCATGAAGAGTGAAGGGAGGCTGCAGGAGGTATTCTTTTGCAGCACTTCAGATGAGGACTTGGACTTAGGGGTGGTAGGAGAGGTGAGAGACCCAGCAGTGATACCTGCGGTTTCCCAGGAGTGCCTCCTGGAGTTGGGGGCTGGGGTAGTGGGCAGAGTAGTGGGAGGGAAGCTAGCAGAGGATCTGTGGGCTTTGGTAGTGATGGGGCTGGGTGCTGCCACAGGGGGTTCACTGCAGAGCTGATGATGAGGCTGGGGCATTGGACGCTGGGGCACTGGACTCAGGGGCATGGAGGGAGAGGTAAAGGCCTGCAGTTAACCTGCCTGCTTCCCAGTTAGAGTAGCCTGAGTGTTTGTAGAGAGTGCCTGCTGGAGGGGGGGGGGTGGAGTCACGTTTTTTCCTCGTTAATGACTGTGTGGCTCCAGCTAAGCAATCTTTGATAGTCTAATGCCGAGAGGGGGTTCTCACGTTTCCTGTTTTGTCTATTTGTGGTTCTTGTTACTGCTGCAAACACTGATCTTTCTTTTCTTCATTATTTCTCCTTCTCTTTCCTTTAATTTTTTTTTTTTAAATACAAGGTCTTGCTTTGGCGCTCAGATAGGCCTCAACCTCACTATCCCACTACCTCAGGCTCTAGGGTACTGGTGTCTTTCTCAACCTTCTTCAATGTCACTTTACAGAGCTATAAGCAAGCCATGTATTGAAATCAGGTCTGCTCTTAGTTACTCCACAGTATAAAACACAATGGGTTTCCGGGTGACAAATACCCTAAGACTACCTTATAAGCAGCTTTTGCCTCCATTGTGAGGTGAGGATGCAGGACGACTGTGAATCTGGACGGGCACAAACACCATTGTCCGGCACCATCCATGCAGAACACATTGACAAATGACTTATTCCTAAACCAGGCACAGCACTGCACACTTCTAATTCTGCCTCTTAGGAAGCAGAGCAGGAGGCTCTCTGTGAGTTTGAGACCAGCTTGGTCTATGTATTAACTTCCAGGACAGCCAGGACTACATAGAAAGGCCCTGACTCAGACAAAACAATAAATGAGTTATTCCTGGGAGTGGAAAGGGTGTTACCCTGTAAGTTATCAATGTGAGTTGTGGTTGTAGGATCACATGATTGAATTTAAATCATAACAGGAAAAACCAGGCCCAAGAATGTACTGGACATACCAGGTCAAGAGCAGGGTATATAACTCCCCCACTTGTTCTCTATAAAGAGGACAGTACCCAACATTGGTTGGATTGGGCACAACATTACTCCTGACCTCTCATTTGATACCAAACCTGTGTCAAAAACAGGCAAAGAACCCACAACTGTCCCTGGGGCCTAACTCAGATCAGTCCATGCTACTGCTACTGATGTGACCCAACGACCTGCTTTTCGCTGTCCTGTGGTTTGCTCATCTGGACCTACTGTCTGTCCTCCCATCCACTCCAGCTCTGGACCTGGCTCTCCCCTCCACCTCTGTAGCAACTCCACAGCACAGCTCTCAAGTTTGTGATCCTCAGTGGTCTAGCTCACGAACAGCAGCTTCTTCCCCAAAGCTGTCAGAATTTAGAGTATCGAGATTCCCAAGCTTCAAAAACCATTTACTGTATGTGTGCACGTGCTCAAGCAGTCCCCGGGTGGGTCCTGGGGATCAAACTTGGGTCTTCAGGCCCAGGGACATATGCCTGTACCTTCGGAGCCACCTTGCAGACTTCTCCATTCTAGTCTTAACCAGCAGTGTCTGTGCCATTCAAACTACTCATGATACTCAACACAGTTGCGTTTATGAGGTGGAGAAAGTTGAAATTCGGGGAAGGGCAGTGCATCCTGCCAGGCTGCTGGCTCGGTATTAGGTTAACAAGCCAATCACAAAGGTGCCTGGATGGCTGCCAAGTGGCAGCAGAGAGGAGCTCAATTGAGCTGTACCCAGGATCAATTAGAAGTTTGTTTCCTGGTGATCTCCTGAGCAGAGACTGTGATGAGTCCCCTAGAGTAGTCTCAGACAAAATAACAATTTAATGTGCTGCATCTGTCTCTATACGGGTTTGTGTCTCTGGTCTGGCCTCATAGGTCCAACATATTCAGCGGATTGACAATATAGAAACAGAATTCTGACCTCAAAAGGCATAAGAGATCATTTATTCTAGACCCAATTAGGAGTAAACATAGCCCAGGAAGTTGGATTCATGGTACACCAAACACTGTGTTTCAATGTGTAGAAGTTTCATTAAGTTGTATAGCAACAGAACAATGTCATAGAGTAGATTTTCAAATACATTGGTGGGAAAATATCGGGTAAAAGGCAAATCTGCCAAGACTGTGCTACAGGCCTTAGGTGCAGTATGTGCAATGACAGCTTGTGGGTTGGTGGAAGCCAGGGATCTATTGGCAAATTCAAAAAGGATTTTATCTGATAGTTACAAGGATATTAAGCCAATTACACAGGTGGGTATTAACCTGCAACATCCCAGCTTTCTGAAACCATTTAAGTCTTAATCAGTAAACCAGTCTCACGCAATGGTAGTGCTGTGTTTTATAAAAACATTAGGAAAGAAGGAATGTGTTTGGTGAATGTGTAGTCAGGTGTACGATCTGGTTATCTTCCCCTGAGGGACCAGCCACACGACTACAGTATAGTATAGAATAGTTTATTCAGAGCATGGGGAAGGGAGTTGAGAGGAGTAAAGACAGAGAAAGGCGCGGGGGGGGGGGGGGGGGGCGTGGAGTAGAGGCCAGCTATGAGCACAGGGAGAGAGGTGGGGAAAGGGAATGGCAGGGGTGGGGGAAATGGGGGAGGGAACAGAGCTGGAGCAAGAAAGCTAGAGCAAGAGAGAGTGGAGGGGGCAAGCAGCCCCTTTTATAATGAGTCAGGCACACCTGGCTGTTGCCAGGTAACTGTGGTGAGGAGCTTAAGACAGAATGCTAACAGGTAACACAAGTGCTGGAAACCTAATTCACAATGTCCCACATCCAGTGTGTCTTCAACTGTGTCCTGCTCAGTCCATTGAGTCTGGTGTGTCTAGTCACTCCCAGCATGCCGAGAACCAGTCCTAGCTTGGAGAGGAGTTCTGAGGAAAGAGTGGGATACAAGCTGTCTGACAGCGTGTGTTCTGCTTGAGACAGCTTTCTTTTTTAAAATATTATTTTATGTATTTGAGTACACTGTCGCTCTCTTCAGACACACCAGAAGAGGACACTGGATCCCATTACAGGTGATTGTGAGCCACCATGTGGCTGCTGGGAATTGAACTCAGGACCTCTGGAAGAGCTGTCAATGCTCTTAACCACTGAACCATCTCTCCAACCTCTAGACAACTTTCTGAAGATCACCAGACAGCTCAGCCCACCACGACAAAAGCCCAGTCTTTAATTTGCATATCAATCCAATCGTTCACTCCAGGTTCCCCATTGACTATTCCATGAATCAGCATCCCCTGACCCCAGCCCCAGATTCTAAGAGAAAGACTGCAAGTACATTCTTTTTTTTTCTTTTTTTCTTAACATTGCAAATGAATTAAGAGATCTGCCTGCTTCTGTAAGTATAGACAATAAGCTACTAGCTGGGTAGGATCTTGATCTGAGGTGCCATTCCCACCAGGACTGGGACTAACCTCCCTCAGTCCCAGGCTGACCTTGAATCTGTCTCCTTTTGTAAGCACAGTAAATTTAGCTGGGTGATCTTGCCCTGTGATCACCACTCCCTAAATCTCTTTCCTTAGTATCTTTCTGACAAGTTGGCTCATAGTGCAGCTGCCTCTGTTCTTTTAGATATGTGAAGCTCCTTATACAATTCATATTGCATCCTTATATTTTACATAGTTGAGAAATTATATATTTTTGAACTTCTATTTTCAGAGCTCTTTCCAACAGCCTTAAGAGCTATCCTGAAGGTCATGGCTAAGATACACCCTCCCCTCCCATACTCATGTTGCTTCTAATTATCTTGAAGTCATCAACCTTGGCCCGGAAATTATTTCCTTAAGGAGGAACATGAAGATACACACACACACACATACACACACACACACACACATACACACACAGAAGAAGTGTCACACCCAGCAACCTTTAACACATTCATGGAGACCTATGCCCTGCTGGCTCTGTTCCAGGGGCAGGAACCATGTCATATCAGCACCAGCATCTGATCATGGTTTACCTGCATAAGCAAAGTTCTAAGTCATTCCACCCTGACAACTGCCCCCCCCCCAGGTCAGACCCTCCTGGGCTTAGTGTTTGACCCTGCTGATGCACGTGGAAGCCTAACAGAGGATCATCCAGACCTTTCTGTTTGGCCTGGGTGGTACACCTGGGCAGTGACACTGTTAAGTCGGTTCCTGTTTTTTGGTTCCTGAGGGCCTAAGCCTGTTTTTCCAGTATGCTTCCTGGAATTCTCCACCCAGTGAACTTGGGGTACATATTCTGTGAACCTCAGTAAAGTTTCGGCATTCTTTTTTTAACATGAATGACTTGAGTCTGTGTGTTGTTTTTAAATCCCACAGGCCTACGCTCAGTTCTCAGTACTGTCACAGCAAGGGCGCCGACACCTGCCCCCCCAAAATGGAGTATATCTGGACCAGGTGCTGCCCCATTCATCTATTTCAGTTCACGCTCCATTCAGCAGATATTGGAGCAGGTTATGCAGTGGAACCCTCCTTTTACCTGTTTCCTTTCTCACTGTTCCAAGGATGCATGCTGGGATAAGAGCTGAAGGAGTAAAGGGTGGCCAACCAAAAGGCGCCAAGGACAGTCCTAGGTATTTGGATCAAAACACTGGTTTCTAGTTATTCCTTGTAGAGTTGCATGTCCTGGCTAATAAACTGAAACCCGGTCTGTGTAAGGCACTGAGCAAGGTTACAGACTGCCCTCTCCTACAAACTAAGATCCAGGTCTGACCTAGTTAGGGTCTGTTGCTGTGATAAAGCACCATGACCAAAAGCAACTTGAGGAGGAAAGGGTTATTTCAGCTCAGAACTCTAGGGTCATACTCCATCACTGAGAGAAGCTAGGATAGGAACTAAATGCAGAAAGAAACATGGAGGCAGGAACTTAAGCAGAAGCCATGGAGGAATGTTGCTTACTGGCTTGCTCGCCATGACCTTCTTAGCCTGCTTTCTTATACAACTGAGGAACACCTGTTTAAGGGTGGCACTGTCCCCTGGAGGCTGGGCCACCCACATCAATCAATAAAATAAATAGCCAACAGACTGTCTACAGGCAATTTCTTGGAGACATTTTTTCAGTTGATGTTCCTCTTCCCTAATAACTAGGTTGTGCCACGTTGACAAAACAAATGAAACCAACAACCAAAAAGCAGGGCAGGGCTGTCTTACATCTTGGAAGAAGGGCTAGAGGAGTAGGGTCCCCAGCAGAGGTAATAGTGTTGCAACATCCACAGCTGTGGGGTTAACTAGTGTTCAGCAGTGGTGATCTCTCAGGGTCGGCACCAGGGACATATTCAGGAGCTGACATGTACCCCAAGTGAACAGACTCTGAAAACAGAAAGCCCCAGAGACCTCTACTTTTATATTCAGCCTTCAAGGAGAGAAAGAAACAATAATCAAGAGTAAGACCGCATAAGAAAACACTGGTGACTGAGGTGTCTATGAGCTCCAGCCAACTGTCAATCAGCAGCCAGATTCGTTGACCTTGACAATGACCCTTGTACCTGGACAGAATAATTACTGTTTTACTTTAATGAGTACAGAAATAAAACGAAAGAGGCTGGGAATTCTCTCTAGCATACACTTTTTACACACAGCATCCCACAGCCTTCTGAACAGAGAGTCAAAGGCCTACACTGAAATTAACTGCCCCAGTGTAAGCCCCTAGGGGAACCAGCACCAGAGCTCTTGTTTTCTTTGGCCTCTGCTCCATTTAAGGAGCTTCCCTAGGGCCCTGAAGATTGCATAAAGAGATTGCTTCCAAGTGTAAAATAACCAGGAAGGGTAATGGAAGGTTGTACTTAGTCTTCAAACGAGAGACCACTTTGTGACATTAGCATTTCACCAGCTTGAAGTTTACACTCGGTGCAGGCAGGTAGGGGCTAAGATGATCTTCTCCTTTGTAAAGAAGAGGCCTAGTAAGTTAAATGCAGTTCTTACATACTTCTCCTTTTAAATGTGGGGTTTCATGTAGCAGAGGCTAGCCTTGAACTACTAACCAGAGGGTGGACTTGAAGTCCTGTCCCAAATACTGGAATCACCCCAGCTTCTCCTGGTGCTCGTTGGTAGTAAATATGATAGTTAAGGTCAGAAAGTGACAAATCACTTCAGCAACATCAGGTACAAGGGCTCCATTGGTCAGCTAGTGGCCAGGCAACTGCCTCTGCTGGTGACGAGGAGACTTCAGTGGCAAGAAAACCCAGCACCCTGCCCAGGTGCAGCAGCACTCCTGAATAGTAGCAGTGATGACAGCAGAGCAGTGGACATTTTAAATGACTCCAAGGCTGAGATTCTGAAGTCCACCTGACTGTAATCTTAGCCCACAGCTGCTTCTCAGGGTAAGGCGCTCTTTTCCTAACACCAGCACCTGATGTGCCTACAGCTATCCCCCACCACTCCCCCACCCCCACCTCTACCTCCTGTCTGCCATAGTTCCAAGTATCTCTGGGTTAAAGGCCTGGTCCCAAAGTGGAACTGCAATGAGACAAAGGGACCAAAGGACTCTAGGTCATAGGTTGGGGGTGGGGTTCTCTTGCAGAGGGAACTATGGGGCCTGCCTCACAGTTTCTGCCTCCCAGAATGGCATGTCTTAGTTAGGGTCTTATTGCTGTGAACAGACACCATGACCAATGTAAGTTTTATAAAAAGGATAGCATGTAATTGGGGCTGGCTTACAGGTTCAAAGGTGCATTATCATCAAGGAAGGAACATGGCAGCATCACAGCATCCAGGCAGGTATGGTGCAGGAGGAGCTGAGTTCTATGTCTTCACCCGAAGGAAGCCAAGGGACAGTCTCACACCCTCAGGCAGCTAGGAGTAGGGTTTCCAAGCCCACTCCCACAGTGACACACTTGCTCCAACAAGACCACACCTTCTAATATACATATGCAAACCATCACATTCTACTCCCGGGCCTCCATAGGCTTGTTTAAACACATGAGTCTATGAAGGCCACACAGTCCCCCGTGGCAAGTGACTAGAAGGTGACCCCAAATAGCTATAACAAGCAGTTTTTATAGACTTTTCAGGGATACAGGTTGTATCAGCAAGGTTACAGTTTAAACTCATTGGCTAAGTATATATTGACCTTTGAATCTATTGGTGCCCCCATACCGCGCTTCCCCTGTCTCTCTTAACCAGCACAATAAAACATCTTACAAGTTCCACCCTGGTCCACATAGTCTAGAATATAACCTGGTTTCTGCTTTCCTCTCTATCCCTTTCTCCCTTGAGACACAGTTTCTGGTGAACAGCAGCCACTCAAAGATGTAGAGTGTCACCTGCCACCTGGCACTCTACACCGACTTACCTTTGCCCCACTAAGACTCCTCTCTTGATAGCATCTTTGGTTGGAAAAACACAATTCCAGTTTTCAAGGTAGGGTATTCATTTGTATTTTCCTTTACAATAACAGAACAAACTGTGGCACAGGGGTGCATGCCTACGCTCCAAGCTGGAGGAAAGCTGAGGAGGGGAAGGGGGAGGGGAAAGAGGAGAGTGAATTTCAGGCCAGTCTGGACTACACAGATCCTCAAGAAAACGAAACAGAACAAAAATAATAGTAACTAAGCAAAATGTGGGTTACCCACCAATTGGAACACTGACATGATACACCCAATCCACAAATCCCATGAGCAGACCCTGGGGACCCATTCATTAGGACACACATCAGTCTATGCACAGCTATAGAAACATGCATATTGTGTAAGTAATTGTACAAACTAAAAAGTGGTCTTGGAGAAAGATGCATTCTAAGAATCCTAACATTATATTTCATTTTACTAGACCCTGATACTGTATGCAAAATAAAAACCCACAGTGAAAAAGCAAAACATGGGCCAGTGAGATGGCTCAGCAAGTAAAAGAGCTTGCTGCCAAGGCCGATGAGCTGAACGCAATCCCACAAACCCAAGTGGGAGAAGGAGAAAAAGGTTCCCAAAACCTGTGCTCGGACATCCACAGGAGCCATGCTGCATACAAGCATAAATACAAAGAACATTTTTAAGGCAAACTAACATGGGTTGGTCACACAGTCCAGATCTGATTCTACACTCAAGTAAGTTCCCTTAAGAATCGGCCTCAGCCTCACTTTGCCAGAAGTCAGGAGAAAGTGCTTCTCCCTCATTGGAAAGGCCGACAAGATACACTTGTCATTTTGCAAAATGAGACTCCTCTTTCCAAAGCGGGAGCTCAAGGGGGATGTGCTCAGATTCAGATTGATGGCATGTAAAACAAAACCAACTCTCAGTGAGCAAAGCTTGAAACACAAGAGGCTACCATTTGGTCCAAGCAACTAAGTTAATACCAGAACTATTAAAATATGTTCTTGCCTCACCAGTTACGAACTTGAGACAGACAGATTCCATCTCATATTTCCCACTCATTAATCATTGCCCAGTGAAGCGAAACATCACACTTTTCTACGTAGACTGGAATATTTCTCAATATCCCTTCGAAGGAGTGTTTATTGTTTGAATAGATGGCTGTGTAGTGTGCTCACCTTGGTTAACAACTTCCCTTTATTAATTGTCTGGTTTACACTGCATACTATAATGTTGCGAGGTAAGGTATGTGGCCTAGTGGCATGTTTATAATCCCAGAAGATGGGAGGGTAAGGCAGGCAGGAGGATGATGTGTTCCAGGCTCTAGTTTCCACAATACAGAAATTTGAATCTCTACTATGTAGTCACCTCAAGGGAAAACAAACACATGAATAAATACATATGAGGGGGGAAAAAAAACTTCAGTAAGTATCCATGTACAGTGATCACCACTTAATGGCTCAGTGTGATTTTCAAATTTTAAGAAACTTCATTTTTACGACCATAGCATTGTACCATTTGAAAGAGAATCCAGTAATGTATTTTTCTTGATAATAAAATCTTTCGCCATGTGCCCAGTCTGCTCACTTGACTCATGTTTTACAGTTACAGACGCCAGGACCTCTAGATCCTCTCTAGCTCAGTCTCCGGGCATCTATCCCAATTAAGGCATAGCGATGTAACTAGCTGCACCCTTGTTTTCAGATTTTTAATGAGGAGCTGTGCTCCGCGGGCGCCCAATAAACACTAATTGGAGGAACTCAGGCAACCGCGGAAGCAGGCCTGGGCGGGCTGCCAGAGTCCTGAGTCCCCACTCGAGAGTGTGTCTGGCAGACCAGCAGCTTTATTTAGAAGTTGCTTCTCAGGCATCCTCATCAGCAGGAACCGGCCCAGCTCCAATCGCTCCTGGCCACACAGACCGGCAAAAGGTTACACCCAGACGACCCAGGAACCGATCGGAGCTCCGCCCCGCTCTAAATCTCAGACTCCATTCCTTCAGTTAAGGCGTGGCCTTCATCTGCCAATCACAGATAAGTCCGGCCTCGGCCTTGCCCCAGGTAGGGTTTTCAATTAAGAGTTTACTTCCAGTGTCCTAGCCAGTAAGCTCCAGGCGAGGTCTCAGGTCCCAGGCGTCAATCGCAGCCAAGTCTCGCCCCTCAGATCCGGGCTACGTTCACGTGCTGGCCCACCCTCAACCCCTACACCTCCAGCGCTGGCATCAGTAGCGGCCTCCTCAAGCCGTGATCACCTCCCGGCCCTAACTTTAACACCAGCCGCCTAAAGCGGCGTTCCGTTCAGACCCTGAGAAGGCCCCGCCCCGGAGCCAGGGCCACGCCATCCCCGGCGCCAGCCTCAGCACCACCTGCGGGAGGCAGCGGACTGCCAGGCCCCACCTTGTCCAGGCGAAGGTCCCGCCCCGAAACCCAGGCTCCGCCTACTCACGGCTGGCTCTTGAGGCAGCGCCCTGTCAGGGCCAGCTTATCCAGGCGCAGGCCACGCCCCATCCCGGGCGTCAGCCTCAGCACCAGCCATGGGAGGCAGCGGCCTGTCAGACCCCGCCCCGTCGAGGCGCAGGCTCCGCCCCGGCGCCCAGGTCCCGCCCTCAGTGCTCGCCGCGCTCGGCTGCGGGTGGGACGCGGCTGCAGCTCGCCCATCCTTTGTGTTCGAATAGCGTCAGACTCGCAGGCCTTGGCCGGCACGTCCCTACTGCCGATCAGTCGCGTGCTTCCCAGCGACCCAACATGTCGGCGGGAGCGGGCGCGGGCGTGGAGGCAGGCTTCTCCAGCGAGGAGCTGCTGTCGCTCCGCTTCCCGCTGCACCGCGCCTGCCGCGACGGGGACCTGGTCGCGCTCTGTTCGCTGCTGCCGCACACGCCGCGCGCTCACCTGGCCGCTGAGGACTCCTTCTACGGCTGGACGCCCGTGCACTGGGCCGCGCACTTCGGCAAGGTGGGCGCGGGCACTTTAAGGCGCCATTTTCCGCGTGGTGTTCTGTTAGGGTCAGAGCGCACCCCACCGTGCCTGGAGAGCGCCGCAACTGCGCGGTCAGCCCCACCAGCGCCCCCCGAGGGTTCCAGGGCGCATGTGCAGCAAAGCGGTCTGGGAGTCAAGGGGTGGGGGCGCGGGGGCGCGGAAGCTGCTCTGGCGCCTCCGGGGGTTCAAGGCGCATGTGCGGCGGCGCGCAGCCCAGGACCTCGGGGGGCGCGGGGAGTGATGGGAGGCGGGGCGGAAATGGGGTCTGTCTGGCCGGCTCCCCGTAGGACCCAGGGCGCATGTGCACACTTGTGGCTGTTCCGAGCGGGGCGGGCAGACCGAATGCAGTTGAGGCGGTTTGCGCGGAGGCCCTCCGGCTTCGGGGAATGGTGTGGAAGGTTACTGCTCGAGGCCAGGAGGGAACCGGGAGCCTCGCGTTCCTGTCTAATGGAAACTGGGCGCAGGGCTCCCTTAAGGCACAAAGGGATGGACGCTGCCCTCGCAGCCGGAGGTGTCAGGTCTGCACCTGCTGTGGTCGACGGCGGGCTCGCGGCCAGGCCCACAGGCCCCCTCTCGCAACTGGGGCCGCCCTGTGTAAGCTGCGCTAATTGGCCCCATCCTCCTGGTGTTGAAAGGTGGCGTGCAATTGGGTGCAGGTAGTGAGTGGCTGGGAATCCGCCTTCTCGTTGTCGCCTTAGTTATCTGCAGACCGAAGTGCTTCTGCGCCATAAAGCGACAGGCAAACTTGACGTTGTACTGTTTTTACCAGAATTTGATCTAAAGCTAAAGGGGCTTTTTCCCTTCTACGGAGAACGAGTTGTAGACTTGACTTTGGAGACCAGTATTGTAGCTGAGGCGAGGACGTTGTGTTTTTGAGCTTTCCTATCAGAAACCTGGATGGTCTTAAGATGTGGAACCATCTTGGGAACTGTTCCAACTATTAGGGAAAGGAAGCTCTTAGAGCCGAAGAGACCGAGCCTCTTTCCCCGGCCTGGCCGTTTGTATTACTGCTCTCCCCGCCTGCTGGTTTCCAGTATGTTTTCCTTAGGATGAACCTACCAGTGGCGCTCAGGTTACCCGGTCATTTATGAGGCTTGTTTATTCCCGAAGACTGGCCATTGTGAAAGCTAACTACCTTGTTTTTACAAGATGTCCCATTTAAAAGTTCCCTCCACAATTCCAAACGCAGTTTCCTGGGTTGAGCGTGGATGGCATAGCTAACAGGTTCAAATCCTGTTAAAGGTTAACTAACTGCTTTTCACTTGACACCTGTTCATCTTACTGCCAGTTTGTACTTCTGTTTTTCTCTTGGGAAATCTCACCAGCCATTACTTTCCAACACTGTTGGTTTTAAGTCTGTTCGCTGCCCAATCAATTAAAAACTCACAGAAGTGTTTACTGTGACCTGTCCTTTGTAAGGACAAGCTTATATTGCTCAGAGCGATAGAGCGGGGATGGGGTGGGGTGGTGGCAGGAATTGCTTGCAACCCAAGCACAGCTTCTTCACTGCCTTGTGGTCAGTTGAGGAGAAACAGTCCAAAATTGGAGAACAAGTAAGTACCAAAAAAATCCCTGGCCACGGTGTAAGCACATGTTGAATGTGGTGGGCTCATAACCAGCAGCCAGCTCAGCGGGACCTGGCTATCTATGTCTTGTCTGTGCTTGCTGGTCTGTGAGTTAGTCACCTGCTGGTGAGCTCAGCTATGCTGTGACTCTCATTATAGTTAGTTATTTTGCATTCATTCTTTCTGTGCAGTTTTTAAAGGTTCAGAAAGTTAGTGATAGGGATTGACCTACGAGGCCGGTCAGTGTTGGGGGGGGTTGTGCGCGGTGTGGAAAACGCTTGACTATAAAGAGTTTCTGTACTTAAGGCAATTTTTACAGCCTTCCAGTCACTTACCATTTTTATCAAGAATGTGAAAGCCTTGCTAGGTTTCTGTGTGTGTGTGTGTGTGTTTTAAGAGCATAAATGTTTTTAAAGTTTTGCTTAGTGACGCGAGAAAATTACTGTCAGAAGAAAATAATGGTAACAAAAATACCGCTGCCGAATGTTAAGAGAGTTCAGATTGTGTGCTATTAATTGGCATACTGACATGTCCTGTTTTTCCTCCCACCTATGTTTGAAGTTGGAGTGCTTAATCCAGTTGGTAAGAGCAGGAGCCTCACTGAATGTCTCAACCACCCGCTATGCCCAGACCCCAGCCCACATCGCTGCTTTTGGAGGACATCCTCAGTGTCTGGTCTGGCTGATTCAAGCCGGGGCCAACATTAACAAACCGGTAAGGAGGCCTGATTGACGCTGCCTTTGTTTTTCCACTTAACAGTTAGTTATTCACGTGATACTGCTTTAAATTGGGCCCTTAATTAGAGTTGAATGTCTTTACCTGAGGTGAACTGAAATCTGTTCTTCAGTTACTTGTGACTAATAATAAGCCCTTTCCTCTGGAGGCATGCATTCAGTTTATAGAGTGCTTTTACCTGTTGTGTGGCTCTCGGATCTGATTTGACGATTTGCCCAAGGTCACAGCTGATAATAGAAGGCAGTTGGCCCACAGCCCAGATTTCCTGGCTCTGCTCACTGCTGCCTTAACTTCACAGAAACACATCCAGACATGCAGAAGGGTGGCTTGTGTCAGCCTCAGGGTGGGTTTGCCCTTCAAATACAAGTTGAGTGTGGTAACTAGGTGTAGAAATGTCATTTCCTTAATGGAAGCCTGAATGACTTGAGAAATTTGTATATAAGTATACAGACTAGAGGTTATGGGAGCCAGATGGTATGAAATTGAGCAGACCAAATTTACTGCCCAGCTTGGGGTGGCTTGCCCGCTGGCAGCACTGGTGGCTTGATGTGTATACCTTTTTTTCTTTTCCATTCCTATACTTTTTAAATGTACTTTTCTTTTAAAAAAAAAATTAATGTTTGTCTCTGTGGGACTATGAGCACATGCATGCTGAAACCAGACGTATCAGTTTCCCCGGAAATGGTGGTTGAGTGTCCCCTGATACCAGTGAGGGGTCCATGCCCGTAACAGGCCAGCCATCTTTGCAGCCCCTTAAGTATTCCCTAGTTGTCATCAGCATCTGGTGTGCAAAGGATCTTCATTTCCTCCCGATGCTTGGCTAAGGTGGTCGTGGTCCTTTCCTGAAGATGACTTAGCTACTCACATAAAATGGCAAGTGTTTGGCTGTGCTGAAAACAAGGACTATGAAAGGGGTGCAAGGTGGATCCTGCAGTTTCTTCTTGAGATTTACAGTGAAGCCCAGTTTTGTCACTGAGACTTTAGATCCTTTCCTTCTTTGACATGAATTTCCTTTTGCAACTTCACCTTGCAGGGCAGGGGCATGTCCATCTGCCTGCTGACATCCACATTATTGCCTCCTGCTCTCAGATAGGGCACTGTAGGGTCTGGATCCTCTGAGCACTTACTTGGTAGTCTAGCTTTGGACAGGTCACCTGCTAGACTGTGCTTCCAGCTCTACCAATAAAACACGGGTAATAATGCCATGAATGAAAATGGCTCATATTTGCTGTTAATGTGGAAGATTTGTTAACTTTAAGTAGTTGAAAAAATGTAATTTAGAAAGGTATAAAGAAATTGGTACTGTTTTTTTAAAGAGGCTTTTTCAAAGCTAGGTGTTCCTTTCAGCTAGCCTCTTATGACAGTTCATTGTTTTCAACAGATGCCGAGAGTAAAGGCTTGTGGGTGTGTCCTTGTGACCCCACTACTCTTTGGGATGCCATCAGATAGCACCCCATCTCTGGGAAGCAGAGCAAAACTTTCTAGGCCTTGCTTGTGATTTCTCAACTTCAAGTTCTTGCCTAGAACGTCTTGGGTCCCCATTTGCTAGCTCTGGAGGTCACTGTAGGCCTGGCAGTGACTTGCATGCCATTGTGAAGTAGGCAGTTTCTCACCTTGCTTGTGTCCACTTAAATTTCTTCTCTTAGCCCTTGGCATATCAGCAGCCAGCAGTTCCCTGGTCAGGTTCGTATCGACTTTCCTGATCATCTGTCAATGAGTTGAGGACAGAAACTGCTGTCTGGGGACTCAGTGCTGTAAGGTTTTCATCAGGGAAATGGAGCTAGTTCTCATGCTGCTGTATTTCAGTGCCATTCCTGACAGCCTTGCTAAAGACATGCAGATCATCTCTAGTTGGTATGAGTAGGTTTTATTGGATGGACCAGGACATCGTGAGGCACAGGGATAACAGTATTTACCAGACAAAAGCCGACATTTAAAAAGTAAATAGAAGTTTAAACATAGGTGGGCTGGGTGTAGATCAGCACAGTGGGTACCACAGGTGTGGGGGACTCAGTTCTCAGATCTCAACCCTAATAGGGAATGGGGATCTTGAGTTATCTGGACTTGCCTCCTGAGCCATTGGATTGGGGCACTGTTTGGTCAGGAGATTAGCTTGTGTCTTGGGAATGTAAATTTTAAAGTATCAGTTGTCCTCCCTGCAACTGGCCAATTGCGATGAGGTGGTGTACACCATTAGAGTCAGGCTCAGTTGTGTGTAAGACATCTTAAGTCGCTGCACCAGGCTGTCTGGTGGATCTGTTTGTTGGAAAGTGGGAAGCCTTGTCTCATATATATATATCTGCCTTTTGTCTCTAGATTGGGAATCTGTTCATTTGTTTGATAAACTAAGACACTATATCTGCTCTGCTCTGGGATTTCTGTTTTCTCCTCCCCATTTCTTTCCTGCCTCCCAGAGTCTGTGATGGTTCTAGACTCTTACTGTAGACCACTGGGTACTTTAGAAATGTAGTGGAAACTGGAGCACCATTCAAGGAGTTTCTGGGCTTTCTTGATTGCAGATTGCTTTCACATGTGCTTTCTTCAGATGTGTAGATCACAAAGCAAGGGCCAGGTAGTTCGCTTATTCTCTAACCACTGTTAATAGCCTCCATCTTTTGAGAAATTGTTTCTCGTTCCAAAATTAACTGTAAGATTATGTTTTTTTCTTTTGAACATATTTTGCAAAATCTCATTTAAATCTGTTAGCTTTCTGCAGAGTATGTGTGTTTGTAGTATTTGAATATGCTCACGTGGGTATGTGCAGGTGGGTGCGTGTATGTGTGTGTGTATGTAGGGACCAGAGGTCAGTGTTGGGTGTTTTCCACAATTACACTCTACTTTATTTAAGATTGTTTCTCACTGAACCTGAACTCAGAGTGAGTTTAGGTACTTTCCATACAGAAACATCTTCCCAGCCAATTTGTGTAGTTCCTTCCATCTTTCTTTAAAAAGGTAATTTGCCCAGATGTGATGGCACACACTTTATTTAGTCCCAGTGTGAGGTGGAGGCTGGGTGGATCTGTGGAAATTCAAGGCCTCCCTGGTCTATGTAGCAAGTTCCACGACATTGAGAGATGTGCAATAGAGGGACCCCATTTCCAATAACGGGGAAAAACTAAGGCAGCTTGGTTTCATGTTTTTTAATATCTTGAGTCACTAGGTAGCTCCTGGATAGTCATGTGGCTTGCTGCTTTCTTTAAAAATTTTTTTTCCTGACTAGGTCTACCCTTATATCACTTTTAAGTCCATTTAGAGCCATTTGGAACCCTTGTTTAAATAAGTGGACAACCCTCCCTGTCCTGAGCTGTCAGCCATCCATCCTGGATCTATTTCCCTGTGTGATGATGTGCCCTGACTGGCAAGGACCTTGGGCATCGCTAAATTTAAGAATGACCCTTTCCCAGGGCCACGCACTGTTGCCCCATTCCTGCCTTTTTTTCGTTATCACAGCCAACTGCTGTTCCAGGAACCTTGAAGAGGGACCCAGTCAAATACTGTGACTCTCCCTCAGGTTTCCTAGACAGACAGTGACAGTGCTGGATGAGAGGCTCTGCCTCCTCTTGCTTTTCACTGCTGACTGCACTCACTGCTTTGCTTCTTAAATCTAGAAGCATCACACTAGAAGAAAGGGTTTGTCATTAAAACACTATAAGCGGGGTTGGGGATTTAGCTCAGTGGTAGAGCGCTTGCCTAGGAAGCGCAAGGCCCTGGGTTCGGTCCCCAGCTCCGGGGGGGGGGGGGGGGGGGGGACTATAAGCAAGTTCCTCTTTCTTTTTTTTTTTTTTTTTTTTTTTTAATGACTTTTACACTCTGAAGGGGCTTCCCCAAGTGCTCACTTCCTACTGTTGGCAGTGTGTTTGCCAAACTGAAGGTCTGTTTGTGCTACAAAGCCTCCTCTGCCCAGCTTAGGTTTTCTTTTCTTTCTTTAAACATGTGGTTCCAGTTCATCAAAGAGAGTTCAAGACCTGCTCTTGTGTTTTACTGGTGTCAACACCATAGACGCTGTAAGGATGTATGTAGACTATATGGGAGGTAGGACTTAAGTTGCTTGTGATCTTTCTTTAATCCTGACTGGTTTTTTTTGTTGTTGTTGTTGTTTTTTGTTGGTTTTTTGTTTGTTTGTTTGTTTTTAAAGATTTATTTATTATATGTAAGTACACTGTAGCCGTCTTCAGACACACCAGAAGAGGGCATCAGATCTCATTACAGATGGTTGTGAGCCACCATGTGGTTGCTGGGAATTGAACTCAGGACCTCTGGAAGAGCAGTCGGTGCTCTTAACCACTGAGCCAGATCTCCAGCCCAATCCTGACTGTTTTAATATGGGTTGTTTTTAGTAGTCAGAAGCTAGTTATTTGAGTTTCTCTACAACATATCTGTGCCGAGCTCCAGGATAGACATTTGGTAAATCGGCATTGCTGCCGCTTACACACCATCGGTATCAGACAGTAAATGCTGCCTGCCCAGCTCTCAGCTTCCTTTCTCTGGTGCACTAGGCTCTCTTCCACTTCAGATTTGCCCATACGGCTTTATTTCAAGGATAGAGTAAGGCTGTGTTGATTCCTGCTTCTCACTGCAAACGCGTTTGGTAAGCTTGAACATACTCATTCTGTTTTTCAGGACTGTGAGGGGGAAACTCCCATTCACAAGGCGGCCCGCTCAGGGAGCCTCGAGTGCATCAGTGCCCTGGTAGGCAACGGGGCTCAGACTGAGTAAGTGTCTTCAATTATTCCTCCCTCTTAGAGATGTAGTCAAAATGTTATATCCGGAGTGTTTAGAGCAGCAAAAGCCTTAAAAGTTTATTTCTAAAATTAGCAGTGCACTTGTGCCTGTTTGATCGGGTGTTAGTGAAGAAACTGTGCTAGAGTGACCACTAGCAGCTGTAGGCTCCATTCCCCCTTGGCTCAGAGTGAGACATCAGAGTGTAACGAAAAGAGCAGTCCATCCATTACCTATCACTGACTGTGCCACTAAGTACATGTCATGTGGCAGGTCTTTGCACTTGGTGTGCAAGGCTCTCATTTCAAAGGGGAGGGGTAGAGAGAGTAGACTGCGACTGCTTTTGCAGGTCCCTCTGGCTCTTGACTGTCTCTAAGTCTGGTTCTCCTTGGCACTGAGAGACTTCCCATAAAGTCTCCTTTGACCTAATGATTTAAAGCTTCTAGTAACCTGGAGCTGCACACAGAGACACGTAACATGCATGCTTGGAGCCTTTGACACTGAGGGGTGAATTTAGAATGTCCTTTATTGATTTCTATGAGCAGGAGCCTATCTCAGCACAGTGCTAGCGTGTGAGCATGTGAGTTCAGAGGTATGGTCTGAGATGCAGATGTTAGCCAGCCATAGCACTGTGTGCTTATTTAGATATTATTTGTATTCATTTGTTTAACGTTTTACTTTGTGGAACTTCTCTTCTGCAGTTCACAGCATTAACAAACGGATACGGTTTTCATCCTAAAATGTTGTGTAAGCTACAGAGAGCTGTAATGACCAAAAACTGATAATACCAGCTTTTAAATTTTTACTGTGACTTAATGAGTAATTCTTAAAGTAAATTAATTAGAAACCACTTTATTCTAACAGGAAATGTGAGATGAAATTTGGATGAAATAAGACCCACAAAACTTAGTTTAACCCTTTGGTTTCCACTTTGTTGTTCTGACTTCATATTACAGTAAATTGTAAACATAGCAAACTCTAAGCAAAGCCATGTACGTTAGATCATATGTCTGTCCAGAACTCAGCTTAGCCACTGTCTTAGCTTCTGTTTCCTTCTTTATTGCCAAATTTTGTCATTAGCTTGGGCTTGGGTATTTAATATGTACATGGCCTGTGTTGCCCAAACTAGCACCTGGCAGTAATCCAAGCACTCAGGAGGCTGAGACAGAGCAGACCTTTGAGGTCTTGTTACATCTGAGACCCTTGTAACATATTTAGCTGAGGTGTAAGGTAATTGAAAATCAACTTGATATCATGTGAATATGTATTATATAACCTTAAAACATTTAATGAGTCTCAATTGCTTTAAGGTTGTAGAAACAGTTTTATTCCCTGTATTTATATTTAAAGACTTAGACCTTTAATAACAAGCTTTAATTATAAATACAATCATATATAACAATTGATTAAATTATTTAATGATCATTTATGGAAATAATGGACAGTTAAAGTTGGGGCTTTTTTTAAATAGTTTACTTTTTTCTAAATTGTATTTTAATTGGTCCTGAACATTTTCTTACAAAGATGTTTTAATTTTAGTGGGTAGCTTAATCCTTTGAGCCATTAAATATCTGTCACTATGTCCTTTTTTTTCTTTTAAGTAGGTATCTTAAAATGAGTATCTTATTTACAATTCTGTCCTTGGTTACAGGACCCTCAAGTGTCTCTTTTCTACCAGGTGTGGCTGAGCATGGCCTCGAGTGCCAGTCTGTCCCCCATCTCAGTACAGGAGCCACCCCCTCGAGACCCTGCACTATGGTGACTGCCCTGGACTGAGCTCTCACATTTTTTTGGAAGGAAATTTAGCTTGAACTACCTAGGCAAAAGCAACTCTTAAAGAAGTCTTTGGCCTGGATTTAGGACACGAGTAGTCATCATTTATTGCTATTGCGTATGTGGTTATTTGGTTTATAATCTAGAGAAAATGTCGTGTTTTCCAGTAAGCGAAATTGAAAACTGCTTCTTGGTGTCTCCTGCACATTCTTATAACTCATCTGCCTAGTCTGTGCACAGGCATTTACACCTCCCAAACAGCAGGGGCCGAGCGAGCTCTGCACGCCCTGCACGGTGCTGCTCACATGGCCAGTGGAGTTTGCCCAAACACCAAAGCACTTAGAATCTCTTAACACATTTCCCATTTCAGAATGAATGGGTCATAATTATTCCTTCACTCTAATCTATCATATTTAGGAAATTAAAAACTTTCCTTCTGTGACTAGGTTAAAAGCTGCCTCATACTGCTATTTTTAAATTAATGACTTGGCTTTTAATTCCTACTCTGCTTTTTATGTATCTGCTACATTAAAGTGGCCAAAGACTAAAGTTGTGCTTTTTTTGGTCATCAAGTAGAGGAGGGTAATTGCTCAGTGTCTGTGGCTAGGATGGTTTGTTATGTGACTGACTTGTTAATATAGGTTGCAACTGTAAGGTAACACATTTCAGCAGCTGTGCATCGTATTAAATTTTCTAGCACCACACGTGAGTATGTTGATGGACTTTTGTTTTCTTCTCTTAATTTAAATCTTGAGTTTTGGTGCCAAGTTATCTTCCCACATGAGCTTCTCCCTCTGACTTCTGTGGTAGTTGTCAGTGCTTGCCCCCATTGACACCGAAGCCCAGATACACACATGACATCTGTGTACTCAAAGGGACTGAGCTGTTTCAGCATGCTGGGCTGTGGCCAGTCTGATTTGCCTGTGCTGGCTGCTGACTCTGCTCTGAGAGTCTGAGTAGAAAGGCGAGAGCCAGCATGGCCAGCAGCTCTTTCCTCTGCTAGAAGAGTAGCTAGGAGAGTAGGTGGAGTCAGTGTGACTGCAAAAGAACAGAAATTTGCTATTCATGATTAAAGCCTTTTAGCATTTTAGGTAACTTTACTTCCTTGAGGAGAAGGATGTTTCCAAGTCCACCTAATATTAAAATACTATTTCCCCCACTCTGGGTAGAACTAAGGTATGCACACATGCATATTGTGCTTTTTTCTGATTCAGTCTCACATGATGTGGGAGGCAGGGCTGATACCAATCTTCCCCTCTTTAGAACATGACTTCATTCATTAGAAGTTGTGTGTATTATTGTAGATGGGGTGGGCAACCTTTGAAAAATTTACTGTTAAGCCAACAGTGCTCTCTGCCCACTGCCCACTAGACAGCTGAAGCAGCAGCAATGGGCGGAGATGAGCAGGGTCTGTGGTTCATCGTAAGATGGTCCTTCACCTCCTAAGGAGATGAGCTCAGTTGTCTCTTGACAGAAGTGGCTGTAGGCCACAGTTTCAGGCTACGGTGGAGCTGTTAGGCTCTTCTACTTATGAAGCAGGGGTATTTGCCCTCTCCTGGACTCCGTCTAGAGGCCGGGCTATCACCAGGACAAACACATATCATGAACATCTTTATTTAATGTTTTATGTCAGAAGCTCACTTGTAACTTTTTTTCAGGACCAAACCAAGATTTACTGTGTTAGCCATTCACTTCTGATGCTGAAGGTTAATTCATCTTGATGTATTTGTCCTTCAGAACAGTGATCCCATTAGATGTCCCAGCATTGTGACTGCATGGGTCTGCTTTAGCACTCTCCACCCTCACATGTTGCCCTTTTTCTGATTGTCCCTACCACAGATTCTCTGGTCTTGCTGCTGCTTTTCCCTCCGTCCAGGAACTGCAGGATGGAGGCAGCTGTGTGGATCTGCCTACAGGCAAAAGCAGTCAGTGTATGACAGGGCCCTAGAGGTGACAGACATATCTTTAAATTACTTTATGAATAACTGAAATAAGAAGTAGAATTCACTTTCTTTAACTGTTGCTTTTTATTTTTAATTGGTGCTTTAAAAACCAACAATTTCCAAATACCAATTTCCTCTCTGTTAGATCATACTGGAACATGCAAAATATCTTAATGTGTGCAAGCATAATTGTGATTCACTTGCAATGCTAAATGTCCTCAGTAATGTTGAACCTGAATTGAAAACTTGGCACCAAATTTATTGAGGTAAAAACTTGTAAAAAATAGTGTCTTCCCACTGTTGCCTGAAGAGTGCATTGGTGAAAGTCTTCATGGTGATGTTTTGGATACCAAAGGGTTAAGGATGCACTTGTTTTTATTTCTTTACTGCAATAACAGATGTTTGCTAATGTTTTGTCTGTTGAAATGGACATTTAGTAAATGTTTTTATTTTATCTTTTTTTAATGACTCCATTTATTTGCTTATTTCCATCTAGGAATAGTTACTAATGTATTTGCGATACAGCATACAAATTTTAAAGTAACCAGAATCGTGAGTTGGTTTTTAGTCCATACTGTTAAACTTTTGTTGAAATATTGACATAAATTGGCTTCATGCTAAAGTACCAGAGGTAACTCTTAAAGTCAGCACGAAACAGTCAGGGTGGCCACCCAGTGGCTTAGCTCTGTGGCTGCTCCTGCACCTCATGTGTGTGTATGTATTTTTAATCTAGTGTTGCCTGCAAATGTGATCCCTTATGATTGACGTTTCCTGTATATGAACCATGCCCGTTTTAAGTCACGCAGAAGATTCTGAATCTATAAAAACTACACATGTCAATGTTTTACAGCTACGTAATTCGAATTGACTTGGTTTTTTCAAGTAATCCTAGAAAGGGGGAGCATTCACATAGAAACTGCTGAAACTGCCACAGGTGCTTCTCCGAAACCTTACGGTTGTGGCATTGAATGTTCAGTATGGCTTCCCTTCTGCACACAAGCATACTGTTGAGGTATTTGTTGCGGTGATTGGTTTTAATGCTAATCTAGGAATTCAGATATAGATTCTTTAGATTTGCATGCTTTGCTTACCCTAATTTATGATATCTACTTTTTATTTGTAAACTAACAATAGCTAAATTCAGATCAGAATTTTAACAGAAATATTATTTATATAAAATTGTGGTTATTTTTTATTGTCACATGGCATTAGCACAAAGTATTACAATGGTGATGTGACACCTTGAGTTCTGAAAACTAGACATTTCCTGATCTGTTGTTATTTAAAGGAAACACTCATTGGAATGGCTTCTCTATTCTGGTATTGTGACACTGTAAGTGGAAAATCAGAGGAGTAGCTGGTCTTTGTGACAGTCACTTCTAAAGTTCCTTGAGAGTAATTCTTGTGTAGCTTAAGTTTAACACTCCATTTAAAATGCTCTTAAAGAAAATTGTGCTTGACCGTTTGACTCATTTTTGCCACTTTGGCAAAATATTTAATTTGTAGCTCCCATGTGCTAGTTTCCTGATTCTGAAAGATTAGCAGGAGAGCTGAGAATGTAGCTCAGTGGCTTAGAGCTTGCTTAGCATGGAGAAACATAGGTTTGAGCTCAGCATTGCTGAGGACAGCCTGGCCAGGAAACTGTCTTTCTCTTGGTGGGGATGCAGAGCTGGGATTGGCGGGCAGGAGGAGTCTGTTTGCTGCTAAGCTCAGTCTGCAGCATGGACATCCAACCCTGCCAACTTCCTTCTCAAAGTTGCTTTCAGTGCTTTTTTAGCAAGACTAGAATTGTAATAGACTCCCTGGTTCAATATTTTTATATGAGTATTAGGACCAGAGAACAGATAAGGTCACTCTTTAAAAGTGGCCACTTCTTTCAGTGACCTCCTTAGCCATACACACTCTGGTAAAGGTTCTGAATCACAGGCTGAGGGGTGGGCTGTCAACAAGCACTTGACCCAAGACAAAGTAGACACGGAGGTCATCAACGAGCTGTCTGATTCACTCGTGTGCCCGCCTCCCATGGAACTTTAGGAAGTAGGATGGACAGCTGAAATTACCTCCTTAAACCGGGAGCTCTGCATAGAGCTCAGTTGACTTGGAGTATTCTACCCAAGATCACTGTCTCACCTGTTAAAACACTGAAGTTGAAATGTGAGCTAATAAAGCAAGCATCTGTGAAAACAGAATTTTAAGACCCAAGCTTTTTTCATTAAAAATTAGTGTTTTGACAGTTAAGAGTGTAATTCAAAAGTAGAGTGCTTATTGTGTGTGTGGCCCAGGATTTGATCCCCAACACTACCCAAAAAAGGACAAATGTTTTCAGGGACTATAATGAGTTAGTGCTTTTTGTAACTTTGATGTGGAAGCCCACATACTTTGATCTCATAAATCACTTAAGTTTTTAAAAGTAATTGGAGGTCCTCAGCAGCTCTTGCTCTATGTATTCTCTGGATTAGGTGCTCCCTGGTCATCAGTTCAAGCCAGCTGCCTGTGGAGGTTTTTGATTTGAATGGACAAGAGTGAGGGCCTCACCCAGGAATAGAGAGGGAGTACAAATGCTGAGTGGGGGTGAGCAAGAGAGGAAACAGGACATTGGACAGAGGACAAGTGGAAGGTGGTGGCTGTGTTCAGTGTGCCAGCACTATCACACAGGTCCTTCAGCTGAGTGAGGGACCTATTCTCTGTAATACCTCATGGTACTGCCACTCAAAATTGAGCAAAATCATTGCCTTGACAGGCACTGTGTAGCAAAGACTCGGATATGTCAAGTACACCTTGTAGAACTTTTGTTTCCTATTCATGTTTACCTGTGGTCCTTGAAAATTATGTGAGAGGCTTAGCTTGACCACTGGCTCTGCTTGCTGATGCATAGAACAGCACTCTCTTCTCTCTCTCTCTCTTTCTCTCTCTCTGGTTTTGGTTTGTTTTGAGCTTCCTTAAGTTCGAAAGTTAGGGCCTTTAAACACACAGAAGTTGCTTGGCTCTGGTGTAGAGGAAATCTTTGATGTTGACAGCTACATGGGTGATCAGGGGGCAAACTCTTAGCTCACTATAGTTTATGTTGGAGATTTCCTTGTGCTTACTTTCCCTACTGTTGAATGTTGGACTCTTGTTTTTATATTCTTTGATTTTGATGGACAAGAACATATTTATCATTTGGGGGCTAGTGAGATGGTCCAGTGAGTTCAGTCCCCCAGAACCCATATAATGAAAGAAGACAATCTTTAACAAGTTGTCTTCTGGGGTTGGGGATTTAGCTCAGTGGTAGAGCGCTTGCCTAGCAAGCACAAGGCCCTGGGTTCGGTCCCCAGCTCCAAAAAAAGAAAAAGAAAAAAAAAAAAAAAACAAGTTGTCTTCTGATCTCCACATATAGGCTATAATACACACACACACACAAATGTAACAAAATCGATCATCTTGTCTATAATGTTGCTCTTGATTCTTTCAAATTCCGGGGAAGTTTACATTTATCACATAGCAGTTTGCGTCTTGAAAAAGTAGACATGTCTAGATCATCTTTACTCTGCTGTCTGATAAGCTCCACGTGGTTATAAGAACCGTAAGCTGTGTGCACTTAATACTTTAATGACAAGTGGGCTCATATATCTGTAAAGATGCTGAATGGCTACATCAGAACTCACAGTGCTGAAGACTTAATATCAAGTTTAGTTTCTATTGGTCCTCTGTACGTAATTGCTTTTTATTTTTAAGAAAGTGCTACTGGTTTCTGGGATTCTCAAGTCCTGCCTCTTGGTATCTCATTAAGCTGGACTTGAGGGCTGGGGAGATGGCTCAGTCAGTATAGTGCACGTTATGCAAGTTTGGATCTCCAGGGATTAGGAAGACAGGGAGATCACATAGCTTACTGTCCAGCCACGTCAATGAATTCCAGGTTCAGTGGGAGGCCCTGTCTGCAAGAACAAGATGGAGATTGAAGAAGACAGTCAGCCTTTACTGCAAGCACCACACACTAACTCCACCTGAGTCTGTTTCAGATACATATTTCCTCTCTCCCTCCCCCCCCCCCACCCCCGCCTCTCTCAACTAGATATGTTTAATGAGTATCTAAAACTTTCTGAGGTTGAAGCTTCATGCATGTGACCACTGACTGGGAATAGAGTACAAGGCTGTGATTATCCTTGTGAACTAAGAACCATTCTTTGTCCCTGAGTCTATAGTTATTTTTAAGTTTGTTTATTTGTTTGTTGCCTTAACAGTAACCCTAACAAGCGCAAGCATCAGGGTTTGGATTGCTCACCTCTGATACAAGGCGAGGCCTTCATTTCATCACGTCTTGGTTGGGCGTGAAGAGTAGCTGGCTGAATAGGTATGGAAGCTCTCACCGTTGTTATCCAGTACCAGTCGATGAGCCCGAAACTAACAGCGCTGCTTCCCTGCAGTGTGCTCTCAGAGCAGCACATGCCTTTGCCTTCCGAGGGAGCTTTAACAGAGTGGCTTTCGTTCCCTCGGTCTTCTGTTTTCTCTTGTTTACAAATTAAGCTGTTTCTTTCCTATTCAGCTCTTTGGCGTAAACTCTCCCGTTTGTCTTTCTTGCATCAGTGACATACTTGTTAGTTATCACCTAAGTTCCTTTTGGAGAGTTGGCCTCAGCCTAGGGAATGAGCTGCTGTGGCAGTACTGCAGGGTTTCAGAGGACTGTCACCCAACATGGTACACACCTCTGCAGACTTTCCTGTGGAGGGCAAACTTACTGAAGTGTAATTCACCATGCCTCAGGTGGGGAGCCAGTAGCAGCTCCCTTTGTCAGGGTACCTTCTGAACTTCCACTTAGAGTGTCACATTTCAGCCAGAAGTCCAGCTTGTTGCATTGAGGGAGCCACTTGATAAGAATGCCATGGACAATGCTGTCAGTACGTGCTTGTTTGTATCCAGTTACTCAGGCTAAAGGATGGGCTTTAGAACCAGCTGCAGGGAGTACAGAACCTGTCCAGGTGAAGTCTGAAGTCAGAATAAATTTAGATTCTTCAGACTAACATAAGACACAGCTTTGAGACGTCAAACAGGAAGCTGCCTTTTAAGTTTAGTATATTGATTTTTTTTAAACTGTCTTCCAAATCAAATATATGCAGGAGAAGTTAGTTACAGACCAGACTGATTAGCTGCTCCCTTAATGAAGATTTGCGTAGATCTGTTATGGCCTTCAGATAGTTTAGTCAGCTTGGCAGGAGCAGACACCAGGGTCAAGTGCTGTGGGATGTAATTCATTGTTTTTGTGTTGTGCAGCCTGAGAAATGCCAGTGGCCTGACAGCAGCAGACATTGCACAAACCCAGGGTTTCCAAGAGTGCACCCAGTTTCTCTTGAGCCTCCAGAACCATCAAATGAGCCGTTTCTGTCCTAATGGCACCTTGAGTGGAGGTCATGAGAACATACTTCCCAATCACATTAACCTGGGAACCAATCGAAAGAGATGCTTGGAAGACTCAGAGTCTTTGGGAGTGAAGAAAGCTAGAACCAGAGGTGAGACCTTTTGGTGGTGGGGGGAAAGCAAGGGTCCTATCCTTTTTGATGGCTAAAAGCAGCTTCGAGAGGCATCTTGTCCAGATAGTAAGTACTTGGAGAGTCCTATATGGGGGCATTGGAGAACTGCCCTGTGTCAACAGTAAAGAAGGACTGCTTGTCAGAAAGGGAGATGTAGAAACACTCCTTCACAAGTCGCCACGGCAGAACACTATCTGACACAACTGGCTTCCACTTCAGAGATCATCGTATGTGATTCTACAATTCCAAGCCAGAATGGAACAAGTCTAATATGAAATTTTGATCTATTAATTTATATATACCCAAATTTTCTATATGCTTATAAAGTTCTTTTTAGCCAGGTGAAAACAGTGGCTTCAATTTTTGTCTGCACATTTTGTGTCTGTAGGTGTGTGCATGTAACTGCAGGTTCCTAGAGTTCACACGAGGGTGTCCGAATCCCCTACCTAGGGTGCACGAGGAAGTGCTTGCTTCCCTTCCTTCCAAACCCAGCGGAACAAGCACGGACATCCACGGGCTGCATTCTCAGATGGAGCTTAAATGGCTTCTTCAGCAATGACAACACATGTACTGACGCCAGCAGCCCGAGGGTGTGATGGTGTACATGTGGGATCCAAACACAGTGTCCTTAGGATTAGGGGAGATCAGTTTAATTCCTTGGTGTAAAAAGTAGATAATTATGGCTACTGTGTAACCTGCTAAGCCGTTGGCTGTTCATAGGCAGGAGGAACAGAGTCTGTAAAGTCATGTCAACCAAGAGTCTGTCTTCCCAGAAACTCAGAAGATGAGCTGCTAAGCTGTAGATAGAATGTGGAAGAATTTCACTTCCTCCTTAGCTGATGGATCGGTGGGCTTCCTCAGTTGGAGGGCAAGCCTTGCTGTGGTGCTGCTCCTCTGCCCCAGCTGTCACTCCATCTGTCTTACTGCACCCCCAGGCCTGTTGAGATGAACAATCTCTGAAGGCTCTAATACTTGGGGAAAATGCTACCATCCTTCCTGCCTTCTATTTTCTTGGCTGGCGTGTGAGCGTCAGTCACTCCATGATAAGGAAACTGCTGCCCTAGGTGTTGGGCATTGAGAATGAAAAGCTTATTTTATTTAGCATTTCATAAAATTTCCTGCACATGACATTTCAGTCTCTTCTTTATATTTTTTTTTCTTTTTTTTCAGAGCTGGGGCCCGAACCCAGGGCCTTGCGCTTGCTAGGCAAGCGCTCTACCACTGAGCCAAATCCCCAACCCCTTCTTCTTTATTTTGATTGATTGACACTGCCTACTCTGTAGCCATGCCTAACCCTGGAATTGCTGTGGCTTGCATCAAACTCAGATCCACCTGCTTCTGTTTCTTGATTGCACAAACCACCCCTGGACTATGATTTCCCTCTTTATGCTTAAATCACAGTCTGAAGTATGTGCCAGTGAAGCAATGTGTAGTAGCAAATTTTTTTTTTTTTTTTTTTTTTGGTTCTTTTTTTCGGAGCTGGGGACCAAACCCAGGGCCTTGTGCTTCCTAGACAAGCGCTCTACCACTGAGCCAAATCCCCAACCCCGCAATTTTTATTTTAAAAGGAAAACATCCCAGTCTTGCTAAAATTAGAGGCAGTTTGTCAGAGAGAGGCTGGTCTTAGCTGAGAGAAGAGTGCATTTTCACCCTTAGTTAGTGGCAGTCTAACTAAGCAAGGGGAGGCTATGTGCATCAGCTCCCTTCTCCCATGTCAGTCTGTCTGTCATGAGCCTTCCCTTTTCTGTTAGGAAGCTCAGACTAGACATTGCTGGGAGGGGAGCCTGTGGATAAACTGTGCTTAAACTGAACCCTTTCCATACATTTTTTTAGTGAAATTAGTGGATGTTTTTTAAATGTTGTTAAGAATTGTCTATAGTAAATTTCATTTGCCTCACTTGTGGGGCAGACAGGAAGCTTAGGGTTCTCTGCAGGTCATACAACTGTTCCCTTAAGAACCGGCGGAGAATTACAACTTTTGCCATCAACGAAATGAGCAAAAATCTGGGATTTGTGACTTTGAGCTGAAATACATAAACATTTTTATTGTAAAAAGTAATTTCACAACAATGTAAGTTTATAGGTGATCTTTGCTTCCCCCCCATGGTTCCACGTGGAGAGGTTTAATGAGAGAAGAAAAGTAGAAAGGGACAGGGAAAAGAGAGCTTGGAAGAGAGAAGTCTCTGATTTCTTTATGGACACAGAAATCTAAAATCTCATTTTTTTTTTTTTTTTTTGTGTGTGTGTGTGTATGTGTGTAGTTCCAAGCCTGGATCACACCATGCCTCTAGCAAATGGTGATGCTGAAGACGACGCTGACAGGATGCACGTTGACAGAGAGTTTGCCGCTGTATCAGGTGGGGCTGGACAGTTTCCTGTTAGCTGCAGCAACACCCCAGTGGTCGAAGACACCAAACAGCAGGAGAGTGGTTCTGTTGGACCCAGAGAAATAGAGATATATACTGTTTCAGCAATGCAGACCCCTTGTCGTTGCAAGAATCAGTATGCTTACTATTTCTGAGTTCTCAAACCCTGCACGTTCTTGTCCACTGTCTTGAAAAAAGGGTTCTGTTATAATTCACATTTTTGGCACTTGTACAGATGCAAGAATTAAGCGTTTTTGGTAATTTTAATGCTATGAGAAGTAGTGCAATCTCCCTGTTTGTTTCGAAGCTGTTACATGATGTGCCTTGCTTGTTTCTCATGAGGTCTGTAGTTATGGTTTCTTGGTGTGGCCTCTGGGTGGCTCTGTACCTGTTACTCATACTCAAAAGGCAGCACCACAGGTGAACAGCTCACTGAATGCTGGGACGATGAGGGTGGTGGTTGTAGCTTGCGACCCACTCAAGACAAGTTTGGGATTTCTGCCCCACACTCTTGGTTGCTTTGGTGTCTAGCATTCCCTTGAAGACTGTTAAAATGCTGGCCGTTCTCAGCAGTGTTTTACGTGCCACAATGTCCAGTGTGACCCTTACTTTACAGTTTCAAAGTCAGAGGAGCTGACTGTTCGTAGATTTAGGGTTTCTGAAATGCTGTATTTATTTAGCATGTGCCTTTTCCCCATTCTTTAGGTGACAACGAAAACAACTGGCTAATTTTTTTTTTATAAAGTTTTGTTACAGTGTCTTTATGTTCATTTCTTCACTGGGACTGAAAGGTCACCTGTGTTTCTAAACCCACAGGGAACATTTTTAAGCCCAGAACTTGCTCTGCACAGTCGTGGGTGGTGCTGCCTTTGGCCAGTAATGAGATGAGCTGGGTGCTCACCCATGCTCAGTTTATTCAGAGCATACATTTAAACCAAGGTTTCTGTCTGCAGATGCTGTTCTGCCTAACAAAAGAAAAGTGACAAAAGCCAGAGCCTCCCTCTCCTTTATGGAGACAGCATTGCCCTCTCCCTGGTCAGGCAGGAGCAAGTGTTTCACTCTCCTTATGCTAACAGCCAGGCCTGTGCTGAGTTATGCTAGGCTTCCCTTTCAAGCCAGCTTCTCCTGGATGTCAGAGGGCCATGTGGGCCTTCTGGTGTACTGTCTGACTGAAGAAACAGGAGGGACTCCCTGGGTGGAGGTTCTTGCCAATTCCTTGTGTGAAATAGCACCTGTGTCCACAGAAAGCCTGTAGAGACAGCCACCACTTGCCCTGAGATCTGCACAGAAATAAGGCATTCCTCCTTAAATGTATTTCTACCCTTTTTGTGAGGTGACCCTGTCTTCCTAATGCCCCTGGCGTGAGAGCCATCAGGGTTGGCCTCTTAAGGCTGTCCCACAAGGGTGGTTTCGTCTTCAGGCTCTGCCTGGCTCCTGTACCCAGTGCTTGATACTGAGTGGTGTCTGTCCCTGCAAGTCCCCGACTCTGCCCATGAGGTGTCAGTACACCACCCCGGAAAAGGCTAGGCTGCTGTTTCTTTGAATTTGAAATTACAGGGAAACTGATGTATTTCAGCTGTGCACTAGATGGAGAAATACTGTCTGCACACTGATTACTTTGCAGTTCACTATGCCTGCTTTTTATGTTATCACCTAAAAAAGATAATTTGTACTTTGGGAAAAATAATTATACTTTTTCCCATTGAGAATATCTTGTTTCATTTATTTTTTTTAGGTTTTTTTTTTTTTTTTTTTTTTTTTTTTAGGTTTTATTCCTAGTCCTTGAAATATTCGTTATCTAATACTGGATTGTTTAAAGAGAAACGCTATAATTTTATGGGAAATGTCCTCTGAACATGTTCCAGTTGTTGAGTTATGGTCTCTAATAATTTGGGGAAAGTTGACTAGAGGATCTGGATGTTTGTTTGCTTAGTAGCCACAGTGTGTGACAGGACACAGGGAAACGTTGCTGTGCTGGACATGGGTCCTCCATGAGCCACTAGCACTGAGCTTGTGTGGAGTTAGTGTCATGGCTCTCTTAGCAGCGCAGAGCATTGAGATAAAATTCAATATTACCAAGCAAGAGATAGTTCTTATAGTATTCCCGTGAGCATCAACATTAATTCTGTGTATTTCTAGTCCTGGATGCCCACATGTTTTGTGATGGGCTTTTTATCAAGCGTCATCTTGTTGGTGGACTTTTAGATGTGTGGGCTAAACTATTGACACTTTTATAACCAGATGTGAGACCTTGACTCTCATGGTCACTGTTGTTGCTGGGTTGGTAGGCCCTCTCAGAACTGCTCTTGACAGAAGACTAAGACGTGCCACTGGTGTAGGCAGTCTGCCATCGCTCCATTCTGTGCTGTGACAGAAGCTGAGTGGCATTTGTGGGGGTTGTGTGTAGATGTGGGTGTTGCTAAGACAAAAGCAGTTCCTTCGGTAATTGTGTTGATGCTTCCTGCCCTGGAAGTGTGCCCAGCTGGCACACCAGTCGGAGCTTCCTCAGCAGATCTACTTCATTTGCCTTCCCTTGCCTAGAGAAGCTCTGTGTCTGCAGTGAAGCATGTTCCCTTGGGTTCTGATGGACGCTCTTGGAAGTAACTAAATTGTCTTTTGAGGGTCACTTTAGTAGACAAGTATATACTGCTCTGTGTCTCCTTCTGATGACAGCTTACATTTCAGAGCTCTCCAAGGCTGCTGAAATACATACATTCGCACTTCTAAACCTGCCTGTGTGGCCTTGAAAAGGTAACTGGTTGGTTCAGAATTAAAAAAAATAAGCCTCAGAACACAAACCAAAGTTTTATGATTGTGGAAAGAGTTGAACATATGTTAGTGTCTCCTTCCCCATTGGTCTGCGTTTTGGTGACAGGTGTATTTCTTAATGCAGATATGAAAAACAGTAGCTCCGTGTTGAATACACTGACAAACGGAAGTGTCATCAATGGACATTTGGACTTCCCCTGCGTGGCCCAGCTCAATGGGATGGAGAGCAGGAGTGACCCGTGCTTGACAGGATCTAATGGAATTAGCAATGGACAGCCATTTCCCAGTGGCCAGGGCCCTGTCTGTGCTAATGGGACTGAGGAGCCAGAAAAGACCATGGGCGTTAACCCGGAGATGTGTGGGTCTCTCCATCTGAACGGGAGCCCAAGTAGCTGTGTGGCCAGCAGACCATCTTGGGTGGGGGACATAGGGGAGAGCCTGCACTACGGACACTACCATGGGTTTGGGGATACTGCAGAGAGCATCCCTGAGCTGAGCAGTGTGCTGGAGCACTCAAGCTGTGTGCGGGTGGAACAGCGCTACGATAGTGCCGTCTTGGGCGCTATGCAGCTGCACCACGGCTCCTGAGCCCGGGCCTACCTCAGTTCCTCTGCAGTACCAGCCTGAGGAAAACTGCACAGCCTGTGCTATAGGTGCCTCCGCTTTCTGAGAGCCCTTGGATTCATTCACATGGTTCCCCCGAGTGAGGCTGTGTGCAGAGGCTTAGAGACATTTCTCATGGGGTGGCAGGTCTCCTGCAAGGTACCCTTGGGAGGCTTTTCTTGTTTGACACCAGCCCCCTTTTTTTTCATGTCATGAGACATTGCCACCTTTTTTGTGAACTTTTTGATCAGGACAATTTGGGCATCATTTGACCCTTATTGTTTGCTGTAGCATCCTGATTACACAGCTACTCCCTGTGCAAGGAGCACCCTTACAGCAGTGTCGTGCAGACCCTGGGAAGGGGACTGTCCTTCGCCACTGACACTGCTGCAGGTGCACTCAGTGGTTGGGGTGTGATAGCCCCTTCCCTGTATCGACCGCTGCCTGCGTTTCCTTAGGAACAACCTCTGCCCAAGATGGATTAGGGTCTTGTTTTTACTCCACATTTATACTTGATCTCTAGACTTTACCACAGACAGTGGTTTTCTTTATATACAGTGGATGTTGCTGTTTGTAGGAGCTGTTGAGTCAGAATACTTTACTATGGTAAAATATTTACTATTTTTTTGTTACTGTTTTTTGAGGTTTTCTGCTTAAATATATAAATATATATATCACTATCCAGTTAATGGAGAGAACTTGAGTTTCTCTTATTAAAGCTGCATTAAATTCATGGTTTTATAGAAATTAGCTTTTGTTTAGGCAACTAGTGGTTATACTGCAGATACCCGATGACTTCTGATTTTTGTAATAATTGAATAACTGTCAGTGCAGATAAATGGAGATGACAAAGCCAGTGTGTACTATCAGGAGTGTATTATCATTTTGTTTTCAAGCTGTTCTTTACAAATGGAATAAAAAAGAAAGCTCACTGCTGATCTGTCTCTGGTGCCTGCTTTGTAGGTGGGGGGTTGAGGAGGGTCCAGGAGGTGGGGAAGGTTTGGCATCGGGCTGTGCTTTGCTGTCAAGGTTTGTGTTCTTGCCCATGTAATGGGTTTGCTAACACTTGGCTTTGAGCCCTCCTTTTACTGAGACTTAGTGAAGAACGGTAAGCTTTAGATAGGTCCTTGTCACAGCAGTCGAGGACCCTTGGCTGAGCCTCAGTGGCCGCCCTCCAGGTCCCAAGGAGCTGCCTTCCTGCATGACTGACTTCCAACTGAGGAACTGCCTGGCGAGCTATGGCCTGGAGTACCAGGCCCCTGACACATACAGTCAGCAAGTTCGTGGGTAACTCCGTGCTATAAACAGAAACGTTTGGCACGACTGGGGTGGAGATGCTACAGACTCCAGTGTGGCAGCTTGCATGCATGCTCTCTGTGGGTAGGTAATGGCAGTGTATAACCGTAGTCACCCGAGTGGAGGGAGGAGGGAGGAGTCTGACCTCTGAAGACCCCTGCGGCCCAGAACCACCCCCAGAGGCCCAGTTTTCCTGGAAGCACCCACTGCTGCTGTATCTGGGGTGCACCTGCCTCCTGTTGCTGCTAAAGGCTGACTCTGCCTTTCCTTACTTGGAGGTAACCGAGAGCCAACTTTGCAAACACAGGTCAGGAACATGGCATGGAGTAGTAACATTTCGGTCCAGCACAACAGCAGTGTCAGTTCCTTATCTCAGGGTTTTTAGTCTCCAGAAAGAGGCATCCTAAAGCTCAGGCTGGGTGAGAACTTCAAGCTCCTGAAAAACCACAATTATCACTCCTGCCTTCCATGGGAGGCCATCAGTCTGTCTGGACCACTGACCTCCAATAGACAACCAGAGTAAAACCATGCAAGATCCTAGAGAGGCCAGAAGGAAAAGTGTGGTGACCAAAGGTGAGGAACCCTCTGTGGTAGGCATGGGTGGTCAGGCACCAGGGACCCAGAAGCAGTGGGACTCAGCTCTAAGAACTTTTTTTAAAGATCTATTTATTTAAATGAGTACACTGTAGCTGTCTTCAGACACATCAGAAGAGAGCATCAGATCCCATTACAGATGGTTGTGAACCACCATGTGGTTTCTAGGAATTGAACTCAGGACCTCTGGAAGAACAGTCTGTGTTGTTCTTAACCACTGAGCCATCTCTCCAGCACAAGAATGCTTGACAGACCTTTCACAACACCCATTTTGGACAAGTCCCCATCACCAGTCAGTGCCTCAAAATACTGTGGCCCTGCCCTGCATCAGGAGACCCGCAGCAGTGCAGTGCCTGCCCTCCCAGCTTTAGGAAGCTCAGAGCGCCAGTCCTTGGCATCTGACTGTAGAGCGACCACGGACCTCTGAGAGCAGTTGGGGGCGGGGTCTGGAGAGTGGGTTGAGCTCCTGGCCTGTGGTACCTTCCTGAGCTGACAGAATTCCCTAACCCTAGGGAGGGCAGCACAGAATCAAGTTTTGTCTTCGGCAGTTTGTTTACTGCTGGCTTGCATAATTCTTACCGTTTGTTATGTGTCCGTATGTGGCTATGTACACGTGAGTTCTGTGGAGACCAGAGACGTCAGATTCCCCAGAGGCTGGAGTCACCCAACATGAGTGTTAGGAACAGAACTGAGATCCTCTGTGGGGTCTGAATGTACCTCTGCCTTCCTGAATGTGATCCTCTCTTCCTCCATGATCCTTCTTGTTCCTTTCAGGAAATCCAAGGGCTTGGGACGCTGATATCCTCTGACAGAACATTGGGATGCTGACCAAGAGGGTGGGCTTTGTGTGACCTATTTAGTGTCATGTTGTCTTAGGGTTTTATTGCTGTGAAGAGACACCATGACCAAGGCAACTAAAAGAAAACATTTAATTGGGGCTGGCTTACGGTTTCAGAAGTTTAGTCCATTACCATCTTGGTAGGAGACATGATGCTGGAGGAGCTGAGAGTTCTATATCTTGATCTGCAGGCAACAGGAAGTGTGTACCACAGTGGGTGGAGGTTGAGCACCAGAGACCTCAAAGCCCGCCTCCACAGTGGCACACTTCCTCCAACAAGGCCACCGCTCCTAATAGTGCTGCTCCCATGGGCCAAGCGTTCAAACATGAGTCTATGGTGGCCAAACCTATTCAAGCCACCGTACATGTCAACAAGTGACTGCATCTTCCCCAGTCTTGATGTCTTGAGCAAGCACCTCCTCTGTGTCTGCTGACCTGAGTGCTGGTTATTTCCTACCCCAGTCCTCCATCTCAGAGGAACAGAAAGTACCTGAGTGTTCACTGAAACACAATTCACATCTTTTCTTATAGGTCAGCTTTAAAAAAAAAAATACTTCATTCTATTGAGGATTAATTGCAATATATTTTGATCATATTCATCCCCAGAATTCTTCCCCTAAACCAAGATGTACTCCCACACCAGGTGACTTTCCAGTTTGTGCTGCCTTTATACTCCTGGGTGTGGAGTTATCCACTGGAGCGGAGCTAGCTTACAAGTAGCCACACCCTTTAAAAGCCAGCGTCTTTAACTTTGTTATGTTAAGAGTTCAAGCACTTTAACTGGTCACTCCTGGGATCAGAGAGCAGGACCTGACACTCATATGCTCCTCACGAGTGGGAGTCACTTCCCTTGAGGTGGCTTAGCTGTCTGTATCAAACTGCACCAGCAAACCAAGCGCTCAGTCTACCTGGGAACATCCTGTGGTGAGGTATTGTGCACAAGCCCGGTATGCTGGTGCAAGCTAAAATCAAAGAGTTCACTGAAGCGCTACAAGTTCAAAGCCAGCCGAGGCTACAAAACCAGTGGTTTTCACTTTATAGAAGCTTTATGCAAACAGCTTCTATAATGCCATTCTGACAGCCAAAGCTGTCATTTCTGCAGATAGTTAACCCATCTGCCAACAGCTGGCCCAAACAGGAGACATCTTGGCTGGGTCTGGCAGAGTAGCTGGAAGCAACTGCAAGTGAGAAAACAAAAACAAACAAACAAACAAACAAACAAAGCCACTGGGGAAAGCAACTAACTGCCCCGGAGCTGGACTGTGGCTTCCAAGAGCCGGATGTCACCTCTCCATCTGCATGCATAGTGGGAACTTGTCCACCAGGTGAGGATAGACTGGAGGCTGACAGGAACAGGCTGAGGCCGTTGAATCTGTAGGTGGACAGGACTGCAGCCAGGTGCCATCCCTCTCCGTGATGCCTTTGCACAGACGAACCGGCATCATGAGGCATAGTCTGCATGAACTGACACAGGAAATAATACCCTTGTGCCAAGACAGCTGAGCATTCAGGCACTAACCAGACACAGCCTGCTGGCTGAGCTAATGCGTGGGGGCACCCTGCCTCCTTTACATGAAACAGTCAAATTCACCAGCAGCAAACTGAAGATTGAAATGGAGCATCCAAAGACCAGGCTGAGGGCTGTGCTGCTGCTGCTGCTGCTGCTGCTGCTGCTGCTGCTGCTGCTGCTGCTGCTGCTGCTGCTGCTGCTGTTGTACTCCACACTTGCTTAATTATAAGGCCCTGCCTTCCATCCCCAGCACCCTCCCACAGTTGCTATAACCAAGGCAAACGCAATATGAGAGACACAAAACAATAGGGGACGGAGGATGGTTTTCACCCAGCCCTGTGACCCTTTGGACAGAGATGGCCCTCATTCTCTCATGAAGAAAGACTTGGGCACAGACCCAGTTCTCCAGCGTCTCCTGTAGCTTCAGTCAAATCCCCTCTGAGGGGGAGACTTCCATGCAAGGAGACAAGGCAGAGCTGACCTGAGTAGACACCATGCTGCAGTTAGGCCATTGGATGTCCAAGTGTATTGGGTGACAGCTGAGGTGAGGTGTGACTGGTTGGCTTCTTAGTCCTCTCAGGTTTTCTGAACTCTAAACCCGGAGATCTGAAGAGAGAAAACCTGGCCTCTCGGGACACCTGAGCTGTCCCTGCCGAAGGCTATGTGAGGAGCTGTCACACTGAGGAAGTGCCACAGCATGGTAAGCGGTTGTAAGTCAGGGAGCCGCTGAACACGGGAGGCAAGTGTGGGAGAACAGCGTGGTGTCACTGTGCTGCTGGGAAGCATACTTGTAGGACTCGGTTACGAGGTCATGTGTGACATGATCACTCATCGCAAAAACAAGTTCCTGGTTTCCTGTACAAGGCATGTTTCTCTTGCCCTTCCCTCTCCCCGTGCTCCCCCTCCCCATCCTCCCCTGTACTCCCCCTCCTTCTCCCCTTCTCCCCTTCTGCCCTTCACTCTCCCCGTGCTCCCCTCTCCTCCTTGTTGCTTCTCTACATTTATTTATTACTCATATGTGTGTGCGTGTACACATACACACATAAGCCACAGAGGGCAACTTAAAGGAGTTGGTTGAGTTTTCAGGCTCTATGGCAGGCACCTCTACCACTGAGCCACCTGTATAGCCAATTACCATGACAGTGGTGGGGACAGCCATGAAACTGCCCAAACACCCAGCAATATCTAATGTACTCAGAGGCACATGAGCCAAGGCTGGCTTTTGAGCAGCCCGTTAAGCACAGATACACAAGGATGTGCTCAAGGTGGTCCCAGGTGCTGTCACGATAGGAGCCTCACGTTTGCGGAGTATCTTGGGATGGCTGAGGCAAATTTTAGATGTGTAGTGATTTTCTAAACTAGAAAATTGGAAAGCCTCGTAGATGGAATTGTGCTACACTTAAAAGCGCCACGTGGCTTAGACGAACAAAAATATTGGTGCTGAGTTTTGAGCATTTCAACTCTCAAGGGAAACATCACTGTACAGAAGCAGACTTGGAGGGCGAGCGTGCGACACTTCCTCGCATGTGAAGGGACTAGGAAGAGAATCAGCATGAAGGAACAGCGTAGGTAATGAGAAAACGTATCAGAGCCTTAAATACAGCTCTAAAAAATGTCACGCAAAGCCTTTGGCATGTGTAATTAATATGAGCCGATAATAAAATGTCTACTATGGAAAATACAGATTAAAAAGTAACCACTAATAAAAAACAAATCAGAAATAAACATAATTCCCATTGGCACAGCAATGTATTCCTGAGTGATATATATACATATATATGTATACACACACACACACACACACACACACACACACACACATATATATGAAGTAAAATGGGATGACTTTTATCAAGTGTCCACAGTACACAGAAATAAGAACAGCCCAGTAAGGATGGGTACACAGTAGAACAAATTAATTCAGCTCAGAGCACTACAATCTCAAGTCTCCGATAAACGTGAAGGTTTGAAGTAGTGAGTGGGAGGGAAGGAGCAAATCCTGTCTGGAACTAGCTTAAAGTACTGACACTTTAACTTTAGGGTCACCGTGCTGGGCAGTCTTCCCCTCAAGGCTCAGGTGTTAGGTGTTAGCAGGCAGCCTCTGCACCCAGCCCGCTGTGGATCCTAACCCTCTTGAACCTGGGGTCTTAGCTCAGGGGCCTGGCTGTTTCTTCCTCTACCAGTAGGGGGCAGCAGCACCATCTTCAGAGTACAAAAGGCCGCTGGAGGGATGGTTTCTAGGATGTATCTTCAGCAGACCAATACTAATGGTGCCTGAGCCTCTGTATGGAACCTCAATCCAGAAGTTAGAGGGACCCACTATCTGCTTTATACCAAGCTAAAGCACTGGCCCAGCCAGCCCCCAGTGACTGGGCCGTGAGGGGTCGTAAGGTCCTCCATGTGCTCACCTTCTCTGAAGCAGGTGACTCTCAGATGACCACCACTTCGTCTGCCACTGTCCCGCAAACAGGGTTCCAACTTTAGACAATCCACGGAGACTCCCTTTGACATTCAGCTAGGAGAGAAAAGGATGGTTTCCAATTAAACAAGGAAACACTGTGTTCCCAACACCTAGCACGCTCAGTTTACACTTGTCAAAGGAGCTATTTTCAACTTATTTAGACAGAGCCTTTTATCAGACTTCGCTTTTGCAGGCTTAACCAGGAAAATAAGGCAGAAGCAATTAGCTCTGACTTCTTTGTTTCTTTGGGAGCAGAACCTGTTTCCTAACTCAGTGAGTAGGCTCATTCACAGTCAAGCTCACCCGGCCTCAGAACAGGGTGAGCAAGTCCCTACCGCTGTCCCTACAGGGGCAGCCACCCTGCAGGTTTCTATGGCAGCAGAGCCGGACCTATGCCTGCCAGAGGTGCAGCTAGGCATCCCAACGCCAGAGGGTATGCAGTGTGAAGATAGCCTCCACCCCACAGCACTGAATCTGCACCCAAGTGATGGGGTGTGTTTGTGTGCACCCGAATACGTGTATGTGTGTGTGTGCATGCCTGTGTGAGTGCATGCGCATATGGGGTGTGTGTATATGTGTGCATATATTTGTGCATGCATGTGTGTATGTGTGCATATATGTGTGCATGTGTGTGTGTATGCCTGTGGCACATGGGTGTGTGTCCATATGTGTGGGCAAGCTTCTGTATGTGTGCATGAGTGTCTGTGTGCCTGCACACGTGGGTGTGTCCATATGTGTGTGCATGCCTTGCGTATACTTGCATGTGCACATGGGTGTGTGCATATGTGTGCATATATGTGTGCATGCATGTGTGTATGTGTGCATATGTCTGCATATATTTGTGTGCATGTGTGTGTGTGCCTGTGCACATGGGTGTGCGTGCATATGTGTCTGCATGCCTGTGTGTATACTTGCACGTGCATGTGGGTGTGTGCATGTGTGTGCATATATGTGTGTAGATATATGTGTGTGCATGTGTGTGTGCATGTGTAAATATATGTGTGCACATGTGTGTATGTTCCTGTGCACGTGGGTCTGTGTCCATATGTGTGTGCATGCACGTGTGTGTATATGCATGCATGCATATGCACGCACAAGTGTGTCCAGTCAGTTCTATCATGAGGTGTGAGAGTCGATAGGAAGACATTTACATGTGGCCGCACTTCATCTGCAGGTCACTTGTGTTCCCCATTTCTTGTGTTTTCTCCTTTTCTATTTGGGCCTTAATCCTTTGGAGTAAGAAAAGATTATTAAAGACCACACTAGGTGGCTGGAGAGATGGCTCGCAATTGTGCTCCCATCACCCACATGTCAACTCACAAACACCCATGATTCCCAATCCTAGGGACCCAATCCTCTTTTCTGGCCTCCGTGGGCTGCTACGTGCACGTGGTGCACAAAAACTCATCCAGGTTCACACATATGTGCAAACAGTTTTTAAGAAAGGAAACAAAAACGTCGTAGTCTCAAAATGAAACTTGACTTACTAAAACTAAGTTGTGACGCCTCTCATTGTATGGAGACGATGAAGGGCCAATTACAGGCAAGATCTGAGGAAGAACATGGGTGGGGAACATGTCCTCTAAGGTTAGGTGGGAGCAGGATACCTTGTTTTGTGGGTGTGTGTATTAGTCAGTGTTGGGGAAAATGGAGGCTGAGCAGCCCGGCCTCAGGCTGGAGCAGCTGTGTTCTGTTGAATCAGTGACGGACGTATGTGTGCAAGTAAATGGCGAGGAGGTCTGGGAACGGTGCCTGGAGAAAACACCCTCCTGTCTTCTGGTATGGATGTGGACCATCATTCCCCCACCGCTGACGTGCTCGAATGACTGGTCTCCATCTAGGGGTGCTGTTTCGGGGTATTGTGAGGACGGACTGGTGAAGGCAGGTCACTTGGCCTGCCTGTCAGGGTTGTAGACTCCACTCCTGGTTCATCCTCAATGGCTGGTCTGTTGCTTGATGTCTATAGGTAGCTGAGGGCTGGCACAAGTTAGGTCAAGGCCCATGACTGGACAGTAAAAAGTAAGTCGGGGACAAAGTTTTTGTTAGGCGGGAGAGAAGAGGAAAAGAAGAGGAAGAACCAAGATGGAGGCAGAGGATACAACCCAGATCCGTGCGGCCTTAAATGGCCACAGGTAGTTATGAACATTTCTTAAGGGATGGACGTCTACAGGTCAATTTATCCTACCTACGTGGGAGATTTCTGTCGTTATCAATTGGTTGTGTCTGTATTGTGTGGACATTTTGTGGATTGAGAATTTAACGTATAAATCTGATTGCTAAATTACAGCTTATTGAGTCTTGATTTTAACGGGTTGTTGGGAGTTTATACTATAACTACCAGGGGGTGGTTGCTGGGAGTGTGGGCAGAGTCCAAGATACGGAGCCTCAATAGGCCATCCGCTGCTGGACCTCTAGTGTCCTGGTTTTACCAGAGAGTTCCCGGCTGGCAGAGAGACAGCCAGGAGAGGGCAGCTAGCTATGGGGGGCGAGAGACTCTTGGGGCTAGAGGATAGCTAGAGGTAACATGGCATGGTGCCACACTGGAACCAGCCGCCATTGAGATGAAGATACCCCACAGATGCCACGTGGCCTTGAGGTGCTGACACTAGCATGAGATAAAAGATATATAATTACCACAACACTGGTCCACCAGTGTGGACACCCTCAGCAGATCCTCCAGTGGCCATGAGTTCTCCCATGCCTGTCCCACCATAGCAAATGGAAACTACCAGAATCAACCCTTGCTCCCTACGGGGTTCCCAGGAGGCCTCTGTCAGCCTGAAGGAGCCAGCTAGGCACACCACCAGAGTGCCAGAATGGCTTACTCAATCAAATAACATTATCGAGAGATTGACAGGCCAGCAAGTCGGGAGAGACACAGGCAGCATACTAGCCCAGAAAATAGTTTAGATTGATGTGAAGAATTCATGAAAATCGGGGTTGGGGAATTTAGCTCAGTGGTAGAGCGTTTGCCTAGCAAGCTCAAGGCCCTGGGTTCAGTCCTCATCTCTGGGGAAAAAAAAAGAATTCATGAAAATCAACAAAATAAGCTAAAAGTGCCCAACAATCACCATCAGGCAGTTGACAGAAGAGGTGAGCAAATGAAGAGGTGAGCAAATGTGCCTCCTAAGTCATGACGGTCTACGCTGGGTTAATAGTCACAGAACGTCAAGATTTTAATACCCGAGAGCCAAGTGGAGCCTAAAAAGCTGCTGGAATATAATGTGGAAATGTCTTAGGGTGTCACCATGAACAGACACCATGACCAAGGCAACTCTTATAAGGACATTTAATTGGACTGGCTTACAGGTTCAGAGGTTCAGTCCATAATCATCAAGGTGGGAACATGGCAGCATCTAGGCAGGCATGGTGCAGGAGGAGCTGAGAGTTCTACATCTTCATCTGAAGGCTGCTAGTGGAAGACTGACTTCCAGGCAGCAGGTGGTGCCAGGCAGCGGGTGGTGGTGATGGTGGTGGGTGTCTCAAAGCACACACCCGTAGTGACACGCAAGGCCACACCTTCTAAAAGTGCAACTCCCCAGGCCAAGCATATACAAGCCGTCACAGGAACTAAAGACCCTTTACCCTGCTTCCATCCCAGGGAGAGTGGAACTGTCACAGCCACAGGTGACATAGAGGGACAGAGGAGGGTCCCTCAGACACAGGCTCCTCCTATAGCCCAGAAACTCCTCTTTTTACACACTTGGGAAATCCTGGTTTACAGCAGCAGGGGCGTGGAAAAGACTGCCCACACCAGAGGACTGATGACCGTGAGGAGCCACGGGCCGTGCAGGCTCCTCTCTGTAGGGAGCCATGGCGGTACAGTTCTGTGGTGTTGTACTTCGCTCCGGTCACTAGTTGGTGTCTCACTGGAATGAGCCTCTGTCACTTGACAGGATGCACCTTGAGCAACAAGACAGGAAGAAGATGCCTAGCATGAGATGTTGTTTGTCTAAGCATCCGGAACAACAAACTCTAACAGTAGAGGTGCCATATTGTCACACATGACAGCCAAGAGTCCGAGGAGAGGGAGGAACAGTTCGCAAAGCAAGGGCAACAACTTCTTCCCCTGCGTGGTCGATTCTAGGACCGATGGGGACTGCGGTGGCCATGTGAGTGACAGTGTTGAGTCAGTCCTCTTCTTTGGACTGGGTACAGAATCCCGAATATTCTTTCATATGCGTGATTTCATTTCACAGCTTAAGAAGACAACATTCAGTGAGACATATGTAGTGTCCTTTCCTACTGATCCTTGGAGACCCTTCACAAACCCTCAATTCACAGAGGAGGAGGAAGGGAAGGCTGCTACAGTATATTGAATACCTTTAGTACTGATGTTGTTGGATATATATATATATATATATATATACATATACATATATATATAGATATATAAATATATATATAATTTATCCTCCATCACCCTATGGTCTCCACTTGTCAAAATGGACCAATGGACCAATGACCCTGGTCTCTCAGGGCGTACCACTGTGTGGAATCCAGCAAGAGGCTTTGGAGTAGAGGCAGCTTCAGCCGATGGCCAGGACTTTAGTGGACCCCTGAGGTGTTCAGGCACCTCTCCCCATGGCAACAGGGGTATGCAGATGACATGACATTACCCCTTGCAACCTTCTCCTAGCATAGAATCTACTGTGGTTAAAACATGCAAACTGGGGGTTAGGGATTTAGCTCAGTGGTAGAGCGCTTGCCTAGCAAGTGCAAGGCCCTGGGTTCGGTCCCCAGCTCCGAAAAAAAGAAAAGAAAAAAAAAAGTGCAAACTGGCCTCTAGGAAGAAGGGTAAAAACCTTGAGACTTCTGTTAAAGTTCCCGCTGTGTAACCCTCTCTGAGTCTTGCAGATTCATCTCAGGTCAGCTCTCAGGTGTAGAGCAGCCACCTACTGCTGTCCTCCTGAGCCACGCCTGGGAACTGTATGGCATCACACAGATCTACCTGACTCTGTTCCACGGCGAGCGAAGAACAAGATCTAAAGACGTTCATGTTTGAAAATGCCATGTTGAGAACCATTCCTTTGAATGCTAGCTAAATAAGAATAATAATAAAAGGAACAAAAAAAACCCACTCTTCTGTGAGCAGAAAATGAAGAGTGTACTGATAGTTCCTTTCCGGGATTGGCGTGCTGAATATTCAAACTGTGAGAGTTTGCGTGAAGGCGGCCCTCAGCTCTGCCCCAAGGTGCACACCTCTCCACCTTTGCCCTGAGTCTCTGGCTCCTGCCCTGGATGAGGGGGAGCTAAAGGTAGGTGCTCAGGGACCCCACAACCCCTCACTTAGATTTGCCAACGATCACAGAGCAGAAAAGATGGGCAGAGCTGGAGGAGAGGGAGGAGAGAGCTGGCCACCGATGCGTAAGCAGTGGGGACTCAATGCCCCAGATATACATGAAGCAGAACCTGAGGGTCGCCTTAAACCTCTCTAGTTAGAAGCAGTGTGGAAGCCCTGTGGGTATTGAGCGGAGAGACTAAACTGACTATTGGTTGGAGAAGAGCCAATAACAGCTGCCTCCTGCCGTGACGTCACTGCTGCGGACCTGAGGCTTGGCCGCCACTGCTCAACAGGTTCTGCAAAAAGAAATACCTGAACCAGAAACAGGATTCGGGTGGGAGAACAGGCTGGAGACCCATGAAGACCGGATGCTGCAGTTTCATGCCAACTGTTATAGCGTCCCCTTGTACAGGAGGGAGGTCAATCTTGGAGATAGGCAGAGCTGCCACCTACAGGGCAGCCATGAATGGCGCTTGAATGAGATTCCTTCCAAGTCTCGGATATTTGGATATTTGCTCCAGGTGGTAGTTTAGATAATGGCTCCCAGAGGCTCGTATATTTGAACGTTTGACCAGCCGTTGGTGGAACTGTTTGGGAAGAGTTTGGAGGTGTGCCCTTGTTGGAGGAGGTGTCACTGGAGGGGTGGCCTTTGCAGTTTCAAAGGCTCACACCATTCTCAGATAGTGTTCTCTGTGTCTCTGTCTTTCTCTGTGTCTCTTTCCCTCTGTATCTCCATCTTTGTTCCTATACCATCTCTGTCTGAGCCTGTCTGTCTCTCACTCTGTCTCTGTCTTTCCCTGTCTCTCTCTCCGTCTGTCTCTCCGTCTCTCTGTCTCTATCTCTCCATCTCTGTCTCTCTCTGTCTCTCTCTGTCTCTCTCTGTCTCTCTCTCTCTCTCTCTCTCTCTCTCTCTCTCTCTCTGTTATGTCTTCCCAGCAATAGAAAGATAAATAAGACGGTCCCCCAGTGTGGTGTTTGGGGACGATTTGGAAGCTGGAAGACGTTATGTCACCAAGGTGGGCTTTTAGGTTTTCCGGTCATTTCAAGTTATCTTTCTTGGGTTTCCTGAGTTCTCAGCTGCCTGGGGCTACTGTCTCATGGACTCTAACCCTCTGAAGTCTTAAGTCCAAAAAGAACTCTCTTTTTCTATAAGTCTAGTGTTATCTCACAGCAGTAACTAAGTAACTAAGCTGCATGGTTTGGAGGAAGTCTGGCTTACTGCCTCAAAACTGTCTGTGTGCATGTGTGTGTGCCTGTGTTCCCATGGGCAGGCCAGCCAGAGGTTGACACTGGGACCCTTCCTTTAGCATGCTTCACCTTTTCCTCAAGGCGGGGTTTCTCATTGGAACCCGAAGCCTGACAGTTGATTAGTCTGGCTAGCTTGTGTGTTCAGGGATCGTGTCTCCATCTCTTGAGCCTTGGAATTCAGGAGGGCTGCCATGTTGCCTGGAGTGTACATGATGCTGGAGGCTTAAGTGGAGTCACTGGGCTAACCAGGAACGGTGACCCCAGGGACAGCTGTCCCCACATCCTCAGAACTTGCTTCTGTGAAGGACAGGGTCTACAAACAGGTGGTTGCGAGCTGTCTGAGCGTAGGCCTGGGTGACTGCATTTCTGCAGGAGGCTTGTACCAACACCAGAAGCCAGAACTGGAGCATCAGGATGGTGAGGGGCCTCACCTGGGAAGAGAGGGCAGGGTCAGTGCACCTGTGCATGGACCCCCACATGTCTGACATATGGTATAGAACTGGATGTGTAACAGGCCTCAGTCTCAAACACAAACTCAACGGAGCCAGAAGAGCTCTGAGCGCCAAGGATGTGAAGATTTAGCTGTCCTGCCGTGTGAGGCCACCACAGTCTTCCTAGTGTGGTTGTAGCGTGGATGACCCACTCAAGCAACTGAGTCAAGGCAGGCAGGAGTTTGTAGGCATAGCCACCCACTTGGGTCCATCCGTGGGACATCCTAGCCTGGAGAAGAGGAAGGACATCTGCCCTGATATCCTTGTAAAGGGGGCCCGAGCAGAAGGCCCTCCCTGGGGTGTCTGTGGGAGCCCGAGACAGGTGGCCCCACTTCTTAGCACCTGTCTTGTTGGTGGTTGGTGATTTGGTGATCTGGCTCTGGCACATCCACACCCCAGGGATGGTGTCCAGGGGTGACCCCAGCTGTGTGGAGGTGCCTCTGAGCTGGGGAAAGTACACGTACTTGTTCCCTGCTGCAGGTCTGTTCTGTTCAAACTGGCAGTCATTGCCAACTGTAGAACCCTTGCTCCCAAGCACAATGTCCCAGGCATGTGTGTAGAAATCAGATAATTACCGTTAGGGGCCACTTCCACTTCTCTCCTTGCCCCTTGTTGGGGAAAGGGCTGACTTGTTTCTGCTGCACTGTGCACTCCAAGATGGCTGGCCCGAGAGGTTCTGCCCACTCTCCTGTCCCACTCCCGTCTCTGTAGGAGTGCTGGGATTACAGACGTGCGTCATGGCACCTGACTTATGTGGGTTTGAGGGACTGAACGCACATTATCAAGCTCATGATGCAGGACCATTTGATGTCTGAGCCACCATGGCTTGAGCCAATCGTAGATGAAATAATTCCCATTTGGAACCTGTCTTATCTTTACTGTAGGTTTCCATCCATGCTGCTGGCCTGGCCTTGAGCTATGACAGGACACTCATAGTTGTGACAGCAAAGATGTCTCTAGGGCTGGGGAGATGGCTCAGTGGTGGCTCTCATGGTAGATCCAGGTTCGGTTTCCAGTGTCATGTGGTAACTCCCGTTACAGACTCTGTAACTCCCATCCCAGGGCATCCATTGTCTTCTTCAGCCTCTTTGGGCTCCGGCACACGTGTGGCCGTAAACTCCATAAACTCAGGCAAGCACACACACATACACATAGCAATAATTAATTTAGAAACTGTTGCCAGAAACTGCCAGACATCCTTCTAAGTGGCAAGTTGGCCTCCCATGAGAATCATTCAAATGGACATTGTCCTGGGCACTATGAATGTTTTGTTATGAAAAACTGGGATTCTGTTTTGGTTTCCTGAAAAGGGACGGTTTTCCCATTTTCCATCTTAACCTTGTTGAAATCAGACTGCAAACTCAGTCTGTGTACCACATGCATGCCCGATGCCTTTGGCAGCCAGAAGAGGGTACTAGACCCTCTGGAACCGGAGCTACAGACAGTCGTTAGCCCCTACGTGGGCTGGGAATTGAACCCTGGTCCTCTGGAAAAGCAGCCAGTGTGCTTAAGCACCGAGTCTTCTCTCTAGCCCCCCCCAGCACCCCTGTTCTTATCTGAGTTGTTCGCCATCATTCCAAGAATGTTCAGTTCAAAGATCAACTACGTCTGGGTGGTTTATGCACAGAGCCTGGACTTCCCAAATACTCTGTTATTCTTTCTTCCATATTTTCCCATTTTATCCCTGAACAGTGTCAGAGCCTCCGGCTTCTGCTAGAGAAGCTCCTATTCCCTGTACTTCTCCAACTTCTGCTGCCACCTCTGTGACATAGCCAGGGGCTCTGCTAGCCCTGCAGACTGCCCTCTGTACCCCAGCCCCCCACAGTCTCTCTAGAGTTCTTTTCGATGGATCCTCGGTATTGTTACCTTTTCTCATTGTTGCCAGACACTCAGCAAAACGCAACATAAAGAAGAAACATTTGTTTCAGCTAGGACACCTTGTCTGTCCTAGTGTGAAACCCCTGAAGATGCGGAGTGAGGTGGGGCGTAACTATGATCCAGACTGGAGAGAAATGAAAGCTCCTGCCTAGCTCCCTTCTCACTCAGTCTGGGATCCCAGCCCATGCGTGATGCTGCCCACAGTCAGGGTGAACCTTCTCTCAGGTAAACTTCTTTGAAATCGCCCTCCACGGGCTCAGAAGCTTGTCTGCTATGTGATTCGGAAGCCGGTCAGACGGACAATGAGCTTGATCCATGGCAGGTCCTTGTAAAGTTGACGTAGGATTATGCTACTTCAAACCAGGGCAGGCAGCCGTACCTGGCCACAGCACATCTCCCTCCAACAGTTCCTCTGCCCCCAAGTTTCCTCTGTGTGACCTTGAGTGAGCTTTGGAAGCAAGAACTTCAGCCTGGGAGTGTGTTCTTCCCCTCAACCCTGAGGCACTCCACTGAGGTGCCTGCGGCCAACAGAACACGTTCCTTCCCTGGAAGGGTCTTGTATATACCAGGAGCCGTGCACTTAGGTGACTTCCAAGCAGGGAAACCCAGGTGCTTTCCTGGTCAGCACTGACTCTTTGCTTATTTGCAGAACGCCATCTCTTGTTTCCCTCTGACTGGATCCCAGCTAGCCAGGCACTGCCGCTGTCCAGGTCTCTAACCGAGACCCTGTAGTTTGGACAGCACCGCACAGCTCTGTCTTGGAAAGAACATCATGACTTTTGCCTGAAAGGCATTTTCTAATGTGGTGAGATTCAAGCATGTGGCCTGTCCTTGGCACGACTTCCTTTGGTCACGGTTTAATGTGGAACATGTTGGAAATCCCCAAAGTGGATGATTTGACTTGTTTTTCTGATTCTCGTGTGAGTGTGGAGTGTTGCATGTGGGTGCGTATGAGGGTGCGTGTGTGGAACCCAGGAGAGGGAAGTGTCCTCTCATTCTTAGACTTAATCCTCTGAGGCAGGATCTCTCTCTACACTTGGAGCTTGCATCTGTTTAGGTAGGCTGGCAGCCAGCACTTCTTCCTGTGTCTGTCACCCACGGCAATGGAGCTACAACTTGTTCCTTGGATGCTGTGACCCCAGCTCGGGTCCTCACGGTTGCATGGCTAGCGTACGTAACCACTGAGCCATCTCCCCAGCCTCAGAGTGACTGGTTCTATTTGAGTTTTAAATGCTTATGTGGAAGAGGCTTCCTAGTAATAAACTATCGGAAAGGGGGAAGAGCTATGCACACATCCAGACCAATCAAGCCCCCCCCCCACCTATCGAGCGCTCTCTCTCTCTCTCTCTCTCTCTCGCGCTCTCTCTCTCTCTCGCTCGCTCTCGCTCTCGCTCTCGCTCTTGCTCTCTCTCAGCCTGCCAATTTCCCCGGGGATCCTGTGTCTTCACCAGAGCCCCCAGCAGCAGCATGAGGGTAAGTGGAGATGGGCTGGTTGTCAGAGGAGTTCACAGGTTTGTGGATGGAGCCAAAAGGCTCTTTCTTGGCTGTCTGAAGCTTGAGGGAACACAGCCACAGCCTTCCTCACTCAGTCGCAAGTACACAGCCTGTCTCTATACCCCACCTTTGCTTGGGGACCTCCCAGATGCTGCAGTGAGTCCTGCCCAGTCCGAACGAGGCAACCCCCCACTTCACAGGCCTCACGTGTTCTTGGGGGTCACGCCCCATGAAATTCTTGTGTGGATGTGGGCGAGTATCTCGTGCCACTCAGGGAGGACTAAACTTTCATATATAGCTGAGGATGACCTTTAACTGATGACCCTACTGCATGATGGGGTCATGGGTGTGCCCCATCACACCTGATCCGTGCTGGGGATGGAACTCAGGACATGCTACTCACTGTGTTCCCAGTAGTCCATGTTCCCAGGATTAATACCTCTGGGGAGGAGCAATCCGAGAGGCAGGTAGAAACGGTTCCCTTCTCTCAGGCTGACACAGGGCAGCCTGTTCCACTCTTCCTGTGAGGGAGCACCCTTGGCTGTTTTGAGTATACAAATCCATCTGTGGCCAGCGGGCACGGGATGCCATTAACTTCTGGAAGGATACAGAGGACATCACCATTCCAAATGGGAGCAAGTCCAGTTCAGCACAGCCCACGAAGCCCCAGGACAGTTTCCCCTCTGAGTCACAGTGATGTGGAGAAGGAGGCGCAGGATCCGATTTTCAGTCTGGCAAATCCTTTGTTTTCAAACCAACCCTCTATTTCATAACTTCTCCAATTCTCAGGGTTCCTGAACGGAAACCTAGACCTAACTATTCCTGTACAGATGCAACCTGCCATCCATCCTTGTGGGGCTGCAGACAACGCACACACAGAGTCCACCCAGACACGTAGCTGAGGGCATGTGGTTCCTCATCTTGAACACAGATCTAAGCCATTCTGATCACACACGCTCGCCAACCGCCCTGACACAAACACATATTTAGAAGTTACCTATGCCCTAGCTTCAATCCGTAGTGTAGAGCCAACCAGACAGGCATTCGGGAGGTAGGAACAGGAAGGACAGAAGCTCTAGGTCCTCCTCAGATGCTTATGAGTTCAAAGCCAGCCTGAACTACTTGACACCACATCTCCAAGGCAAGACAAGGCATTCTTGGAGCCCGGGAAGGAACTTAAGTGTCCAGATGAAAGCTAGAATAGACCATTCCATTTCCTCTACCTTTCCAGGCTTTGAGGGGGCCAGGTGAGCCCCACTCTGCTTTTGCCCTATACTCCTCCCCTCCTTGCTTAAGAACATGATTTGTCCAGTCTGCCAGGCCTCTGTACTTCAGAGTGCAGAGCAAATCGGCAAGCCAATGTTTCCTGCTAAGCCTTCTCTCTAGCCCTTACTGTCTATTTCTTAAACATACGGCCAGGGGCAGTCTGCTAATAGCTTAAGCTATTCTGGGCCACAATAAAATTTTAGCCCATCTGTCTCCAGAAGGTTCCCTCAAATGTCTTTCCAAAAGATGTTGATTTCCCTTGTTACTTAAGAAAAAAAAACACAGCAAATCACCTTCTTCTTGAAAGTACAAATTAACAGTGCTTCGTTATTTTTCAATGCCTGCCAAGAAGTGTGCATCTGACAGCCGTTTGCCTTCCAAATGATATGTGAAAAATCTTGAACAACTATATTTTCTTTTAAAAAGAAAGAAAGAAAGAAAACTGGGGGGGGGGTTGTGGGAAGGCACCCTGGAGAGATGACTCAGTGGTTAAGAGCACTGACTGCTCTTCTAGAGGTCCTGAGTTCAAATCCAGCAACCACATGGTGATTCACAACCATCTGTAATGGGATCAGATGCCCTCTTCTGGTGAGTCTGAAGACAGTGACAGTGTACTTATATATAATAAATAAATAAATCTTTAAAAAAAGAAAAGAAAACTGTTTCTATTCACCTTGGGGCACAAGGCTCTTCTAACTACCTTGTTGCAAATTAACTAGGGTCACTTTATGGACTAAAAAGGGCTTGGAGTCCTGCCCATTCCAAAGGCTATGAGTAACCTTCTCTACATGAAAGTCTGGTGTTTTCATCTCTAGGTCTCCAGAGTCACCCTGGAAGGCTGTGGCTTGACGAGGGAGTCTGTGTGACCCTTGTGCTGCAGTCTCTGTAACCTTATTCCAAATACTTTCCTTCTGTCTTGCCCGGTGGTCACAGGCTTCCAACAGATACAGTTGCATTTTAAGAAACAAGCCATTTCCTGTCAAGCGTACAAAGCTTTCCTCAGATACATAGAGCTTCTTCCGAGTTTAGTTTTGATCTGAGCATGGCAGTCCCTGCCTGGAATCCCAGAATTTGGAAGGTCCAGGCAGGAGAATCTGGAACAGGCTAGCCTGGTCTACCTACCAAGAACTTGTTCCTATCGTTATTGTCATCATCCATAATACATTTAAGACGAACAGCAGATGCCACTAGCTATAGCACATTGGCAATATTGTGTATACACGGATTAGAACGTGGTATATTTATAGGCCCAGTATCTCCCCACAACATAAGCAGAGGAAGAACAGTCTCTTTATAGGAGAAAGCCTAGGCGGCAGATCGAAATTGCCATTGGATCCAGTATGGGCTGACTACGCTTGCCCTATGTGGGGAGTTGGGCAGACACCGCCCCCCATGGGATTCCTGCCAGACTTACAGAGCCTTCATCCAATACTGCAAAAGGAAGCCGTTGCTGTAGAGGTTGCTCACACGTGGTCCTGAGAGTAGCAAACTTAAAGCTTAAAAGTACAATTTCTGGGCTGGCAAGAGGGCTTGGCGAGTGAAGGTGATTGCTGTCAAGTTGATTACCTGAGTTCAATCCCTGGGACCCACATGGTGGCAGGAGAGACCTGACTCTGGCTAGTTATCCTTTGAGCTCCACGTACACTCTGTACCCCAACAACCAACCAACCAACTAATCAGTCAACCAACCGATGTAATTAAAAAAAAAAAAGAAAAGAAAAGCAAGGTTGTTGCACTTAAAAGAACTTCTCAAAGAAACAAGGTCCCGGTAGAAATTAGTCACCGGGAAGCTCTGTGTGTGCTGACTAGCTTTTTAATGTCAACTTGACACAGGCTAGAGTCATTTGAGAAGAAGGAAACTCAATCGAGGAAATGCCTCTGTAAGTCTGTGCGGTGCTGCCTTAATAATGCATGTGGGAGGGTCAGCTCACTGTGGTTAGTGCCACCTCTGGGCAGGTGGCCCTGGCTGCTATAAGAAACCCAACGGAGCAAGCCATGAAGATCGAGCCAGTAACAGCATTCCTCCATGGCCTCTTCATCAGCTCCTGCTTGAGCTCCTGCCCTGACTTCCCTTTCTGATGGACTACCAACTGTAAGGTGAAATAAACCCTTCCCTCCCCAAGTTGTGTTTAGCCATGGTGTTTTACCACAGCAATAGAAACCCTAAGACACATCTAAAAATCAGCTGAGAGGGCTGTGTCCCCGGAGCTGCCTGGTTCCAAGGCTTGGGCTGCGGTTAACTTTAGGGAGAGGGTGCGGATAGGTGCGGCTCTCTAGTTTTTTCTGTAAATCTGGAATTCTTGTGAAGGAAGTTTACAAAGGCGCCTCCAACCTTTGACCCAGCACTCTCCCACAGTGAGCTGAGAACTCACTTCTTCAGTCCCTACGGTGGCACAACCGGCTTGTCTTCCATCACAAACTGTAGCTGCTCCTGAGTTAGAACCAGACTAATCGCACACTGAGCTTTGACAGCCGACTGGGGTTTAGGGTCCTAGACGGTAAGAGTGTCTCCATTGTCCAGTGTTTTGCTGGCTCTGCATCATTAGCCGACACTATCAGGTCCAGCAGTGCCTGGGGTGGTGGTGAGGTTGATGGTCAGGCTGATCTGTTACTCTGGATTCTGCAGGTTTTCTGTCAGCCTTGATTAGCCACTAAGGTTTTAACCTGCACCACGGCCATAGTGATACAGATGCAAGACCCGTCTTGCTGCCCTCTGGTTTGCTTGGGCTGGTTTCCATCTGACGTTTAAGGGAGGTTATTCCTTCCTTCCTTCCTTCCTTCCTTCCTTCCTTCCTTCCTTCCTTCCTCTTTTCTTTCTTTCTCCTCTCCCTCCCCTTCCTTTTCTCTCACTTTCTTTTCTTCCTTCCTTTCTTTCTTTCCCCCTTCCTTCATTTCTTCCTTCCTTCCTTTCTCTCTTTCCTTCCTTCCTTCCTTCTTTCCTTCTTTCCTTCTTTTGGCTTATGACTTTCCAGGCTTCCATCCCTCGTGGTGGGCTCTCCCTCCACTGTCCCTGAGCTTATGGTGAGGCAGGGTGTCTTAGCAACAGGGGCTATGGTAAATTGAGACTGGTTACCCCATGGTAGACAGGAAGCAAGGGAGATAGGATGTGGCCAGAGGCAAGATATCCCTAAGGCGCCAGGTGTGATGGTGTCACCTTTAATCCCAGGGGTCAGAGGCAGGCAGATTCCTGTGCGTTTAAGGCCAGCTTGGGCTACATTTCAAGTTCCAGGCCAGCCTGGGCTACTGAAGCTGTTTCAAACAGCCCTAAGGTGTTGTAAGCTATTTGCCAGAGAAGACTGCCCAGACGCGGGTTTAAGACAACAGAAAGTCTTTATTAGCCAGCCGGCGACTACACTGGGTGTTCGCACAGCCCAGATCCTGTGGGCAGGTTACTCTCTGCTAGGTAACCACCACAGCTGTGCAGTGGCAGGCCTGCCTCGCCTCAAGCTCCATGCTGCCACGCACAGATAGGGAAGCAAAAGGCTTTCACCTCCATCGTTTCAAAGGCTTTCTTCTTGACCAGGCCCTTTCCAGGATGCTGATGAAGTGGGGGTAACCCATGAAGCCCTTGTCAGCCCTGCTGAGGTATGGGGGTCGCGGAAGACAAACCAGCTTTTGAGCCAGCTCAGAACAGCGCATGCCTCGCACAAGTGAGATAGTCCCACAATGCCTTGGGCCTACAGCCCCAGAGCCAGCTGGGAACAGCTCATGCCTCGTGCATGTGAGAAAGACCCACAATGCCTTGGGCCTACAGCCCCAGAGCCAGCTGGGAACAGCTCATGCCTCGTGCATGTGAAAAAGACCCACAATGCCTTGGGCCTACAGCCCCAGAGCCAGCTCGGAACAGCTCATGCCTCGTGCATGTGAGAAAGACCCACAATGCCTTGGGCCTACAGCCCCATAAATCAACCCCTACTTGCAAGCAAGTGCCAGCGATGCTTCTGCGTTCTATCACAGGGCTGCTTATTAAGATGTCAAGAAAACACAGCCCTGCATGGAAACCCCTCAGGAAGGGCAGCTGAGGGTACACGTGGAAGGAAGAGGAGGTGGGAGGGATGATGGAGTGTGGGGCTGCTGTTCCAGAGACGCCAAGGGCGATGGGCTGTAGGAGCCCACAGTCAACTTCCCGGGTGGCTGAGAGCACTGGGCTGGGCATGGGTTCGTCGGTGCTGCTGACCCCGGCTATGATTTCTGATGAGGAAGCAAAGGTCACCTCCCAAAGCTGGGAGCATAGTACCAGTCAACCCATGAGGTGGCTGCCCGACGCCAGCTGGTATGTATCCTTGCAGCGTCTCTAGTTGCCCTGCAAATGTTAGAAGGCCTGGCTGTGAAACGCCAGCTCCAGTGGGAAGAGAGAAACTATCACAGGCTACTGGACTGCAGGAAGTAAAACTATCACGCCTGGACCCTCAGGCACAGAGCAGGGCATGACCAAGCCTTGCAAACCCCGGAGGAGGAGGCAGCCGAGTTGCCAAGGCAATGTCGGGAGATCTATAGCTCACTTCAGCCACAGGAAAGGACATCTGTTTTTACTCAGAAGTCAAGTCATACTTTTCCAAGTCTGTCTCAGCACTGGCCTTTCTTTTACTGGCAGACCAGAACGGCTTCTTGTAAATTCGAAGTAAACACTTTTTGGTAACGTATTCCTTCTGAAGGCATTGGGGGAGTGGGGAGGGCTGTACCGCCCTCTCCGTGCATGGTACTCCAATCCCTGGGGCCTGGATGAGGTCCCCATGCTCCAGGAGTAGGATTCCAAAGTTGCACCAACCTGTACACCCGTGGGCTGTGGGGACAACCTGGTCCCCTGTGTTCTGTTCCTGCACGTCCCTTCCTTGGATAAAGTCAAGATGCCCAAGTTAAGGAAGAGACCTATTCATCCCACAGGGATAAGAGGAAGAACAAGTCCTGTTCCATACAATGCCCCCTTATTTACTTTTTAATCATTGCGATAAAACACCACGGCCAATGCGACTTATAGAAGGGAGTGTCTCATTTGAACCCACAGTTTCAGAGAATGAGTCCATGACAACCTGGAGCAAAGGCATGCTGGCAGAACAGCTGAAAGCTCACATCTTGATCTGTAAGTGGGAGTAAGAGAGTGCTAACTGGGAAGGGCTCACCTTCAGCCCACCCCCAGTGACACATGTCCTCCAACAAGGCCACACCTCCTAACCCTTTCCAAACAGTTCCTCCAACTTCAGAACCAACTAAACATATGAATCTGTAGATAGGGGAGGTAGCATTTTCACTCAAACTACCATGCCCAAGTCCTCTGTCTTTGTCTCTTTGTGTCTCTGTCTCTGTCTCTCTCTTCCCCCCTCCCTTTCTGTCTCTGTCTGTGTGTCTCTGTCTCTTTCTCTGTCTCTGTCTCTCTCTCCCACTCCCTCTCCCTTTCTGTCTCTGTCTCTGTCACTGTCTGTCTCTCTGTCTCTGTCTTTCTGTCTCTCTCTCTCTGACTCTCTGTCTCTCTGTGTGTCTCTCTGTCTCTGTCTCCTTCCTTTCTGTGACAAAGCTTTGCTCTGTATCCTAGGCTGGCCCCAGACTCACAGCAATCTTGCTGACTCACCTCCTGAGTGCTGGAATTATAGGTGTGAAGTTGAAGAAACTTAACAGTTTTTTGGAAAGTCAGTTGTGTTGGATGGTGTCTTCCTGAAGCAAACACAGGTGAAAGGATGTTTTGCTAAAGCAAGTATGTGAAAGGCAAGCACGTGATAAAGGATTCTTCACTAATGACCCACATGTATTGGTCCGCCTTACATTTCGTAGTTGAGCTCTATTTGTTGGGACACACCAAGACACTTCTAATGGTGTGGTGCAGCTTCATGCTGCTTCTGTGGACTCGGGCTGATGGGCACAGTGATGCCAGCTGATACACATGAAGTTTGCTAAGTCAGACTCACGTGCTGAGGCAAGACCCATGTAGGACATGCGATGTTTGGAGGGAGTATAAAAAGGACTTAACGGACAGTGACAGAGGCTGAGTTTGGCTTTCTTACATAGCTAAACACGTGTTGGCCTCCCATGTTCACTGATCTTTGCTTTCCTAAGAGAGGCACAGCTGAGAACTTCCCCTGGCGTTTCTGTTGGTTCTGGTTCCTCCTGCTGACTTGTGCTGATTCCCCCGAGGCCTCCCTGTTCATGCTAGGCTGTGCCACCATTGCTGCTATCCCGACACTACTGAACTGGACTGTTGGCATATCCAGGAAGTGTTTGTGAGTGGATCGACCTGCTGCTGCTCCCTATGAACTGAATTGCTGATTTCCTGACAATGCAGATGAGATTTGCTCCAAAGAACCATTTCTAAACAGGTCTGATTTCTCCATATCCTTTCTTTTCCACCACTTCTGGTGGGTGGTGGGCTACAAGGGAGGTAAAAGCATTTAAGAACCATCGGGGTTGGGGATTTAGCTCAGTGGTAGAGCGCTTGCCTAGCAATCGCAAGGCCCTGGGTTCAGTCCCCAGCTCCGAAAAAAAGAAAAAAAAAAAAAAAAGAACCATCATTAAAAGTAGGCACTAGGGCTGGAGAGATGGCTCAGCGGTTAAGAGCACCCGACTACTCTTCCAGAGGTCCTGAGTTCAATTCCCAGCAACCAGATGGTGGCTCACAACCATCTGTAATGGCATCTGATGCCCTCTTCTGGTGTATCTGAAGACAGCTACAGTGTGCTTATATATAATAAATGAATAAATCTTTAAAAAAAATAGTAGGCACTAAAAAACATTAAAGTTACATAGGTGTACCACCACTCCCAAAGGAGGGCACTGGGAGCTGAACTTGGGCCGTCAGGGAGAACATCAGATGCTCTTAGCCATTGAGCATCATCTCACAGCCTGAACATCCTCAGAAAGACCCAACAAGCTTTCTTTGTCTTTGGACAACAGCAAACACAGATGTCTGCCTAGTGTCGGGGATGTGGGATGCTTTGAGGGGAGAACACAGCTGTTGGTCTTCTTTGTCAAGGGCCATTTGGGCTGCTTCTAAAGACACATGTGCCCACCTACTTGGTTGACATGGGATGAGATGGCCCTCCAGTTTACTACCATTCTGGCTGCAGGCCTGGGATACACATCCGTGTTAGGCTCCAAGCACCAGGTTAGAAACACTGCTTTCTCTGATTGGGGGACCTCACTTTTAATTGTATTTTGCCAAGAGTTAACGGTACTTTTCCACAGGGATGTTTCTGAGATTTATTTAGCCGACTTCATCAGTGTCGTCTCACTGACTTCAACTGTCGATGCTTAAAGGTCAGGCTTCTCTCAACAAGTTATCTTTTTATAACACTGTTCACACATACTCACAGCAAACCTGGAACGTATATTAACTGGAGAACTGCTGTGCCGTTGAAACTCCCTGGAAATGGGTTGGCTCCCAACCCCAGGACAGGCAGGGAGAGGATAGCAAAACAGCCCAAGAGTAAAGCAAAGGTCCTGGAGAATAGGGGGGAGACGAACCTTTGCTAAAAGAGGAGCCAGTAGTTTATCCTATGGAATGAAACCTATGATCGCTACGGAAATCAGACGGTGGGTCCTTGGGAAGCTGAAGAGGTGGGATCTGCTTCTAGATCGACTGTACCGCTCTTGGGCGTTGCAATGGCTGTTCCTGGTGGTCAACTGTATCTGTGACAAACTACAGTCCTGATATGGAAGGCTCACCTGTGAGAGAGATTCTGCTTGGTTGGAAGTGAGCGAGTCCACTTCTAGCCCAGATCTTCAGTCAGGGACATACACCTTCTGCTGGAAGTTTATATGTTATATAGGTTTATATAGTATGTAAGGATCAGGAAGAAGGAAGCTATTGCTCTTTGCCTGCTGGCCCTCACCCTACTAGCACATCCATTCCTTCACTGGCCTAATTCTTCACGATTTCAGCATATACTGAAGACCAGCACAGACACCCAGCCTTGCGGGACTAAGCACATACTAGATTCTTGAACTTTCAGTTTACACATAGTCACTGTTGGATTAATTGGACTGCAGCCTGTGTCTTAGGTGAGCAGACACCATGACCGAGGCAAGCCTTATAAAGGACAACATTTAATTGGGGCTGGCTTACAGGCTCTGAGGTTCAGTCCATCATCATCAAGGTGGGAACATGGCAGCATCCAGGCAGGCTTGGTGCAGGCAGGGATGAGAGTTCTACATCTTCATCTGAAGGCTCCCTAGCAGAATACTGGCCTCTAGGCAACTAGGACAAAGCCCACAACCACAGTGACACACCTACTCTGAGGCCACACCCCCTAATAGTGCCACTCCTTGGCCCAAGCAGATACAAACCATCACATTCCACTCCCTGGCCCTCATGTTCAAACATATGGTCAATGCGGGCCATTTCTAGCCATAGCATAATAAAAAATTTAGTCCAACTTCCAAAGTCCCCATGGTCTATAAAAGTTTCAACAATGTTAAAAGTCCAAAGTCTCTTCTGAGATTCATCCAATCACTAAACCATACTCTCCAAACCAGCTGGGCGAACTCCAAACTCTGCATCTCTGTAGCTGATGTCAAAGCGGTCTTCAGATCTCCAACTCCTTTTCATCTTTGTTGGCTGCAGCAAAGTTCTTTCTCCTGGGCTGGTTCCCCTCCCTGTTAGCAGCTTTCCTCAGCAGAGAGCCCACAGCTCTGGCATCTCAAACATCTTGGAGTCTCCAAGGCAATTTTAGTGTTATAGCTTCTTGTCTCAGTGTCTGGGATCCACACATGACCTTCTGGGCTCCTCCAAAGGGCTGGTGTCACTTCTGCAGCTCTGCCCTCTGTAGCTCTCTAAGCTCAGGTTGATCCACTCCACTGCTGTTCTTGGTTCTCATCCCATGGTACCGGCATCTCCAATATGCTGGGCTATTCCACTGCAACTAGGCTTCACCAATACCCCCTCATAGGCTCTCTTCATGGTGCCAAGCCTCAAATCCTTTGCATGACCTCTTCAGTCCTAGGTCAGCAACTGTGGCTTCACCTTCACCAATGGCCTTCCATGGCCTCTCACAGTGCTGATCTTAAGCTGCTCTTCATGACCCCTTTATGCCTTCAAAACCAGTACCTCCTGGGTGACTCTTACACATTACCAAATCCAGCCACAGCATGAGGTACAACCTTGGCTATCTCTGGAACAAATCTTCTACTAAAGTGACCAAGAACCTGAGATAGGTGAGCCACAGGCCTTGGGGGGAAATCTCCTGCAATTATTCTCCTAAAGGGACACAGCAATCAAACGACTGTTAATAACATATTGCTATCCCATAGCTCATGGTGTCACTCAACCCTCATCAGTGAAGCTTCTTCTTGTAGTGGAAGGTAATTAACACAGCGTCTTAGTCAGGGTTACTACTGCTGTGATGAAACACCACGACCAAAGGTAACTGAGGGGGGAGAGGGTTTATTCCACGTGCAGTTCCATACAACAGTTCATCATCAAAAACAGGGAAGGCGGGGCTGGGGATTTAGCTCAGTGGTAGAGCGCTTACCTAGGAAGTGCAAGGCCCTGGGTTCGGTCCCCAGCTCCGAAAAAAAGAACCAAAAAAAAAAAAAAAAAAAAACAGGGAAGGCAGGAACTCAAGCAGGGCAGGAACCTGGAGGCAGGAGGTGATGCAGAGGCCATGGAGGGGTGCTGCTTACTTGACTTGCTCTTTACGGTTCACTCAACCTGCCTTCTTATAGCACCCAGGACCACCAGCCCAGGGGTGGCCCCGCCCACATGGGACTGCATTCTCATGTCAATCACTAATTGAGACGCACTTTAGGCTTGCACACAGCCTGACCGTAGGAAGCATTTTCTCAATCGAGGCTCCCTTGTCTCCAATGCCTCCGGCTTGTGCTAGATGGACATGATCGTAGCCAGCACAACCGACCCCTCGCCAGCTTCACACACAAACACGTCCCTGTTAAGCCACAGCATCTCCTTTCCTGTTCATCCCCAAGACCCCGGATCAGTAAAGACATCACAATAGAAAGCATTTCACAAACTTACAAAATCCCACAGCCTTTAGCGGATTCAAACACTTAAAACTTCGGTCTATTTAGAATACCCAGCCTCTTTTATAATCCAAAGACTTTTTAAAAATCTGACGTCTCGGGATCCATGGCTCCAGCCACATATGTAGCAGAGGCCTTGGCTGGCATCAATAGAAGTCCTTGGTTCTCTGAAGGCTCGATGCCCCAGCGGAGGGGAATGCCAGGGTGGTGAGGTGGCAGTGGGTGGAGGAGAATCCCTCGTAGAAGCAGGGTGAGGGGGCATGGGAAAGGGGGAACCAGGAAAGGGGAATGTAAATTAAAAGGTAAATACATAAAAATATCCAATAAAAAAATCTGATGTCTTTCAACCATGGGCTTCTATAAATAAAAAAATAAGTTAAATACAGTCTTACTTAAGAGGGAAGAGCCAAGATACGATCACAATCAAATCAAATAAAAAACCAAACTCCATCTGTGTAAATAATTCACGTCTAATTTCTGGGGTCCGCTCGCGATCTTCTGGGCTCCCCGAAAGGGTTTGGTCAGTTTTCTGGCCTCACCTTCTGCAGTGCACACAGCTTGTCTTCTAGGCTCAGGCCAGCTTGACCGTTGTTCATGGTGGGCATCCCATTGTACTGGCGTCTCCAAAATGCTGGGGTCTTCTGCTGCAGCTGAGATTAACTTTCACCAATAACCTCTCATAGGTTCTCTTCATGGTGCCAAGCTGTGGGAAAACTGCTAATTAAGGTTGAAGTCCATCATGACCGGATAGCCTCTGGACTCGGCGCAATGAGATGTGGGGAACTCCCTTCATTGGCAGGGATTCTCTTTCTTTGTCTTTGTCTGGGGAATTTTAATCACCACACAGGCCTCTCTACCCGAGGAACGTCACGTCGCCTTGGTTACAGACTCCCTTTGCCTGCATGGACTTTATCGGCCAACGGTCCACAAGACCCACACCAAGCCTCCACTTCTCTCCATGATCTCTTCAATCCTGGGGCTTCGACTGCTACTGAGGCTGCACCTTCTCCAGTGGCCTCTCCTGGTTTCTCACAGAGCCACGCCTCAGCTGTTTGCCATGACTGTTCATACCTTCAAACCCAGACCACCCAGGAGACTATTATTACACTATCAGGTTCAGCTGCCAGTGAGAGGTACCACCTAGGCCATCCCTGGAACACTTCTGTGTGTTGACTCTTAGGAAAGACTCCCTAGATCTCACCTCAGTGATGCTGGTCTCTTCTTAATCAACAACTAATTTCTTAGCTCCAGACGACCAGCATCAATTATACCAGTAAAGCAAATGGTTCAATGCATTGGTGCTGGTCTCTTGCTAATCATGGCCGACTCTTGAGTCCAAGTTGACTACGACCACAGACTTTTAATTCAAAACAACAAATATGCAATAGTCCTAATAGTCCTTGAGTAACTCTCCAACTTCCCTCTTGAGTTTCCACAAGTCAAGCCCCTCCCTGGTCTTCATTCCTCGCCACAGTTACTATCTTCCAAGCTCCCGTAGAACAGCTCACCAGTTCTGAGCATTAAATGGCTTTTCTAGTCCAAGGTCCCAAAGTCCTTTCACCGTCCTCTCAAAAGCCCATGGTCAAGTCTGTCACAGCAACGCTGAGAATTCTACTGTCTTAGAGTTACACTTCTAGGTAAGGGTTCACCATGAAGAGCAGCGAGGGTAGGAGCACAAGCAGAGCAGGGACTTGGAGGCAGGAGATGATGCAGGGATTGTGGAGGAACGCTGCTTCCTGGCTCATTCCCTGTGGTGGTTTGTATACGGTTGGTCCAGGGAGTGGCACTATTAGGAGGTTCTTGTTGGAAGAAGTGTGCCACTGTGGGGGTAGGCTTTGAAAGAACTTCCTCCTAGCTGCCTGGAAGCCAGTCTTCTATTTGCCTTCGGAACAAGATGCAAACCTCACTGCTCCTCCTGCACTGTGTCTGCCTGGAGGTCACCATGCTTCCTGCCTTGATGGTAACGGACTGAACTTCTGAACCTGTAAACCAGCCCCAACTAAATGTTGTCCTTTATAAGAGTTGCCTTGGTCGTGGTGTCTGCTCACAGCAATGAAACCCTAACTAAGACACTGCCCATTGTTTGATCAGACTGCTTTCTTAGAGAACCCAGGGCTACAAGCCTTGGGATGGCCCTACCCACAATGGGCTGGGCCCTCCCCCATCAATCACTAAATAAGAAAATGCCCTACAGGCCAATCTTCAGGAGGCATTTTCTCACTTGAGGTTCCCTCCTCTCCATTTACTCTGGCTTGTGTCAGGTTGACACAAAACTTGCCAACACACGGATACGGATGCATGCACAGATACACACACACTGGACCTTGGGCAGAGAGTGAGAGATCTTGGAGCACTCAGGGATCTTGGAGCACTCAGTCCTAAATGGCTTATCTTCATCCATCTCCTGTCCTGTCATAGTCAGGGTTTCTATTACTGTGATGAAAACACCGTGACCAAAAAGCAAGTTGGGGAGGAAAGGGTTTATTCAGCTTACGCTTCCAGATCATAATTCATCATTGAAGGAAGTCAGGGCAGGGACTCGAGCAGGATTGGAACCTGGAGGCAAGAGTTGATGCAGAGGCCATGGAGGTGTGCTGCTTACTGGATTGCTTCCCCTGGCTTGCTCAGCCTGATTTTTTTCTAGAACCTAGTAGTATCAGCCCAGCGAAGGCATCACCCACCGTGGGCTGGGCCCTCTCCCATTGGTCAGTAATTGGAAAAATGCCTTACAGCTGGATCTCACGGAGGTATTTTCTCAACCGAGGCTCCTTCCTCTCTGATGACTCTAACTGGTGTCAAGTTGGCACACACAAAACCCAGCCAGTACAAACTCCTGGAGATAGGAAGAGGAGGTGAAAAGATTGTAACCGCCAGAGGTGATGAGGACTCCAAGGAACAGCCTCTTCCAGACACAGCAGGACGGGACGGATGCACGCGTGAACTCAGCCGTGTGGCAGCATGCACAAGACCTGCACAGGCTCCGACCACACAAAATCCCAGCCCCGAGAAGAGGAAGTGGACACAAAGTCCCGCCCCCTACCAGGAAGCTATTCGATTCCTACTGAGCTTTCCTTAGGGGAGAGACACTGGTGCCAACCACTCTGGAGCAGGCTCAGGAGGAGTCAGCCAATGCAAAGTGGACTCCATGTTTCTGTGTGTGCTTTTTGTTGTCTTTATGATTTCTTTTTGGGTTTGATTTTGTTTTCTTGGTAATTTTGGTTTTTTATTTTTATTTTTTTTTTTTGAGGGAGGGAGAAAGAACATGAGTTGGGTCGGGGAGGATCTGGGAGGACTTGGGGGAGGGGTGAGAATATGATCAAAATATATTGTATGCAAATTTTTAAATTTTTCAAATGTAATAAAAAAAATAATAAGAAGCCAGAAATTCAGCCATGGGTCGCTCATCCACGGAGAGAGCTCAGCTGAGAACCCTGACTGACTTGTCTTAGCTCCCCTAGTCTGGGTGTGTGAGCCTCAACCTCGTGACATCCTCACCAGCTATCGCTGCTTGGTCTTGCACTTGGAAGCCTTGCCGAGGGGCCGGGCCGCTGCTCACTCTGGACTCTCCTGGTCAGGAATGCTGGCCACTTGCCTCAGCAGGTTTCCAGGTCCCTTTGCTGGATGTTTGTGCGCCCTGACTCTGACGTTCTGTTTGCTCACTCACCGGCTAGACCCTGTGAGTGGCAGGTTTGGTGCGTCATCTGTCATCTGTCCCTTCTCTCCTCACTATTCCTGTTTTACGTTTAGCTTATAATGGACTCACTCAGATCCCACAGCGCAGCCTCTGTAGGCTGCTCTCTGGATGGTACACGACCAAGTCCACATAGCACAAGACTCAAAAGGATGGGATACTGGTGGAGGGCGAAGCTTTCTCACCCCAGAAGCCTCTGCTATCTGTCCCCCAGCATCTGCACAGCCCAAGTGGTGGTGGCTTCCTCTCTGCCCACTTTTTCAAGAACTCCTCAACAAGAGGCTCTTAGTCCTAGGCACCATCCCTGTTTTACAAGAAGCCTAATGACAGGGAACTCGGCAGAGCTGGAAGACCAGCCCTCTCCCGTGACAGGGCTGCCCTCCCGGTTACCTCCCCCAACTCACAACTTGTTTTACCTTCATGTGGAGAGTTAGTGATCCCCTGGGGCTCTCATGGCTTGGGTTTGCTGAGCTCTTTCTCATCTCTCTGCCTGCAGAACTGAGGGGGACTTACGCTGAGGAACAGGCTGAAACCTCCTCTCCGGCTCTCCTGGGTTGGTTTTTTCTTTTTTGGTTGGCTTTGTATATAGGCAGCAAGCACCTGCTACCTAGCTACTGCCAACCCCAGCCCTGGATCTCCAGATGTTGACAGCTTGCAGCTGACACTTAGTATTTACTCGGGATCTCCCAAGGAACAAGAAATGCCTGCTCTCTAAAAAAGAAAACGCAATTATGTAGCCCAGATATGTGTTACCTAAAATGAGATCTCCCCCAGAGAAAAAGTTCCTTGCTAAATGAGAAATGAGTTAACGTGCCTACCTGGAGGCCAAGAGACAACGTATGGCCGACCTGCTCCTGCCGACCCCCTAGTTCTTTATTTGAGCTCCATGGCAAAAGTTACTAACTTCCTCCAGTGGGAATCTCCTTCTGTGTGTTCTGAACCTTGAATGTCTCCTCATTCCTCGCGCTGACCACACAATAGGCTGCTCACTCTTCCCCTTCAGAAGGAAGAACATGCTTCGGCCATACTCTGCTAGAGCCCACTGGGCGCTCCAGCTTGGCCAGGCCCAATCCTGTTTCAGAGTTGTGGTGAGCATCAGGCCAGTGGGTCTGGATCCTGAGCTAAGGCTGAGGACTCCTCAAAGGTCAGACCAGCAAAGCACAAGCAAAGCGGTTGCCTTCAGACTGGCTTCCTGTTCCACTCAAGCACCAGCCCCCTACTAGCCTTTCAGCTCCTTTCTGCTGAGCATTGACCCCCTGCAGTTCCCCCCCACACCCCAGCCTCCTGAAGAGGGTTTGGCTCAGGTTCCAAGCTGGCTTGGGGCATTTTGAACAGGAGACACTCAGCTCAACAGACTCTGCACCCTGAGGTCTGACTCTTGAGTTGACTGCCTGAGGGCTAAGCTGAGTCAGGCCAACGAGTCCGGAACAGGCGGTCCACACGGGAAGCAGAGGCTTGTTGGACTCAGAAAGGCAATAGAATCAAGGAAGTGGGCAAGCCCAACCATCAAACATGGAACCCAAAAGAACAAAACTCAGGACTCAGTCAGGTACCTGTGAGCCTGAGTCCACACAGAACTCAGGACTCAGGTACCTGTGACCCGAGCCCACACAGCATCATTCATGATAGCCCAAGGGTGGAAGCAACTTGGCGTCCACCAGCGGACAGCAAATGTGTGACGTACACACGTGATGGTATATTACTCAGCCTCAGAGAGGAAGGTGGTTCTGATACACACTACAGCTGGAAGGAAGCGCAAAGGGGACGTAGCTGCACTCGCGTCTCTAGGGAAGCCACCTCCACAGACTTGGCAAGATGCTGGAGATGGGGACAGACTGGAAGACAAGGCGTTAGCTGAAGAAAGACTAAAAGTCCATCTGTACCTGGTCACTGTGGCCAGATGGTTGGAACCCCTTAACAGTCGTGCCCTATGCTGTGGCTGGGTTGAACGAATGTGACCAATGAGTCCCAGGCTTGACCTGCAGCTCAAAGATCTAAGGGAGGAATAACCTGCTCCCACCTGTCAGTTTGGTTTCATTGAGCTGACGACTTTAGCTGCCACCGAGCACCATGGAGAAACAGGCAAATGAACAAAAATAAAATAAAATAAAACAAAACAAAACAACGACAACAGCAACGATTTATTTTCCTGAGAAAATCCCGAGAGTTTTTTTCTACAGATGTAAAACATATACTCAAATAAAAGGCCTCATTTGGGGGAATGGGGACAGGAGCAATAGAGGGGGAAAAAAAACTCAACTTTTTAAAATTGGTTTTGTTTTGAGACACAGAGTCTCTCTGTGGAGCTGTGACTGTCGGTAGCTCACTTTGCAGGGCAGGCTGGTCTCAAGCTCTGCGATCTGCCTGCCTCTGCCTCCGAGTGCTAGGGTTAAAGGTGTGTGCCATGCAGGTTGGGGATTTAGCTCAGTGGTAGAGCGCTTGCCTAGCAAGCACAAGGCCCTGGGTTCGGTCCCCAGCTCCGAAAAAAAGAAAAAAAAAAACAATTCAAAAAATGGAAGCTGAGGTGCCAACTTAGGAGAGCTCTAACCACCACTGTCCGAGCAGCAGCTGTTCTCAGTCGAAGCACCCACTAGCACTAGGAAGGACAGACAGACAACCTTCTGGCGCCATCCTGAGGCCATGCCCCTCTCTTTGAACTTATTATGCAGGTCCCTCCTGAAACAAGGTGCTGGGGGGGGCCTCAGGTGACAAAGGCTGAGGTATCAATCAATAGACCCAACAGTTGACCTCCAGATGACTTGGCCTATCAAAAGTCTCTTGTCTGAATAGCCCTCAGCCTCTGAGACAGCAAGGTGGGTCAAAAGCCTTCCTATAGACACTGGTTGGCCAGCTAATGTCACCAACCCTGTTGTCTTTTTTTTTTTTAAGATTTATTCATTTATTATATATAAGTACACTGTAGCTGTCTTCAGATACACCAGAAGAGGGCATCGGATCTCTTTACAGATGGTTGTGAGCCACCATGTGGTTGCTGGGAATTGAACTCAGGAAGAGCAGTTGGGGCTGTTAACCACTGAGCCATCTCTCCAGCCCCCAACCCTGTTGTAAGGGTTTCTATTCCTGCACAAACATCATGACCAAGAAGCAAGTTGGGGGAGAAAGGTTTATTCAGCTTACACTTCCACATTGCTGTTCATCACCAAAGGAAGTCAGGACTGGAACTCGAGCAGGTCAGGAAGCAGGAGCTGATGCAGAGGCCATGGGGAGATGTTACTTACTGGCTTGCTTCCCCTGGCTTGCTCAGCCTGCTCTCTTATAGAACCCAGGACCACCAGCCCAGAGATGGCACCACCCACAAGGGACTGCCCCCTCCCCGCTTGATCACTAATTGAGAAAATGCCTTACAGTTGGGTCTCATGAGGGCATTTTCTCAAGGGAGGCTCCTTTCTCTGTGATGACTCCGGCTTGTGTCAAGTTGACACACACAACCAGCCAGTCACCTGTCAAAGATAGAGGGTTCAGGGACTCCAGTAGGGTAACGTCACATCTTTATCCATGGATTCTGCCAGAAACTCAAGCGTTAGTCCAGTGTGAGAAGGATCAGACTTAGTCAGGTCCTCCCTTGCCCCACTGTAAGAAGGATCAGGGACTCCAGCGGGGACAGCCCTGTGACAGATTTTACACACCTGAGCAGCTGTGGACACTCCTGTCCTGGATGCAGCTCTGTGCTCCTTTCTAGTCCTGGAGAAACAGACACACACAGCCACCATGTGCTTCCTCTTACTAGGACACCATTGCTGTCACCTGTGTCCCCTACAGGAGTAGCATAAGTCCTCAGAGTTGAGTCCTCAGCTCCAGTTAGCTGAGCTCAAGACCTTAGCGTGCTTAAAGCCACAGTGGCGGTCAGGCCTCTCTTCAGTCCACACCCTACCTGATCCAGGCACCTCGGAAGTACCCTGCCTCCTACAGAGCACGCTCCCACGGCTCCCACTGCTCCCACTGCTCCCACTGCTCCCACGGCTCCCACTGCTCCCACTGCTCCCACGGCTCCCACTGCTCCCACTGCTCCCACGGCTCCCACAGCTCCCACTGCTCCCACGGCTCCCACGGCTCCCACGGTTCCCACGGCTCCCACTGCTCCCACGGTTCCCACGGCTCCCACTGCTCCCACTGCTCCCACTGCTCCCACGGCTCCCACTGCTCCCACTGCTCCCACTGTTCCCACGGCTCCCACTGCTCCCACTGCTCCCACTGCTCATACGGCTCCCACGGCTCCCACGGCTCCCACGGCTCCCACTGCTCCCACTGTTCCCACTGCTCCCACTGCTCCCACGGCTCCCACGGCTCCCACTGCTCCCACTGCTCACACGGCTCCCACTGCTCCCACGGCTCACACGGCTCCCACGGCTCCCACTGCTCCCACTGCTCACACTGCTCACACTGCTTCCACGGCTCCCACTGCTCCCACTGCTCCCACTGCTCCCACTGCTCACACTGCTCACACTGCTCCCACTGCTCCCACGGCTCCCACGGCTCCCACGGCTCCCACGGCTCCCACTGCTCCCACTGCTCACACTGCTCCCACGGCTCCCACTGCTCACACTGCTCACACTGCTCACACTGCTTCCACTGCTCCCACGGCTCCCACTGCTCCCACTGCTCCCACTTCTCCCACTGCTCCCACTGCTCACACGGCTCCCACTGCTCCCACTGCTCCCACTGCTCCCACTGCTCCCACGGCTCCCACTGCTCCCACTTCTCCCACTGCTCCCACTGCTCCCACGGCTCCCATGGCTCACACTGCTCACACTGCTCCCACGGCTCCCACTGCTCCCACTGCTCACACTGCTCACACTGCTCACATGGCTCCCACTGCTCCCACGGCTCCCACTGCTCCCACTGCTCCCACTGCTCCCACGGCTCCCATGGCTCACACTGCTCACACTGCTCACACTGCTCCCACGGCTCCCACTGCTCCCACTGCTCACACTGCTCACACTGCTCACATGGCTCCCACTGCTCCCACGGCTCCCACTGCTCCCACTGCTCCCACTTCTCCCACTGCTCCCACGGCTCCCACGGCTCCCACGGCTCCCACTGCTCCCACTGCTCACACTGCTCACACTGCTCACATGGCTCCCACTGCTCCCACGGCTCCCACTGCTCCCACTGCCTCCACTGCTCCCACTGCTCCCACTGCTCCCACTGCTCCCACGGCTCCCACTGCTCCCACTTCTCCCACTGCTCCCACTGCTCACACGGCTCCCACTGCTCCCACTGCTCCCACTGCTCCCACTTCTCCCACTGCTCCCACGGCTCCCACGGCTCACACTGCTCCCACGGCTCCCACTGCTCCCACTGCTCCCACTGCTCACACTGCTCACATGGCTCCCACTGCTCCCACGGCTCCCACTGCTCCCACTGCTCCCACTTCTCCCACTGCTCCCACTGCTCACATGGCTCCCACGGCTCCCACTGCCTCCACTGCTCCCACTGCTCCCACTGCTCCCACGGCTCCCACTTCTCCCACTGCTCCCACTGCTCACACGGCTCCCACGGCTCCCACTGCTCCCACTGCTCCCACTGCTCCCACGGCTCCCACGGCTCACACTGCTCCCACTGCTCCCACTGCTCACACTGCTCACACTGCTCACACTGCTCACACTGCTCACACGGCTCCCACGGCTCCCACTGCTCCCACTGCTCCCACTGCTCACACTGCTCCCACGGCTCCCACGGCTCACACTGCTCCCACTGCTCCCACTGCTCACACTGCTCACACTGCTCACACTGCTCACACTGCTCCCACAACATGTTGGATCTGCTGCACTTGCTCCCTCACCCCTTCCTTCCCTGTACTTCTGTCTGTGGTGGCTGAAGCAAAGTTTATCATCGTTCACTGCAGGAGAGAAGTCTGAGAGCTTCACCTGGCTAAAAACAAGGTGTCATGGCGTCAGTGCCTGGGGACACTAGGGAAGTGCACTCCAGGCTTCCTTCTTTCCCTCTTTGGGACTTCTTCCTGGAGTCTCTCTAACGATGATCTCTGCTGTCCCACTTGCCATCTCTAAGTTCCTTCTTGGACATTCTTGTCCCTTCCAGAAGGACCCCCATGACCTCAGGAAGGTCTCCTGGTCTCAGCACCTTAGTCACAAGGCTCCCTGACACAGGAGGCCTCCAGGCGGGCGGAGAGCTCAGAATGGGCATTGTTCTGCATATGACCTCAGATCACTAATCCACAGCTCAGCTCCGGGAAGTATGACCCTGGATTCTGTGTCTCCAACCCAAAGGGATATAAGGCTTATTCCAAACGGCATCCCAAGGCAACAGGGGGCCTTTGGCTGGGATCTTTTGAGGGCCCCACGACAGGTGACCAAGTCAGCTGCTCCCAGAAGGGACATCAGATGGTGTTGTGTCAGCTGCCACCACAGATAGTGTAACGGGGTCTCCAGGTCTCTCCGCTTGCTGTCTGCCCTCTCCTGGCCACTTTGCTGTGCTTCCCTTGCTCTTAGCCTCTGACCTGGCCCTCTTTAAGACCCAACACTCTAAGTGGTTCGCCCTCACCATCAAAGCTTCACCACGCAGATGAGGATCAAACAAACAAACAAGCAAGCAAAGAAATGCTGACCCATGTTGTCTGGTGGAACCAGTGGCTGCCACCCTCTGTGCCGTGAATCCAGAGAGGTCTTTTCCTGTGTTTTGTTTCCTTCTAGATGGTGTATCCATGTAGTCAGGCCTGCCTTGAGCTAGTTTATGGGGCTCTCTTTCCCCAGCATCCCCAGTGCTGGGATTACAGCATGTGCCACCATGTCTCCTTAAGACGACCCCTCATCTCTGGCTTGCACTAAGGAAACTGGGGGTTGTCTGCCTCCTGAAACTGTATGTCCCACACACCTGATCCTCACTCAGAGTCAGGTAAGGGGAAGACTGCTGTGGACCCTGGTGCCCTCCTCTATGGCCGTTCAGCCCGCCTCGTAGACTGTTTACTGAAGGGCCCTGCCCCTGGTCGCAGCCTTTTCTCCTGCTTCAGGCTGGTCTGAGACAGAAAAAGTCAGGCTCACCTCTTTGACTCTACAGTGGCAGCAGGGACATGTGGAGTGACAGTGGCCACTGCATGCCAGGCAGCACCTGAGTGGGGAGGGTAGCATGGAGGCTCTCTCTCTCTCATATATATACACACACATACGCACACACATACATATGTACATATACTTTTACTTTACATGTATGTTTGCCTGTCTTTATATACACAAACATTTGCTCTGTAGGGTTTTCATTGTTGTTGTTGTCAACGGATTATATTGAAATAAATTTGAGTGTACTTTGCCATTTCTCAGGGGGATGACAAACATATTTACATAGCCATAGTGAAGGGACACCAAGGCGCAGGCGGGAATTGATAACATTTGCGTATGTGGACAGACTCATGACTATTAAGCATGATTTATAGTATTTCAGAGATAAAATGATCTAGATGCCTAAATGTCTATAGCCTCTGGGTGGTGGTGGTGGACGCCTTTAATCCCAGCACTTGGGAGGCAGAGGTGGATCTCTGTGAGTTCAAGGCCAGTCAGGTCTACAGAGTGAGTTTCAGGACAGCCAGGGCTACACAGAGGAAGTCCTGTCTTAAAAAACCCAAAACCAAACCAAACCAAACAAAAAATCAAATAAAAAACCAAAAAAATAAGAAATGTCTATAACGGGCTGGAGAGATGGCTCAGTGGTTAAGAGCACTGATTGCTCTTCCAGAGGTCCTGAGTTCAATTCCCAGAAACCACATGGTGGCTCACAACCATCTGTAATGGGATCTGATGTCCTCTTCCTGTGTATCTGAAGACAGCTACAGTGAACTCATATGCATAAAATAAATAAAATCTTAAAAAAAGAAAAAAGAAATGTCTATAACTCAGAAACCCAAGCTATTTAAAAACAGATGCTGGGGTGGCCACTCCAGTCTGATTCAGAATGCTCAGACTCGGTGGGGGGTGGGGGTGGGGCAGCACACACCTTGAGTAGTCCCTGAGATTTTCTTTGTGTGCTGAAAATATAATTTAAAAAATGAACACTTTAGCAGACACTGGGGAAGAAGGTATATTTTGTTTGTGGCTTTTGTGTGTGCACAATGGTTGGCCTACTCTCTTAGTCTCACAGTTGAACACCTGTCTTTTTCCTTAAGTTCTCACATACAGAGAAGGCAGATGTAAGATTTCCATTATAGCCAGACTTAGTGGCTCATAATTAGATTCCCAGGAGGCCTAGACAATTTTTGAGGCTAGCCTGGGATACATAGTAAATTCCAGGCTAGCCTGAGCTACAATGTAAGACCATAATTCCAGAAAGCAAAACCAACAGAAAGAGAAACTGCATGTATTTCAGGGCCCACTTGTGTCCCTTAGAGATTTCACCTTACACACCTGACATTTGAAGAGAATCTTTGCCAGGCGGGGTGGCTGTAATCCCGACATTTGGAGGTGGAGGCAGGAGGATCCAGAGTTCGAGATCATCCTTGGCTAACATGGCTATCGAGGTCAGCATGGGCTATATAAAACTGTCTCAAAAACAAATCACAACAACCAAAAAAAAAATATTTTGAAAGGATTTCTAAGGGACGGGAAGGCCACAACAACAAAACACAGGCATCTTCCTGGTCCTTGGCTGTTGGCTTCTGACCATGTCTGTCTTAGCATTCCCTCTCTGTATCTATCTGTACTTCCTGAGTCATTTGAGAGGTTTGAGACTTGAGGTCCCAATGACAAATCAGGGCAGATGAGTTAACTGCCCTATAGCGCTTGTGACACAGCACAAGGACATAACCATACCTGCTGTGCTCTGTCCACCAGCACAGGGCACCCTAGCATCCTGCACCCAGTCAGGACCAGACCTGTGCACAGAGTGCATGTAACTGTCCTGTCTCTGTAGTCTCCCAAGCCTTGGGACATGGTGAAAGGAGTTGCTGAGGGGTGTGAACACATGAGCACACCCAAGCTACGAGGGCTGTGAACACAAGAGCACACCCAAGCTATGAGGGCTGTGAACACAAGAGCACACCCAAGCTATGAGGGCTGTGAACACATGAGCACACCCAAGCTATGAGGGCTGTGAACACATGAGCACACCCAAGCTATGAGGGCTGTGAACACATGAGCACACCCAAGCTATGAGGGCTGTGAACACAAGAGCACACCCAAGCTATGAGGGCTGTGAACACAGGAGCACACCCAATCTATGAGGGCTGTGAACACAGGAGCACACACAATCTATGAGGGCTGTGAACACAGGAGCACACACAATCTATGAGGGGTGTGAACACATGAGCACACACAGTCTATGAGGGGTGTGTACACATGAGCACGCCCAAGCTATGAGGGCTGTGAACACAGGAGCACACCCAAGCTACAAGGGGTGTGGACACAAGAGCACACTCAAGGTACGAGGGCTGTGAACACAGGAGTACACCCAATCTATGAGGGGTGTGAACACAGGAGCACACCCAAGCTACGAGGGGTGTGAACACAGGAGCACGCACAGCTAGGCTGCTGTCATGGGCTCCACACGCCTCTGCTGGACTCACACTGAACTTCTGCTGCTCCTTGGGTCCTGTTGGGTTGTAAGGCTTAGCACCAGAGTCCAGGACAGCACGAAAGCAGTGCCTGTGTTGCCCTCACCGTCATGCTGGTTGTTACGGAAGCTGAACTACGAAAGATCCGTGAGCCAATCTGAGGTGATGACCAACGTCAGCCAAGGAGGACGCGGGCTGAGGATGACGTGGGAATATGTCCGACAGAAGAGTCAAACTCCACGTTGCCGTCATTTTTCTAAAATTCTGCAATTCGATTCGTATAACTGGGCAATTTACCCACTCTGTAAATGACTCCGCTCTCCTACTGCTGTGGCTTCATGTGGTTTAAATTAAGGTACAACTGGGCCACTTCCCGGTTAATCCCATTAACACAGATAGCTCCTGTGAATAACCAAGTTCCCAAGAGTTCCTTAAGCCACAGGGAGGTGTTGAGTTACAGGATCAGAGTCTGGTCGAGGAAATTGCTTTGATGGTTTTTAGAATTTCAAACTAATTACTTTGAACTTGAAATGACTGGTTTTGGCATTCACTCAAACTGTATTTCCTGTACACACAGGTCCTAGGAAGTAAAACTGAGCCAGTCATGGTCCCTGGAAGTCGGGTGTGACGGCGGGCGGGTGGGTGTGATGCGATATACCCTGGAAAGTCCTCAGACCCAAGTGGATACGTGAAAATGTTTGCTTTTCAGATACCTTGCTCTGCAACCTGGGCTCGCTGTGGTGCTGGGAGTGACAATGGTCCCCACAGGCTCATATGTCTTAATGCTTGGTCCCCAGTTGGTGGAACTCTTTGGCAAGGATAAGGTGTGGCCTTATTGGAGGAAGTGTGTCACAGGAGGTGGGATTTAAGGTTTTGAAAAGCTGGCTCCGATCCCAGTGCCTTTCTGTCAAGTGTTTATGGATCCAAACCTAAGCCTTTGGCTACTCTTCTAAGCACACGCCTGCCCGTCTGCTGCTCCACTCCCCACCCCGGTGGTCAGGGACTCACCCTTTGAGCTGCAAGCTCCAATACACTCTCTTCTGTAAGTTTCCCTGGTCATGGTGCCTTTTCACCAAAAGAAAAGTAACTTAAGACACTGGCCTTGAGGAAGCTGCTTCAGCCTCCTGATGCTGGGATTGCAGGTGTGAAACTTTATGTAGCTTGGGAATGATTTAGACGCACTGTGCATTGTTAATGTGGTCTGAGGTCAGAGGCCGAGGCCTGGGTGAGCACTGAAAGTCCTTAATGCCAGCAGTCTAAAACCACAGACCCTACCAGACGAGTTCAGAGTGGGGATAGTTTTAGAACCTGCCAGCAAGAGCAAAGCAAGATCACAATCAAGGAAATCCGGTGAACTACTGATTCTGCTGAGCAGAAGTCAGTGGGAGGGGTACGGCATGGAGACTCTGCATGGCTTAGTCCTGAGCGTGTGAGGTATATACTTATTACGTTCCCGTACATGCTTAAAGAGGAAGCTGGACTTCATCAAACAGAACCAACAAGCCAGTGTTTCAGGCAGGAAAAGAAATCCCAGATTCAACATCTGAGATGCAATAAACACAGGAAAGAAAAAGAAAAAAAAAAGATACTAAGTGTGAACAAAAATCAGATACATGTAGGCTCTATGAATGAATCTGAGTGCACAAACTGGTCCTTGTAACACTGGGCATTGTGTGTGTGTGTGTGTGTGTGTGTGTGTGTGTGTGTGTGTGTGTGTGTGTTTCAGGTCTCTAGAGTAGCACAAAGTATCTTAGTTGCTATTCTACTGCTGTGATCACACACCATGACCAAGGCAACTTATAAAAGGAAGCATTTCATTAGGGGCTGGCTTATGGTTTCAGAGGGTTAGTCCAACAAGGCACTGAGCACAGCAGCAGGCTTTATATCTGGTCCACAAGCTGCAGGCAGAGACAGACAGACAGACAGACAGACTGACTGACTGACAGACAAACTGGGCCTGGCATGGGCTTTACAAAACTCAAAGCCACCCGCAGTGACACACCTCCTCTAACAAAGCCACACTTCCTAATCCTTTCTCTACAGTCCACCAACTGGGACCCAGGCATTCAAGTCTATAGGCTACGGGGGCTGTTGTCACTTAAAGGGCCACACAAGGTATGTGACAACTGTCAGCGAATGAAAGCAGAGTGCACACTGGTCCCAGCAACAAAGCTGGTGGGAGGGAGTCGTCCACTGTCTGAAAGAAAGCAGTGTTGAGGTCGAGAAGCGACCTTTGTTCAGCTGCTCACGGGTCTTCACCCTGCTGAGGTAGGAAGCTGGGCCCCTTGCTACTGGCCTTTCTCTTAGCTTTTGAAACCCCGGGCAGGAACTGGGGACGATGAGGTAGCTCGCAGTGGCAATGTTAATGGCACCTGTCACACATGGCAGACAGCTTCCTCTCAACCCCATTCCCTCTCTTTAAAAGAAGTGGGGAGGGGCTGAGTGAAATGGGGGCTCAGCCCTCAGGATCTGGGTCTGGGTACCAGGAACCATGTCATGTGGCTCAAGCCCAACTGCAACACCTACACAACTGAATAAACAACTGTTGTGCTTACGTGTGTGTGCATGGGTGTGTGTGTGTGTGTGTGTGTGTGTGTATGTGCGTGCACCATACTCACTCCTGGTGCACTTGGAGGCTGGAAGGGCATCCTGTCCCCTGGAATTGTGGGTACAAATGGCTGAAGCTGCCCTGCGGCTACTAAACTCTAGTTACAGTGGATCTGAGGCAAACTTCTGGGCTCTGTGGGTGCTGGGTATGCATTCTGCAGTGACACATCTGCATGCATACACGCACACTCATGCAGGCAAAATACATGTTTAAAATAGAAATAAACAATAAACCAAAGCTTCAGTACAGCAAAGCAAGTGAAGGCATGACCTTCAGAAGGGGAGACAGGATATTCATCTGATGGAGGACTAATACCCAGAATACATACAAAGCATTTAATAAAGTAAGCATAAATGAAACCCCCCATAATCCAATCAATAAACAGAGGAATTGAATACAGTTCTGTAAAGAACAAGCAGGAATGGTCAATGGATATAGCTTCCATCTCACTCCAGCTAGAATGGCTATCAAGAAATAGACATTCGGGTGAGGTGGCAGAGCCTCTAATCCCAGCACTTGGGAGGCAGAGGCAGGTGGATCTCTGTGAATTAGAGGCCAGCCTGGTCTACAGAGAGAGTCTCTAATTCACAGAGTTCTGCCTTCCTTGTCTTAACACCCTTCCCCCACCCAAAAAAAAAAAAAAAAGAAAAGAAAAAACAAACAACAAAAAGACAGCAGATGCTGGTGAGGAGAGGGCTGGGTGAAGAGACCTCATCTCTGTTGGTGGAGTTATGTAAGTTAGTATGGCCGTATGGACATCTGTGTACCAATTTCTCAATAAACCAGACCACTTCTGATATCTACCCAAAGGCATCTAAGCCAACATCCATCAGAGGACCAGCACGTCCGTACATACTGGCAGGTTATGGACTAGGTGCCCATCAGCGGATGGCTACAGAAAAGGTCGAGAACACGTGGACAGTTGGATCACCAGGCCTGCAGGATAAACACGGTACTGCTGTCTAGAATCGGCAAGGGAGGTGTCAGGCTCGGAAAGTGGGAGGAGGAGTGTCTGGGGAGAGGAATGAGGATGGGTGGGAAGAGCTAGAGGGCATCGGGAAGGGACATGCATGAAGTCATCATCACAGAAGCTGGAGGCAAAGGCTCCGGTTCAGTTCCCGGCTGTGGATGCTGGGAGCCGAACCTGGGTCACTTCAACAGCAGCAAGTGTTTCAATTTAACAACCGAGGCTTTTTCTCCACGCCCTTCTTTTTCAATTGTGAGTTCAATTATGTCTGCCTAGGGTATTGGGAACTAAACTCGGGTCATCTGGAAGAACACTACGCATGCACTCTAAGGGCTGAGCCATCTCTTCGGCCACAGGATAAAGATTTTTTTTTGGGGGGGGGTTCTTTTTTTCGGAGCTGGGGACCGAACCCAGGGCCTTGCACTTCCTAGGTAAGCGCTCTACCACTGAGCTAAATCCCCAGCCCCCAGGATAAAGATTTTTAAAGGTTAAATACTGGCCCCGGCTGCATGTAGTAGAGAAACTGTGATACTCAGGTATCCTTGTCTTTTCTACCAAACTGGGAGCATGAAGAGTTGCCTGGAGGTTATTTCCCACGGGTAGACATGTATGGGACTGGGTTTGTAATGAAGTATACATCGCACTGTTAAAGCAGATGGACAGTGCAAAGACCTGGAACTATTTGAAAGCTGTGTGTGTGAACCATGGAATAATTATTAATTTCCTGTCTCACCCACTTTAATTTTTGTTTACCTTTTTAATTTCCATTGCAGAGCACATCCCAATTAGTAGGAAAGTGGGGGGAAGAAGAGAGTCAAGATGGGTGCTACAGTGGTAGCCATCCGTCCATGCATCCATGCATCCACCCATCCCTTTATCCTTGCTATGTAGTCCAGCATGGGCTGAACTCATCAACACTCCAGCTTCCTCCCACACTTCCGGTGGTCCACCTGCCTCAGCCTCCTGAGTCGTCGGCAGATGTGTTTCCATCAGGCTAAGGAGGAGTTACTCCGAACACAGTCCAAGCCTGTCCAAGATAAACCCCAGCAACTGAATGCCTTGTGCACCGCCTGCTGCCCAATCTGCTGCCGTGTGGGTGTGTCTCCAGACTGCTGTGCTGTACAGAGCACCCTTCCTGGACACCTTGGGATCTGAGACTTCTCTCACCTTCTTTTTTGTGCACTGTAGTCAGAGGCATCTTACTTTCCCTTGCAACCAGATGTCAAACGTATCAGAAACTGAGGAATTATCAAGCAACGTCTTATAAGAAATGTAGGAGGTATAAAATAATTTCTGGCCAGGTGTGGTGGCACACACCTTTAGTCCTAGTGCTTGGGAGGCAAAGGCAGGCAGATCTTTGAGTTTGACGTCAGCCTGGGCTACAGGGCGAGCTGCAGGACAGCCAGATTGCAAATGAACAGTTAAATTCTATAAGCAATTGTTTATATTTTATAAAGCTTTTTAAAAAAATATTAAATCGTGATCAGAATCTAACTGTATTTAGGAGTGGGTACCCGTCATGCCAACACTAGGGAGGCTGAGGCAGGGGGTGTGGGTTTCGTCTGCAGTAAGTCCCTAATCTCAAAAAAGAAAAAAAAAATCTAATCTAAGCACATTAATGTCCCAAATTATTACTGCCAAACACTGCTTCCTGACAGTGTACACCATTTATACAGGAGACTTCTCTCCACACAAACCAACTGCTTTCAAGCATGTCTATAGAACTGGATTAGAAATTCCCCTTCCTAATGAGTTTGCTGCTGGATGCAGGAAGCAGACCTGGCGGCATGAGTATAAAATCATTTCCTTTCTTGTGTGTTTGTCAGGATGGGATACAGGGACCAATACACACCAGTCGCATCCTAGAGCACTCGGGAAAACCTTACGCTGTGTGTCCCAGAGCTTCTAGCCAGGAACTCACAGTACCTGTTACTCCACAGACCTGGTCATGGCTCCCTAGCTGATCAATTAACCCAAAACCAGCACCAGGGCTGACCTTCAGGCTGCCTGGAACAGGGCAGTAAATACTACAGAAGGGACACAAGCCCTGGAACCACAGGCCTTGTGTGAATCAGGTCCCTCCTTTCACCTGAGACAGAAACCCCAAAATAGGTGAGGTGGACAGCCCCTCCACAGGAGTCATGTAAGACCACTGGAAAACAGATATTTACATTACGATTCCTAACTGTAGCAAAATTAGTTATGAAGTAGCAACATATCATTTTACTGTTGGGGGAGGAATCACCACACCACTGGGAGGGTGGGGAGCTGCTGCACCAGAGGCTATGCCAGTTCACAACAGGCCACTCTTCGCTCCTGTCAGTCTAGGTTGCTGTCTGTGGCCTTCCAGGAGTTACAGTGTCTGGAGAGCCCCCAAAACCATAAGGCTGAGATCCAGATACAATGACCTCTCCCCTCTACTTCATCTGGTCTGCACCAAAACTCATAATATATATTCCTTCGACCCGTTACTTTTTATTACTGGCTTAATCAGCAGGAAACTTCCAAACGACTGAGTTTTTAACCACTTTTTTCCCTTGGAGTCAATGTGTAGTAGCCCTGGCTAGACTGAACTTCACTATGTAGACCAGGCTGCCCCCAAACTCAGAGATCTTTGCCTGCCACTGCATCGAGCTATTTTTTTGTTTTTTTTCTTTTTAACTTTAAAATTTGTTTTTATGTCCGAGGGTTTGCCTGCATACATGTAGGAACACTGTGGTGCTCCCGAGTGAGCAGATGACATCGGTTCCCGAGCTACGTGGGTGCTGGGAATCAACACTGGGTTTTCTACAAGGACCGTCTGTCGCTCTCGCCCGCTGAGTCTTTTCTCAGGCTCCTTTTACCAAGCATTTTCACTTTAGCATCCTCTACTAAACTCTTGCTCGCTGTAAACATTTTTTTCCTTTTTTTCCAAGACAGGGTTTCTCAGTGGTAACTGGTGGTCCTGTAACTTACTCTGTAGACCAGGCTGGCCCCAAACTCAAGACATCCATCTGCCTCTGTCTCCCAAGTGATGGGACTGAAGGTGTGCACTGCCACACCTGGCCAGAAAACTGAATTCATGCCCGGGGAAGAAAAGTTCTGGAAGGCACCAGCGAAGAGCTACAGAGTACACTATACACAACCCAGGAACCAGTGACCCTATGGTAACCAGGTCTGGATCCCACACACTCTGTAAAACACTTCAACATACTCAGATCTCAAGCAAGGCACCCAGCACCTGGAGATGAAGATCTGACTCCAGTAGGTGGGCAGGGAAGGCCACGTGCCAGGGATGGATGGCCGACGTCAGCTGTGAGGAGGTGATCTCGGTCTTACACACGCAGCCACAGACAGTGCGGAAGGAAACAAGCATGGGTGTGTTCCAATGAGTCTTTATTTATAGACACGCAAATCTTCATTTCATAGGACTTTCGTGTATTGTGAAATGTGATTTTGAAAACCACTCAGAAACACAGAGACCATTCTTAGCTCACAGGCCATACAGAAACAGATGGTGGGGCCGGACCTCACGAGCACAGTCACTTCCTAACCTTTGTTCTAAATACTTCTGACACGTATTTGCTGGCATGGACAGAATGTCTACTTCCTTATTACGTGAGATCAATAATATACAATTTTCTTAAGGCTTTGTCTAAACTGCTGGTGTATAAATTTTTTAAGACAAAAATTTAAAATTATTTGTATGTTAAAATTAAATGCTAAAGAAACAAACTGGCCAAGTTTCATTTATTTCTTGACGCAACATCTCTACAGCTCACGCACGCAGCAGGACGCGCACCTTGGCTTCACAACAGCACCGGGCTGCACTTGCGGCTATGATACAGCAGGGGAAGGTGGCTGGGAAATGTACATCTATACACTTCATATAAGTTAGAGGTGGCTACTCCATGACCTAGGGTAGCAAAGGCAGGACTCGGACCCACTGCCTGGACCACTGTGTCTGACCTATTAAAAACGTACCCAGTCATTAAAAATGGCCAGTTGGGGAATAGGCCATGTATAAAATATGTCATGTAAAATTTACTCATTTACCTCTTTAAAAAATAACAATATTTAGACTTTAAACCACCAACTTGTCGTGTGGACACACATAGGGCAGCAGGAAGCACACCAGCTGTACTTCAGCTGCCTGGCTAATTTTTTTTTTTTTTTTGTAAACCGTAACATTTTTGTTAAAACAGCCAAATTAAATCTCTTCTTTATATATGTTAGGTTACTTCCAAGTCACTCCCCAACCCCAAAAATCAGTCTGACACTTGTGGACACGTTTAATTCGGACCTGTATTTGTGGTTTCTAAATTGCTGACCGGCAGACCCTGTGTGGAAACAAGGTATACCATGAAGACACGGGCTGTCTCCGCCATCCCAAGGAGAGGATCCATTGCTAACACTCTCTAAAAACACTTGTCTGACCGTCCTCATACTTCCGAAAAGGCAGCGACATCATAAATACACTGGTGGGTTTTGTTACTCTGGATCGTGGGCAAATGTGCGCTAACTACCTGTTGTAAGCCCTCTCTTTCTTGGACTTCTCCAGGGCCTTGTCCATTGTCTTTTCACTCTCCCCACGGCACTTGGGGCAGTACCACTTGCCCTTTGGTTTATGGTTGAGTCCCACACAAGAAAAGTGGAACCACTCGATGGGACACTCGTCGTTGTCACAGCCGATCATCTCTCCGTAGGAGACCTGGTTGCACAGACAGTACGTGGGCTCGTTGGGGTCGATGGGGAGGTCCGCGGGGGACGCCTCCCTCTCTGCTTTGGCCTTAGAGCGTTTCTTCTTCTTTGAGGTTTTTGCTTTCTTCTCCTTGGGCGTTCCTGAGGTGATGTCGTCATGGTCGTGATTGTTCGAGGCGTTTTCTCGGTTCTCGTTGTTTCGCTGCCTCCGGGACCGCTTGTTATTTGGCTTATCTGCCTGTGTGATCGCTTCACTCTTTGACTTGTCCTGGCCTGCCTTGCCGCCACCACCAGTGCCATCACTGATGTCCTGGTGTGCTTCGAAGAGCTCTACATGACTGTCCACCTGCCTGCTGCGGTTCTCCACCAGCTCCACCATCTGACTCACGATCTGGATCTTCTCGTCGCCCAGCTCCTGGCTTCGGATCAGGGCCCTCTGGATGCAGTGCAGCACCCGCCTCTTCTGGGTGCTGTCCGTCTCCCGCTTGAACTTCTCATAGTAGTCATCCAACTCCTTCAGGATCTCTACAAACAGAAATAAGATGCGTTACAAACCCACTAGGCACACTGCAAAGAGACCCAATACCAACTAAGTAGGCCTTTTATGTAACTCTCTTGTAATTCACAAAAACTCAGGAGGGGCAGAAACAGTCCAGCCCCAGTTCCCACTCAGCAAGGCTGAGATGAATAACAACAGTTCACCGTTAGGTAAAGTGTTCGGCCTAAATCTTTTCTTCACCTACTGTTGCGCTGCCACAATTTCTGTTCAAATATCCCTGCAATAACTTAAATGTTTTTATTCTGTATTTCTTTGTGTTCAAATTGCTGCCCACCTTGTTTGAGACAGTCTCACTGAATCTGGAGCGTGAGTGAGCTCCAGGGATCCTCCTGCCTTCCCAGTTGGGATCAAAGGCATCTCCATGTCTAGAACATTCTATGGAAAAGCATGTAGATTAGATGATGGTGCCATACAGACTGGGGATACAACAGAAGACCTCTGCTTAGTGTCCCCTGTGACTACCCTAGCGTGATATTCCATGTTACTGAAAACAAGAAGGCTTTGGTCACAATAAACAAGGCAACCCTGCTTTAAAATAAAAGTGGCCTAGCAAGCGCAAGGCCCTGGGTTCAGTCCCCAGCTCCAAAAAAAAAAAAAAAAAAAAAAAAAGTGACAGATTTTACTTTACAGCGCATAATGGTTTAATCTGCTGCTCACCATATTTTAAAACAGTCTCTGTGTAGCCCTGGTTGTCCTGGGGCCTACAGAGTCCTACCTGCCTCTGTCTCCCAAGGATTCAAGAATACCATTGAGAACTAACTCCTTGTTAGGGAAACTAAAAATAAGTCTGCATGCTTAGAAAATGTCATTTGGTAAGTGTAATTAGACAACTGCTCAAGAAATAAAAGCTGATAAATAATCTTATAGAAAGCAAATAATTGGGGTTGGGGATTTAGCTCAGTGGTAGAGCGCTTACCTAGGAAGCGCAAGGCCCTGGGTTCGGTCCCCAGCTCTGAAAAAAAAAAAAAAAAAAACCAAAAAAAAAAAAAAAAAAAAAAAGAAAGCAAATAATTCAGCTCAGTGTAGCTCCATAATTTCAGGACTCATGTCGCTGTGGCAGAAGGAGTGCAAGTGTGAGGACAGCCTGGGCCACAAGTGTGAGGACAGCCTGGGCCACAAGTGTGAGGACAGCTTGGGTTACATGGCCCATGTTTCAAGAACAAGTTTTTCCTTTGTACTCTTGGGTGCTGTCTCAACTTGGCTCTGCAGTTATCCATGCCACAGCCTGAGAAGGCAGGCACTTGTGTTTGAGGGGTGATGGGTATTAAGACTGCTTCACAGGAGCAGCTGATGACTGCCCCTACCCATCAGCCCAGAACGTGGAATTTAACACTGCCAAAGCCTGAGAGGAGCCACAACCTGCTTGATGAACCTGTGTCAAGCAGGCAGAGACCCTTTGTTTTTGCCTGACCAAGAAACTGAGGAAATGCTGACAGAGATGTCAAAGGATGCTGCAAGTGCCAGAAACTAACATTTAAAAGCACTGGCCATTTTAGAAATAAAGTGAACAGAAGAATAAGACATTCTGCCCTATGTGGATTATCGCAAAGCCAAACCGATAAAGCACCCAAGCCTCCAAGAGACTCCCTGTGTGCAAAGGAAAAACCATTTGTTTTTAAACACAGGACATACCAGAAAACTCCTAGAGTTATTCCCCTCAACAGTGTATAGTATCAGTTTTTTCTTGAGACTCTTTTGCCATCTCTTAAAGGTACTAGTGGAAATGCTGTATGAACAGGCTGGCAGTCAGAGACCATACCTAGAAATTCACCACCCCACCCTGCTTTGTGCTCTTCTGTCAGGAAACATAGGGATTCAGGCGGTTGTCAGACCTCTTTAGAGTTCCAGGGCAGCCTGATTTGTACAGGCCGGCCAGAGCTACATAGCAAGGCCCCGTTTCAAACCAATCAAAAACAAACACACAACACAACACAACAAAACTAACAAAACCCTAGATGACAGCAGAGGCCGGACACTTGAAGTATCTCAACAGGTAAGGCTACATTCGGGTTCTGCAGGCATTCGTGGAAGAACCAGACAGACTCTCCCCTACACAGGAGGCATGTACAGTCCTATTACCAAAAAGGAAGTTTCTAGGTAGGTCAACTGCTTTAACTTACCAAAGACAATCTAAGATATGCATTTTGGGGCACCATGGCACATACCTTTAACACTAGAAGCAGGGGCAAGTGGATCTTTAAGAGCTCCACGTGGGTGAGAAAAAAATAACAACAAAACCAACAGCAAACTGTCGGGTTTGGTTTTTTTGTTTTTTTTTTTGTTTTTTTTTTTTTGAGACCTATCCTGGGTTAAATGGTATACAATCAAAGCCGATCTTGCCTCCAACTGTGATTACTGGCATGTGCCACCACATCTAGCAATGTTTCAAAGATTTTACTACTATTTTGTAGAAGCAAAATTCTACCCATTGCTAATTTACATGTAAATAACTGCTTCTTTCAGCTTTAATCCAGGTGAAGCTTGTAGAGAAAAATCTCATCAAAAACTTACCATGATGCTAGTGTGGAATCCACACAATAACACAGGTTTTTTTAGTTACCCTAAATAAAATATTCGATCAACAAAACTGCTAAGAGCAACAAACAAGGACAGCACTACTTACACACAGGGAGGCACTGGCCAGCTCGGCTTCAGACTGCTGCTGGGCCACCATGAAATACCAGCAAGGATAAAGGTAGTGAGTGACTAAATGGGCCCGCAGTACCATCTAGTCTGTCCAATTACTTTAAGCCACTTTTACTTTATATAAAGTTGCGCTTAAATTCTTAAAAAGGCATTGCTTCCAGGGGTACTTTCTATATTTGAGAAGTAATTCAGGCAACAAACTCCATTTACAACAACCAAGTCATAGACCCTCCTTTCGGACTCTTCTACATCCGAAGCACTAGGCAACAGTCAAAAACTCGGTCTGCAACAGCAGTTCTGAGCAAGGACTTAATATTCCAGAGCCATGCGGACGTACGAGCCCTCATCGGCCGCACAGGCGGGGGCTTCAGGAGGAGAACACCCGACACATCGACCCGCAGTCCCGACAGAGGCACTCCCGCTTATTCATGCCTACCGGAAACGCAAGGAGCGATCAGAGCTTCTCGCGGGGCGCCAGTGCAGAGAAGGTAAGCATAGCAGCATCCCGGAGGCCAGCGCCGCCATGGCCCCGCGGCCGGAAAGTGGCCGCGATCCACTTCAGCCTATGAAACTCAGGAGGCCCGCCCCGCCCCGCCCCGCCCCGCCCCGCCAGAGGCCTATGTGAGTCCACGACGCCGAGGGCGGAGACCGGGAGGGACACCAATCAACGCGCAGAGTCAACGAGAATGGCCCGCCCCAGCAGCGACAGGAGCCAACCCGAGGCCAGAGGACGAGCGACCCGAAGACATTCAAATCAACTCGCCTCCTCCCTCCGCCCGGCCCTCTTCCACGGAGAAAAAAAAAAAAAGCAGACAGCGGAAACACAGACTGGAGCGAGTCCCGAGTAAAGCCCGCCCCCATACTGCCCGCCCCCCAATGACTCCGAAGCACAATGATAAGGACATTCCACGGGGGATGTTGCGACCAATCAAAGGGCCGCAGAGGCGGAACGTTCCGCAATATGCTAATGACTCTCCTATAAACCGAGCTGCGAAGCTGCATCTCGGACAGAGCGCGCAGGGGCGCTTTCCCTAGCAGGTTTCGGTGTACGGGCTCAAGCAGTGGCCCTCCACCACCCCCAACTCTTCCGTTTCCCTGCTGCGCAGTTCTGTAAACAAGAGTAAACTCCGAGCGGCCGTCCACGTTCAAAACAGAGCCCCCTGACCTCGCAGCAAAGTTTCCCCAACAGCCAACAGTTCCCGGCGGGCACGCAGGCTCCGCCTCTTCGCCACTCTGGGCAGCCCCGGTCTCCGGGAGGGCTGCAGGTCCCTCACCTGCCCCGCTCCTCTCGAGCCAGAGCCCAGCTCGCGCCCACTGATCACCGCGCAGTCGTGCACCTAGTCGGCTGCAATCCTCCCTTTCACCCTCTTCCTCCGCCAAGACACACCGCGCCGGCGCCCCTCGCAGTCGGCCGAGAGCCGTGTCCAGAGCCAAGGGAGGGCCAAGGAGAGCAGGGCCTGGGCGATCGCGCGACCCTGAGTCGGGACTGCCCAGTACTTTATGTAACACTTAGATTCAGGACCAGGAGGGAGGCGGCGACTCTCCGGACCCGCACTCAGGTTCGCGGGAGTACGGCCCGCAGCCGTCTCTCTCCAGCTGGGTGCCCGCGCCCTGCGGCCGCGGCGCCCGCATAGCACTCCACCTCGCGCGGCCGCCTTCACCCCCTCCCGGAGGACGCGGCCGAGCCCCGCGCCCCCTCCCCCGCAGCACCGCCTCATCACTTCACTACAAAGAGCGCTTTGGTCGCGCAGCCTTGCAGCCAGCCGTTCGCGCTCCTTCCTTCTCCATGTCCCGGAGCTCAGTACACAAGGACCTCGGCGTATCAAAGGCGCTCCAGACCTTTTGTTCCTAGCCCTACGAGGACGCTACCGGGCGCTCCGGCTCCAGCAGGACCGGTCAGCCTCGCCGCCGGGACCCAGGGATGGACGCGGCCGCCCCCGCCCATCCATCACCCGCCGTACCTTGGTATTTGGCGTCGATCTCCCGCATCAGCGAGACGTTCCTCTGCAGGTCGAAAGGCAGTGACTCGATTGAGTCCAGGTAATCCTCCACATAGTTCACCAGGTGGATCTGCTCCCCGTTGGCAGGACTCAACATGGTTCACCCCGGAGGTCCCCGGCGACTCGGCGGCTTTCCGCTTCCTCCACCCCCCGCCCCCCTCAAACAGCACTGCAAAATGCAAAGCTCTCGCCCTCCCGCGCCCCCCCCGCCGCTCCGGCCGGGCTGGCCGGCGGCTACATCTGGCGCCTGCCGCGCCGCCTCCGGGGCCGCGGGGACCCCGGCGCCTGCAGGCGCGGGCCGCGGCGGCCGAGGCTCTAGCGCACACTCCGCCGGCCGTGCAGGCCCCCTCCCGGGCGGCGGGCGGCGCGGGGGGCCGTGCGTACGAGCGCGCACACACCCAAAGAGGGCCGGCCACCGCCGCCCACCCGCCACCAGCGTGGAGAGCGGAGAGAGCGGGGCCGGCAGCGGGAAGGGCGCGCTCCGCCGCCCGCCTCGCCGCACTTGTCCAACGTGGAAAACCCAAATACCAGTTTCAAACACTTGGGAAACATTCAGCCCCGCGCGCAGCGCGCATGCGCCCCGCCACCCCCCCTCCCGGAGGCGGCCCCGCCCCCACCGCATTCACGCCCCTCACCGTCCCGGGCCGGGGGGCGGCGGGCCGCGAGGCCCGCCCGCCCGGGGGCGTGGCCTGTCACTGTCGCTGGGGGCCAGGGTCGCGGAGGGGACAGCGGCCGAGCCGCCTGGGCAGGGACGGCCGGCGACGCGAAACTTTACTAGGAGTTTGGCACTCGGTGGCGGACCTACTGGGCGGAGCCGCACGCCGGCCCGGAACGGCGGGGTGGTGGCCTGCTGCTCAAGACACGCCGGGGCCGGACGAGCCTCCAGATCGCTGTCTTCAAACGGACTAAGCGGAGAAGAGCCACCCTCCTCCAGGTTAACTGCATTCCCCCGCCTCCTAGCACGGTATAAATAGGGCCCCGAACAGAAATGGCAATGGCGACAGCCAATCCCCTCGCGGCTCTTACCCCTGCGGCCAATCTGGACCAGAAGGAGGTGTGGTGGAACCGGCAACGCCCCCCGCACGCCTAGTACTAGAGAGCTGTCCTCTTCCAGGAGGGCCGAGCGGGCGGGGCCGAGCGAGGCGGAAGTGGGCGCGCATGCGCAGCTCCCTGGCGATGGATGCGGACCCGCGCGGGAGGGCCGCCACCGACGCGCAGAGAGACCACCACTCCCAGCATCCTCGGCGCTCCCGGCGCCTGCGCCTTTCGCCCCCTCCGTCCCTTTGTGTCGCCTCCCGGTGCAGAGTTTGGAATGGCCTGTAGACAAAGGGGCCCCCGAGGGGTGCTCTGTTGAGCGCGGAGATCTAAGGTGGGCGGGCTGGCGGGAGCAGCGCTTCCCTGATCCTAGCTCTTCCCCTGCCGCACCTGAGGCTGCCCGTGTCCTCGCCACACGGAGGAGGTTGCGGGCACCCCGGTGCGCTCCCGTAGGGCAGCACAACCTTCGGCTCCCCATCCCGCCCTTCCCCCACAGCTGCCGGATTTAGGGCTTTCTGAAAAGCCCGGGCAGAGCGAGGGGTTGCCTAGGCGACGGGTCCCGGCAGTCCCGCCCTCTTCCTGCCTAGGCGCCGCCCTGGGGCGGAGCCTGGCCTGTGGTCTCCACATTCGCGCCTTTGTATCGCTGGGGCGCTGGTGCTGCAGTCCTGGTCGCCCCTCTGGGTCCTGGGTCCTTAGTATTGCTTGGCCGCCTGGGCGGCCCTACGGGGTCCGCCGCTGTGGCCTCAGATTCGCAAGACTGATGACCGCGCTCTGACTCGCCTGCGATGTCTCTGCGGCGCCAGGTCAGCTCGCAGTCTTCAGTCACCCCGAGTTTGCAGTGTTTCTTTTCAGGCTCAGGCATTCGTCCTCCAGCAGAACAAGACTAACCACTTAGAAATAGTAGATGTAATTTGAAAGGATTTGGAACAGCTCAGGAAACACTGAAGTCCTAACCCCTTCGGCACATGTAAAAGTACTTCATGCAACCCCGTGACATCTCCCAACATTTCCAACGCAGCGTATCTAGAATAGAGTATTGACGAGGGTCATAAGAAGGCAGCAAGAGACAGTCAGTTGAGTTACATCGTTCAGATTGGGACATTGCCTGTGAAGCACAGAGCAGTGCATTTCTGCGGGAGAAAGTTCACTTGGATGTCTGGTGCTGGGTTCTAACAGAACCAACTGCTTTCAGCCCTTGTCAAAAACGGAAGAAAGAAGTTTCATGTAATTGCCAGAAAATAGTTGCACAAACGGCCAACAATATGGCTTGAGAACACGACGTGTAATAAAATGTGAAAAGTGTACAGAACAGAATATGAAATGTGGCCTTTTCCTCAGAGGTCTTTTTTCTTATTTTTTTTCAGAGCCGAGGACTGAGCCCAGGGCCTTGTGCTTAGCTAGGCAAACGCTCTACCACTGAACTAAATCCCCAACCTCTCCTCAGAGGTCTTATAACCAGTTTAAAGGCACAATAGCAATTAAGAAACAGGTATCTTAAGCTCAGCGTGATTGGACTGCGAATTAACATCTATGTTTAATGAAGATTAGGAATAATTGACCCTTTCCGAAGATAACCAAGCTGGAGTTTGAACCTGGTTATCTTTTAGAGTTACGATACTCTTAATAACCATGCCATCCTGTTTATGGAGTTCATGGACACATAAACCCGAAATGCATCTTATTCAATTGACCAGAATTATTTCACAAGTGCCTGCCACATGCTAACTACAATATTTTTACATTCTGGAAATAAAGTAGTGATTGTGCATTAATTAGCTTTATACACTGGCTTTCTGAGCAAACTCAGAAGACCAATTGATAAAACACAAGGAATGTACATCAAGCATTTTTCAATATACTGTAATATACTGTATAGAAAAACAAAGTCTGGCGAGACATGTCCCAGTTAACCTGAACTAACCCCTGAATCTACATGGTGGAAAGAGAGATTGAACCCAGTCCAGCCAGTTGGTCTTCTGGTCTCCACATAAGCACCTTACCCCATGTACCCTCCTGCCACATACACAGTAAGTGAATAAGTACAATTTTTAAGAAAAACTCTTTCTGTACATCAGAGACTAGGAAAGCAATGAACACCAGCCCAGAGAGAGTCTGCCTAAGCATGTTTGAGAGACTCCTTACAGTGGTTTCTGGTTGGAGGTGTCTCCTTAGTGAGGCACTGGGGACACTAGGTACCTTCCTGCTAAATGTCAATTTTCTTTTCTCACTCAAGAGAACCTGAGCTTGGCTTCCATTCACAGCCCAGACTTGGCTTCCATTCACAGCCCAGACTGTAGCTGTATGCATAGTTTTGTTTTATGGGGTGTTTTGTTCGTTCGTTTGTTTGAGACAGAGCCTTGGCTGTTGTCGAATCAGCTCTGTAGACCATGCTGGCCTCACAGTGTATCCAGGCTTTTTGATTTTATAAGGAACAGGCCTGGGGTCAGCAAAATGACTCAGCCAGAAAAGACCATCAAACCTGACAACTTGAGTTCACTCCCTATGAGCCCACACGGTAGAAAGGAAAACCCGCAATGTGTCCTCTGACCGCCACACACGTTTGCTGTGGCATACGTATACAAATAAATGTAATTTTTTAAAAGGGTGGTGACTTGAACAGGGTCTTCTCTGCGCTATATTGTGGTAAGTCATCCTGGTTGCTTTCAATCCACCTTAACAGCCTATGCACAGAGGTTCAGTACGAAGGGTCGCCCATTTAAGCATCAGCAGCTAGTAAGTTATACTTACCATTTTCTGTTCTTTATATTCATTTTATAATCTGCGTATGGGTATTTTGTCCGCATATATGTCTGTGTAGCATGTGCAAGAGGTGCCTGTAGAAGTCAGAAAAAGGCATCCTACCTCCTGGACCCAGAGTTACAGGTGGATGCTGGGAATCAAACCAAGATACTATGGAAGGGCAACCAGTGCTCTGAACTACTGAGCCATCTCTTCAGCCCGTGTGTGTGTGTGTGTGTGTGTGTGTGTGTGTGTGTGTGTGTGTGTGTGTGTGTATTAAAGATAGGTTAGTACTATACTTCAGGCTGGACCAGAACTCACATCGAGGCCCAGGCTGGTCTCACTCCTGAAGAACTTCAGCTTGAGCCTCCCTCCGAGTTCCAGGATCACAGGTGTGAGCCACCACACACATCCCACAAACATCTGGACGACTCTCAGAAGGCTTAACGAGGAGCAGACTCCAGTTGAGGTGGAACACCTGAGAGTCTGCTTTGCAGCCGATAGAAAACGCCATTGTTGGCTCTGAAATCATGATCTCCTGTGGCCAAGCCAAACACGCCAGCCATTCAAAACCATGGAAGGTTTGGCTCCCAGACTTCCTAGAGCTGTTTTTAAACCGTCTGCTCTGGCTCCTCCCTGGGCTTCTGCGTTCTGGCCTGTGGGATCTGTGTTTTAGACAGGCCCACCTCATATCAGATCCAAAGCTTTCTCCATCCGGGATTTCACTGCCTGCACAGGAAGTTTTTGAGTGACTTTCTCAGGCCAAGCTCTTTGCTGAATTTGCAGGGTATGGCAAGGATTTCAAAAGAGTTTACAGTTACATATTGAAGGAGTGGGAGAAGCCTGCACTTGTAGTCCCCACATTGGGGGAGGCTGAGGCAGCCTGGGCTACAGAGTGAAACCATAGCTCAACAACTGGGGTGGGGCACAGAAAGAGAATTTCACATTACTGTAGAAGGGAGACAAATAACTGTGCACACATTCGCCATGGCAAAATGCCGCGAAGACAGGGAGCTGTGAAGAAGAAGAATATTCCCAGAGAGCTTGGGACATCTGGAGACCATGAATTTGACTACCATAATGTATAGAACACGATCTGTATTACCCGGAAGCCTAGCTTTGGGCAGGCAGTTAGAGTACAGAATCTTCAGGAAAAAAGTGTTCTAGGAGCAACATGTCTGCCTAATCATTGCCTTTCAAGAGAACATCAAAAAAGGGGAAGACCGAAAGACCAAAGGACTGAGCATGCGCAGTGTCGTAGGGCCCTAACTGGACAAGCAAAGGAGTCTTCGCTTTTGTAAACCACCAATAGGGATACCTTTGTGGCGATCATTTGAACGTAACTCAGAACAGTTCTCAAGACACGAATGATATCCTTTTCGCAGTTTTTTCTTTCTTTTTTTTTTTTTTCGGAGCTGGGGACCAAACCCAGGGCCTTGCTCTTCCTAGGCAAGCGCTCTACCACTGAACTAAATCCCCAACCCATGATATCCTTTTCATCTTTACTCGTTTTTAAAGCAGGGTCTCGTGTAGCTGAGGCTGGTCTAGAACTCACTGATGCTTCTGTATCTCCCCAAATCTTCAAATACAGATGGATACCACTGTATCCATCTTGTTTCTAAAAAATTTTAAAGGATTTATTCTTATGTATAAGGGTATTTTTGCCTGCACGTGTCTGGGGCCCACATGCATGCAGTGCCGGCTGTGTCCACAAGAAGCCTTGAACCCTCTCGGAACAAGAATTACAAGCTCTTGAGTAGCCGCGTGGATGCTCAGACCTGGGTCCTCTCCAAGGGCAGCCATCCCTCCAGCAGACACTTCCAGCTACATATTCTTGAGGAAAGGGTCATTTCCTGGTGTGGTTCTTTCATTCTAAGCCCACAGGACTGTATGGAGTATGCAAATACTATGTGTACTGTGCTGCAGACAGGCAGTTTGGTATGTAGTTTTGATCTACCTGTACTGATTGTGGCAAGGTACATATTTGCAGACATGCTGTATGTATGGTGGGGTACAGTGTGTTAAGGCACACATATTGAGGTGTTTGCTGAGGGCGTAATGACCGCAGCTGTGGTGCGTAGTGTGTTGGAGTGGTGTGCTGAGAAACACATATCATGTGCTCGCCTGGGTACAAAACTGTATTGCGGGGCACATCAGGTCCAAGCAGCAGACACAAAGATGTACACCATGACCAGTTTACCCATAAGGAAAAGTGGCGAGATCTGTGCTAAAAAGGGGATGGGCCTGGGGGTTCGGGCCTCCCTTCCTCTCCTCCGCTGCAGCCTTGCCCAAAAGCCTAAGCACTTCCAGATTCCAGGCAATGAAGCCGCTTCCGGGACTGGGCGGAGCCCCGTGAGGCACGGGCGTGGCTTCTGCTCGTCGGGCGGGGCTTGGCCTTCGTGGGCGTGGCCCGGCCTGCAGGATTTTGCCTTACGCCTGTTCGCTGGATCTGTCCCCAATATGCTGAGGGCGCTCCGGCCTGGGCCGGGCGCTCCGCTGCTCCGGGCCGCGCTTGTTCTCGGGCGGCGCGGGCGGGCATGGCAACGGCCACAAGGCCAGGACACCGGTGTGCAGGTGCATAACAGCCTCACAGGCAAGAAGGAGCCGCTGATCGTGGGCCGCTCGGACGCAGTCTCCTGGTGCGTGCGTCGGGAGGGGAGGGGAGGGGAGGGGCGGGACAGGGCGGGGCCGGAGGGCGCTCGGAGGCCAGTCAGTCCTGAAAGCCTGACATGTGGTCCCCAGGGCGTCAGTGAAGGTTGTTAAGGAAGGCTTAGGGCTCTTTCTTGCAGATCTCACACATAGTGGATCTTAATATGTTCCCAGGTATAGCTGTGGACCGACTGTGTACGACCATGCGCACCTTGGCCATGCTTGGTGAGTTTCCTAGATTTGAACCTTTGACAAAGTCAGAGGGTTATTTATTATGCAAAGAGTAAACTGTTAGCTTATTTTATAAGCTGTTAAGTGAACTGAGTGATGGCTGCATTGTGGGAATTATGAGACGCCGGAATGTTAGTCTCTTTGGTCTTTATAGCAGTTCGGAGTGGCATACCCATTGCTCAGGTCTGGACATGCACGCAGGGAGTTGCTGTGGAGGAATAGCGAGTGACCCCTTTGCGAATTACATGTTCTCATTCAACAGCTGTAATCTTAAGAACAGCAATATTGTACCCTGAAACTGATGTGGTTGCTTTTGTTTCTTTTCACAAGGCCCTTCTGGGCCTCTAGGTGGGACCAGCTTGTGAAAAAGTACTTGGATTAGTTCCCCGTGAACCAAGCATCAACTGTAGCGCCCAGTTTGGAAGTTACATAGTAGCGTGTTACATTGTAACACATTTCTTTTCAAGAATAGTGATGTGGCCAGAGAGATGGCCTGCTGGGTAAAGGTGCCTCTTGAACCAGCCTGATGACTTGAGTTTGATCCCCAAGATTCACTTTGGTGAAAGGAGAGAACTGAGTCCCACAAACTGTCCTCTGACCTCAACATGCATTCTGCACATCTGTCCTCTAGTGTGTACACACACACACACACACACACACACACACACACACACATATATATATATATATATATATACACAGCATGCATACCACCCACACAGTAGTAGCAATAGTAGTAATACTATTACTGTAGTAGTAGTAGTGGTAGTAGTAGTAGTAGCAGTAATAATAAACTACTATTGGTGGCTGGAGAGATGACTTAATGCTTAAGAGTACTTGTTTGTAGAGGACCTAAATTCCTCCCATCACCCACATGATGGCTCACAACCATCAAATACATACATGGTACATGTACATACACACAGGCAAAACACTTACATGAAATAAAACAAGTTTTTTAAAAAATATTTATTTATTTTATGCAAATGAACACACTGTCACTGACACCAGAAAAGGACTTTGGATCCAATTACAGATGGCTGTGAGCCACCATGTGGTTGCTGGAATTGAACTCATGACCTCTGGAAGAGCAGCCAGTCCTCTTAACCCCTGAGCCATCTCTCCAGCACCGAAATAAAACAAGTTAATCAAAAATAACATAATTTTTAAAAGCTGGGCAGTGGTGGTGCATGCCTTTAATCCCAGTAGTTGAGAAAGGCAGAGAAAGGCTGGTCTCTCTGAGTTTGAGGCCAGCTTGGTTCCAGGACAGCCAGGGGAACCCTGTGTGGAAAAACAAACAAAAAACAAGAACAAAAAAATGGGGTTAAAAATAAAATTGTGGCCCGGTGGTGGTAGTGGTGGCATGTGCCTTTAATCCCAGCACTGGGGAGGCAGAGGCAGATAGATCTCTGAGTTTGAGGCCAGTCTAGTCAACAGAGTGAGTTCTGGGACAGCCAGGGCTACACAGATATACAGAGAAACCCTGTCTCGAGAGCCAAAAATAGAATAAGTAAATTAACACGTTGATCGTGTGTGTTGAAGACAACCCAGCAGTGTTTTCCTTTTAGCTCATATGTCAGATTTGACATCATCCGAAGGATCCTGACCAGTGTGTTTGGATGCAATGTTGTCATGGCGATGAGCATTACCGATGTGGATGATAAAATAATCAAGAGAGCTAACGAGGTAAGCACAACGGCCTCACATTGACTGGCAAGTTGAGCGGCCATCCCCTGCTGAGTCTACTTCATGTTTTCCTAGTACTCGTGATCCTTATGTGTCCCCGAGACAGTGGCAGGTTATACCCTTTTCCCAGTCAGGAAGTTAAGTCAATGGTGGTGTGGAGAAACATCCCCTCGAGTGGTGTCCCCATCCCTCCCTGTGGTGAGCCCCTCACTCCAGCTCTACCAAGACGCCCTGAGCCCTGACTTTGACCTTGGACACCCTTGTGCTTATGCTCCGATGCCTCGTTTCCATGTTTCTTTTGTTTTGCTGTTAGAGACAAGGTCTTACTCTGTACCCCAGGTTGGCTCCAATAGCCCGGGTCAGCCTGGCCTCGGGAGTGGTGCAGTGTGTTTCTTGACCACTAGGAGGTGCATATGTGTGCCAGGCAGGCAGAGTTTGTACTCCTGTTTATTTATTTTTAATTTTTTTCTTTAATTTCAAAATAGTTTTTCCATATAATATATTCTGATTATGGTCTTCCCTCCCCAGCTCCGATTCTCCTCACCTCACCCACTCAAATCCACATCCTTTCTCTCATTAGAAAACAAACAGGTGTCTAAAAATAAAACAGAATATCAAACAAGAATAGGACAAAAGAACAAATCAGAATAACAACAGTAATCAATAATAATCAATAATATTAGCCAACGAAAAATCACAGGAAGGACATATAGACACAGACACAGATATCCCAATAGAACGCATGGAAACCATGACCTCTGCAGAAGACCTGTGTGTATCCACACACGTTCTGTTTTGGGATTTTCAAGCCGTTTTGAAATAAGGTCGTCTGTATTAACCGTACGCAGATTCCTGAGTTACCCCCACCACTCACATCATCTGTGAATAGGCTTGTGCCAACTATGACACTCCTCCCTGACTACTCCATTGCGAACCTTCTAGACCCAAGGACACTTGCTAGCATGACCACCTGTGTCCTTCCTGGCCAGGAGGTGGGCGTCAGTGACACAGTTCCAGCCTGCTGGCTCCTCCCTAGAGGCTGGTTACCTCATACATACACTCCCCACCCTCTCCCAACCCCACCTGTCAGGCACTGCATCCTCGCCTCATGCCTTCTCTGACATTTCATTGACCGTCTCAGGGTATCAGGGCCTTCACTTTGAGTTATTTTCCCTCCATTTGTACAGGAACATGTGTGGTGGGCCAGAACCTTCAAATGGTGTGGGCCTTGGAGTGGGCCCACAGCCCCAGGCATCTGACTTCACCCCTATGCAGGCAGGCCCTTCTTATGGTGTTGTGTGAATAGCTTCTGCCCGAGGCCCTACAGCAGGAAGCACGGGTGCCTCCTCAGTCTGGGCCCCACACCAGCGTGCTCTGACGACTTAGTGGAGGAGGTGTTAGTTAGCCCAGCAAGCATGAGGTCAGGGGCTCTCTGGGTTCTTCCGGTGAATGGGCATTGCGTCCTGAATGCACCCTCACCAGAGGGCTTTCTGGGGCAATTTGACCTTGCCTTTCATGACTTGCCTTTTCAGTGAGGAAATATTTTCTGAAATGTTTGTGGGGTTTTTGTTTGTTTGGTTTGGTTTAAGTTTCTTGAGACAGGGTTTCTCTATGTAGCCCTGGCTGTCCTGGAACTCACTCTGTAGACCAGGTTGGCCTTCAACTTAGAGGTCTGTTTGCCTCTGCCTCCTCTGAAGTGCTGGGATTAAAGTCCTGTGCCACCACCACCCAGCTTGTGTTGTGTTGTTTTGTGTTACCTTTTTTTTTTTTTTTTTTTTTTTTTTTTTTTTTTTTTGGCAAGGTTTCATATAGCCCAACGTGGTTTCTAACTCCCTTGGGTCTCTTTTTTTTTTTCCCCCCCCCGGAGCTGAGGACCGAACCCAGGACCTTGCTCTCGCTAGGCAAGTGCTCTACCACTGAGCTAAATCCCCAGCCCCGATTTCTAATTCCCTATGTAGCTGAAGATGACCTTGAACTCTAACCTCCACCCTTTGGCCTCTACCTCCAAAGTGCTGGGATTAGAGGTGTGAACCACCACACCCACTGCTCTGCAGAATATTCCTCTCTTTTTCCACAACTGAGGGTTACTGTGAAACACCCAGTCCTTTGTGTCTCTGTAGCCTGAGGGATATTAACACCTCCCACACTCTTTCCTTTTTTTCCTTTTTTTTGGAGACAGAATGCTTGTTGTGTAGACCAGGCTGGCCTACAGTCCCACCTGTCTCTGCATCCTGGGTGCCTTTGCACACATCTGGCTTTGAGTTTCTCTGCTTGAATCTGGTGGAGGTCAGAAGGGAAGCTGACCTCAGTGGGAACAGGCGTCCCAAGAGAATAGGAGCACCTCATGAGTCTTATTCTGTGTCCAGCTCCACAGTGGGCAGCTGCTAGCTCATGCCCTGGCCTTTGTGAAGAACACTTACTGGGTAACAGGCTGGGCTGCAGCCACTGGGAACACTGCTCATGATGATCTCAAGATCCACCATGTTGTAGCCTTAGTTAGAATTCTCTTCCTCTTCCTCCTCTTTCTCCTCCTCTTCCTTCTCTTTCATCCCTTTCTTCTTCATCTTCTCCTTTCACCTTTTCCTAATTCTTCTTCTCCTCCTCACCCTCTTCTTCTTTTAAGACTTATTTATTTTATATATGTGAGTGCACTGTAGCTGTCTTCAGCCACACCAGAAGAGGGCACTGGATCCCATTACAGATGGTTGTGAGCCACATGTGTGTGCTGGGAATTGAACTCAGGACCTCTGGAAGAGCAGTCGGTGCTCTTAACCTCTGAGCCATCTCTCCAGTACCCCCGCCCCTTCTTCTTCTCTTCTTCTTTGTGTGTGGTTTTATTGTTTTTATTTTTGTTTTGCTTTGATCTGGTTTTGTGTGTGTGTGTGTGTGTGTGTGTGTGTGTGTGTAATCCTGGAACTCATGCTATAAGCCAGATTGGCCTAAAAGTCACAGAGATCCACCTGCCTCTGCCTCCCAAGCGCTGAGATCAAAGACGTGCGCTGCCACCACCACCTATCAGTAACTTTCTGTTTATATGTGTGTATATGATATAAACACATGTGTATATAAATATGTGTGTGTGTGTGTGTGTGTGTGTGTGTATTTGCTTTCTCTGGACTTAGTCATTACTATTGTGAACAAGGGCAGCTAGGATCACCTTAGCACGAGACCCTCGCAAGATCATTCCCTCCTGGGAGAAGGGAGGCCCTTGCATCTCATGAGATCCTCAGGTCTCTCACCCTGAGATTGTTGACTGGAGCAGGATTCTTTGTTGGTGCTTCTGGATAGTAACCTATGCAGGGGATTCCACAGTTGCTTGGTGAGTCATGCATGCTCCTGCTAGGAGTCTCAGTAAACTCACTGGCTCACCATGAACTTGACTTTCTCTGTTTCCTTCTGTCTCCCCAGTAGAAGTCGCATGACACTATGCGTGTATGTGCGCGTGTGCGCGCGTGCGCGCATACACAGGAGTGATGTATAATAGGTTGTATGCATTATCCCAAGGCTTGGGAATTAAGGTGTCTGTGCCGTACTCCCTAGAGGGTCCTTTGTCCCTCCCTCCTTCCCCCTCTCCCTGTCTACCTCCCATTTCTGCAGCCCATTCTGCCCTCTGTCAGAGAAAGCCTGCTGCAGTCAGACACTGTTGTACAGAGCATGAATAACCAGATGGTGGGACATAAGAGTCCAGAAATACACAAAGTAATCCACAGGGTTTGTTTTATGATAAAAGATGGCATTTCAAATCACTGGGGTTGGGGGAGGTGGATCACTCAGTAAACAGTGTTGACAGTCGGGTAGCCATCTGGAGAAAATATAAACCCAAGTTGGATACCTTGCACACAGCCAGTTTAAGGCAGATCAGAGATTAGAGATAAGAAGGGCGAGGCCATAGATGTCTTTCAGTATGTTTGAGAGTGCAGATCCATTTGTGTAGAAAGACTGAGAAATAGAAAAGACTGGAAAACGTAAGCCAAGTTTTCAGTGCTGTGAATGACCATATGGTTAAACACCTGGAAAGGAGAAGCTGGAGAGATGGCTCAGTGACTCAGAGCGCTGGCTGTCCTCCAGAGGACCGTGCTTTGACCACCAGCACCCACATTGCAGTTCCACCATCTGTAACTCAGTTCCAGGTGACCTCACGCCCTCTTCTGGCCTCCATGGGGATTGCATGCATGTGCTACTACACAGACATGCACACAGGCAAACCTCCAGACACAAAGAATTTAAAGTTGGAAAAAAAAAAAGGCACGGTGGTAGCAGTGTACACCTTTAATCCCAGCACTTGGGAGGCAGAAGCAGGCGGATCTGAGGCCAACCTGGTCTACAGAGCAAGTTCCAGGACAGCCAAGACTACAAGAGAAGCCCTGTTTTGAAAAAACAAAAAAAACAAAAAAACAAAAAACAAAAAAAACAAAACAAACAAACAAACAAAAAAAAACCTTAAGAGAACTAATGAAAGATGAAAGCTATCAAGATAAAAATAAAAATGAAACTGAACAGAGATAAATACAGATATGTGCAAAAATAGATGGAGATATGTAAGTCCCACAGCGCGTAAATGTACTTTCTACAAATCAGGAGGAGAAGAGACCATAGAAGGGGCTTTGGGGCATCTGGACACGTGGGGTGTGCTCCCGCTTACTCATAATTAGAAGGAGTAAAGATCACAGCAGACTTGGAGAGCGTGTGTTGTGCCCTACAGAGGGAGTGTGACTGCAGGGGGCGGGGGACTCACTCTGTGATGCTTGCGTATCTCACCTGGGCACTGCGACTTCCCAGCAATCTAAGGGGCTGTGGGGTGAACCACAGGCCGGCCATTGTGGCTCCTGATAGGCCTGGGGCCACAGAGTTGGAAAGAAGCAAAAGAAGTGGCAGGAAGCTCCCAGTCCTTACTCAGCATCAGTCTCAGTGCTGTGGCTTCTGCAAGCCGACTACATTAGAACCCTGACCGTCATTGGCCACCAGGCTCCACCAGTGCCATGGAGAAACTTGAGAGAGATCCTTTGTAATGGGTATTTATTTACTTAATGCATGTGAGTACACTGTCACTGTCTTCAGACACACCAGAAGAAGGCATCGGATCCCATTAAAGATGGTTATGAGCCACCATGTGGTTGCTGGGATTTGAACTCAGGACCTCTGGAAGAGCAGCCAGTGCTCTTAACCGCTGAGCCATCTCTGCAGCCCGAGAGAGATTCTTGATGCTCCAGAGCAGAAATTTCTTCTCTCATGAAAAAGGGTACACGTTTCACGAAGTAGCTGGGTGTGCTTCAGGCAGGCCCAGCACACAGTAGGTGCTGCATAAATGCTTGCTAAGTGTAGGTAGATTGTGAATTCTTGTACAAGGCGTGCATGAAGACTGCTTTTTATTTGTTTGTTTGTTTGAAACAGAGTTTTGTTATGTTGCCTTGGTTGAGGTGGAACTTACTATGTAGACCAGGCTAGCCTTGAACTCAGAGATCTGCCTGCCTTTGCCTCCCAGTGCTGAGATTAAAGGCATTTACCAATATTTGGCACCTACTTCTTTTAATTTAAAAATAAACTATCTTTGACAATTTTATACAAACATACATACATACACACATACATACTATGTACATACATATACACACATACACACATACATATACACATACATACAAACATACATACATACACACATACATATAAACATACATACATATACACATACATACACACACATACAAACATACATACACACATAATACAAACATACACACATACATACATACACATACATACACACACACATACACACATACACACATACATACAAACATACACACACAAACACACACATACATACATACAAACATACATACACACATACATACATACATAATACACACATACACACATACATACATACACACATACACACATACATACATACATGCATACATACTCACTCATGCGTCTTCCCCTTTGATGTTTTTGTTTGTTTTTATAAAAACATTGACTTAGATAATGCGCCCTGATGAGCATGCCACAGCCCTGTGGGAAAATGACTTCCCCTACTCAAGAAGCCCTGGGCTGCAGTAGCTCCTCAGCTGGGGTGGAGCCTCACCTGCCCCTCCCCCATGCGGTCTGGGATTATTTACAGGAACTTTGCTTCTGGACCAGAATGTCTGTCCCCTGCTTAGAGACCCACATCCCAGCACTGAAGGCCAGTGTGCCCAGATGTCCTGCTGTGGCAGCCTCCTGCAGCCTCAGGAGCTCCAGAGAGCTCCAGTCCAAGGACTTCGGTACCCGTTACTGATCACCACGTCCTTTTACTTTCAAGTACTTCTCTAGGCTTTTTTTTTTTTTAAACCATTTCCTCTGCCGTGGTTAAGGTGAGATGGAAACTCATCGCTTGTCCTTTGGAGTCGATGCGTGCTGCGCGTGGGGGACGAGGGTTGATTTTTTGTGTGGTAGAAATGGTGCTGTTACCCGCTTTTCTCTGCACCTAGAGGGCAGGGCCCATATGTCCTTTTTGACTACTAAGCTGTAGGGTAGACTTAACACCTAAAATGAACAGTCAGATCTTGAGACTGAGCCCCAGTGGGGCACATGGCCACCATCTTGTCTGCATCGGTGGCCCTGGTCTGCCATGATGGGCCTGTGGGTCTTGCAGATGTGCTGATGTCCTTGTCTGACCTTGTGCAGATGAACGTGTCGCCCGCTTCTCTTGCCAGCCTTTTTGAGGAAGAATTTAAACAAGACATGGCAGCCCTGAAGGTAAGCTGTGCGTGCGTAAGGGGTCAGTGTAGCTGACCCACGTGATCCAGAAGAGTGGGTTGCTGGTGCCCGACTGGCGTCAAGACTGATGAAAGGGAACAGATCTAGGTCTGCAGAGTGGACCCTGTGATGGGCTTAGTGGAGGAAGCTTGTCCGGGGGCAGCAGGATGAGGGGATGCCTGGGCCTGATGGAGCCTGTGTGAATAAGTTTGTCTGTATCCTTGCCAGAACGCCCTGATTTATCTTACATTCCTATCAGAGCCAGGCACATTCCTGGCACCGAGGTCTAACTGTCTGGCTCCTTATTCCCCCCCAGTGGCCTTGTCTGTTGGGAGCTGGAAGGGAAACCACGCAGGAAAAGCCATTGGATCACTGGGGCATCACGGCAGTCATGGATGGCTGCCGCCCTGTCCTGCTTAGACTGTGCATGCAGTCTAAGCTCGGGACTCACCCATGGTGCCCACATCTCTGCTTCCTCCCAGGTCCTGCCGCCAACCGTGTACTTGAGAGTCACCGAGAACATCCCTCAGATCATCTCTTTCATCCAAGGCATCATTGCCCATGGCCATGCTTACGCGACAGCCACAGGTAGCATGAAAGTTAAAGCTAATCTTTGGGGGACGATGGCGGAGCTGTGAGACGCAGGGTGTGCCTAGGCTGAGGCAGACACTTTGCTGGCTGTGTGGGTGTGGGCTTGGGGCTGAGTCTGCAACACTGGTCCAATTCATTCTTTTAAATTTTCACTTTTACTTATGTGTATGTGTGTGCTGATGTGTGCTTGTGGAGGGAGTCAGCCAGCGATTGGGAGCTGCCCGACATGGGTATCAGGAACTATCCGTGGGTCCTCTGCAAGAGCGGAAGCACTCCCAACCACTGATCTCTCCAGCCTCTTGAGTCCATTTTTTTTCCAGATTATGTTTAATCTTTTTAAATTTTGTATCTCAGGGTGTTTGTGTGTGTGTGTGTGTGTGTGTGTGTGTGTGTGTGTGTGTGTGTGTGCGCGCGCACGCGCAGGGGCCTGTATCTATATACACAAATGCATTGGGAGGTCAGAGGAGGAGTCAGGTATTGTCCTCTATCACCCTCTACCCCGTTTTATGTGCATGTGCGTGTGTGTGTGCATGTGTGTGCATGTGCATGGGTGTGTGCACGCATGTGTGCGCGCGCGCATGTGTGTGCATGTGCGTGTGCATGTGTGTGCATATGCGTGCGCGTGTGCGCGTGTGTGTAATGTAGTATGTTAAATGTTATGGAAGCAACGCATGTTTATGCAGCCTACTCAGCCAAGCAGTTAGAAGCAGAAGTCTCTCTCTCTACGCAGAGTCTTCACAGTCTGCAGAGCCACTTAACCAGATACGAAGTGTCTTAGTGAGGGTTTCTATTGCTGTGGTGAAACACCACAACCAGAACGCAAGCCGGGGAGGGAAGGGTTTATTCAGCTTACACTTCCATGTCACTACTCATTGTTGAAGGAAGTCAGGGCAGGGACTCACACAGGGCAGGCGCTGACGCAGAGGCCATGGAGGGGTGCTGCTTACTGGCTTGCTCCCCTGGCTTGCTTCCACTGCTGAGCACCCAGGACCACCAGCCCAGGGATGGCCCCACCCACAGTGGGCTGGGTTCTCCCCCACCAATCACTAATTAAGAAACTGCCCTACAGCTGGATCTTACGGAGGCATTTTCTCTACTGAGGCTCCCTCCATTCAGTTAGCTCTAGCTTGTGTGAAGCTGCCGTAAGGCTAGTCAGCACACCTCGCAGACGACTTTACTTGATTTTAAGCAGTTCCTCCATTTCAAGCTGGTCGCCTGCCCTGGTTGATAGTCATTATGCTGGGAGAACTATGGAGGATACTGCCTCACCTCCTGCACACAAGAGGCATGGCCACCAGCTTTCCTGCCGTGTGGCCATTGCACCAGCCATCTGGGAGCTCCTCACCCGACTCTCCCTCCAGAAAACAGTTCTTGAGACAGACTCCTGGATGGCTTCCCATTCCCTTCCCAAGTGTAATATGTGGGAAAGCAAGGGTAACAGTGTCCTTGCTCCCATGCATGTGCTGAGGGCGCATGTGGTCCACAGCTGGTTCCTTTCGTCAGGGAAGCGGCAGCATTTTAGTCCTGGCATTGAGGCATCACTCTGCAAAACCAGCTTAGCAGGGATGCCACCCAAAGTCCTATGCCATGACTGAGCGTGTCCCTTAGGAGCCCACCCAGCATTTGTTCATCCAGACCCAGGCAGCAGAGTAGATCATTAGACTCCAAGTTATAGAGCAGAGACCTGTGCTTGAACCACACCATAGTAACCCCACCCTACTTCTTGAGAGGGTCTCTCGCTAAGGCTAAACTTACCTTTTCAGCTGGCTGGCTGGCTGACTGGCTGGTGAGCTCTTAGGATATGCCTCTCTTTATCCCAAACACTGGGGATACAGGTGTGTAGAGCCACATCTGGATGCTTGGTATTTGAACACAGGTCCCCTGCTTTCGCAGCAAGCACTCTTACCACTGAGCCACCTTGCTATCTCTGTTGAAGAGTTTTCAGAACAGCTGGAGCCAGGGCAGGGCCCCTGGGGACTGTCCCTTCCTGTCCGGGCTGTTCATCTCCTAACATGCCTGTGTCTTACCTAGGACTTCATTGCCGTGAACAGACACCACAACCAAGGCAACTCTTACAAAGAACAACATTTGATCAGGGCGGGCTTACCTTTCAGAGGTTCAGTCCGTTCTCATCATGGTAGGAAGCATGGCAGCATGCAGGGACACATGTGGTAGAGAGAGAGCTGAGGGTTCTACATTGGATCAGCAGGCAGCAGGAAGAGAGAGAGCCACTGGGCCTGGCTCCAGCTTCTGAAAACTCAAAGCCCACCTCCAGAGACACACTTCCTCCAACAAGGCCCTAGTAGAGCCACTCCCTATAAGCCTCTGGGGCCCATTTTTATTCAAACCACCACATCGTGTTTGTCACAGAACAGAGTTAGCCACCTCTCATCACTGCAGCATGAGTCTCCAAGTAGATGGTGCTCCAGTGCTGTCCTGAAATCTGACTTAGGTCCTTCCTGGGGGCCTCCCTGCTCTGCTCGACCGTGTCTGTCCACATAACGGAGTCAAGACGCTTGTTAGTGGTTATGGCTCTTGAGACCCTCTAACCCCGAGTCCCCGCTCTTTCCTTGTGACTCAGACACTTGAGTTCTACAGCGTTGTTAGCATGACCTTCTCTTCCCGCTCTGCTTTTTTGCCTGACATCTTGTTTCCCTGTGTCTTGGCAGTTTATGCTTGGCTGTCCCCGTGACACACACTAACCTCAGACATACCTTCCCTGGCTGTTTTTCTTTGTTTTGAGATCGGGTCTGCTGTATCCCAGGCTGGTCCTCAACTTACATAGCAGAGGATGACCTGAAATGCCCAACCCTTCTGCTTGTCCTGATCCTCCTGCCTCACTGCCCGAATCCCGGGGTTACAGATGTGCCTGCCTGCCGTACCTGACTCATGCAGTCCCTGGCAAGCCCCTGCCCCTCCCCACGAGCCCTCCCAAGAATGAACTTCCTATGGCGTTCCATCGGTCCTCACGGCAGAAGGTGAGCTTCCTCAGCTTTGCTGTCTCCACTTCCTGGCCATGTATAATCCATCTCGTTCCCCTCCAAGTTTTTACTCAATAGCGCATCACAGCCTCCGGGCTGCCGGCACAAAGGAGTTGAGGTGCTTGTCACAGGCAAAGGGGCAAGTATGGAGCCAGGTCCTCATCCCTGGGCACACATCCCCTAGAGCCCCATCTCATAGTAGGGGTGATGTGCCAGGGCCTGCACACAGGGGAACTGCAGTTTCTATGTTGTCTACTTTGGCATACTTGGAATTTGTCCCCAAAGAAACCATTTGATAAAATGGAGGTACGATTCCAGCTTATTCCAGTGCAGGGTAATTGTTGTGGGGTAGAAAGAGACCATGGGCTTCTGCTTCAGAGAATACAAGGTGTTCTCCAGGAGTGAACTCTGTCTGCACGTGCACACATGCATCCATCTATCTGTCCATCCTTCCTTTCTTCAAAAAGCCTCTCACTGAGTGTGCCGTTCTTGCTGGCCTGGAACTCACAGAGATCCACCTGCCTTCCTCTGCCTTCCTTTGCCTGCCTTCGCCTGCCTCTGCTGGGATTAAAGGCGTGTGCTAGTGATACTCGGCCTTGGGTTGCAGTCGCATATGTTGCTGTAAATTTGTCACAACATTCACTCAGGCTGCAGTGGCTTGGGCTTTGTGACAGTTCCACAGGGCTTAGCGGCAGCGTGATCTTTGAACTATTGGTGAAAACCGTCTATTCAGCAAATTGGTAACCTCAGCAAGGCAAGGGAAGGATGCTGCCTGTCCGCCCGGCAGCTTCTTCCCGAGCATTCCCAGTGTGTGCACGTAGGAGGCAGCTCGCTCGGCCCTAGCCTCTCCCATCTCCACTCTGCCTGCATCTTGGGCTAGGTGGCCCAGGTGAGAGGGTAGGGGTCTAGCTCAGCAGTGGACTCTGCATGACCAGGTCCCTAAGAGGCAGGCCAAGATGCTACTTGCTAGCTGGCTGTGTTTTCTAACCCACCCAACCTTCTCCCCTCCCTGCAGAGACTGCTGTCCCCCTGAAAGCCTTGACTGTAGCACAGGCACTTGGAAATGCTTGTGTCTGCCAAGCAAAAGGCCAGTAAGTGTTCCCCGGAAGGATAGCCCAGGTATGAATCAGTGAGCAGACAGGCTGATAAAGAGGGGTGGGAGGAGAAAGACCTGTGCACAGTTTCTAGTGACGGTCATGGATGATGGTCTTCAGAAGGCCGCAGGGATACATGGCTCTGTCAGCGCACACCAGCCGGGGGCACTGCTCTCCCAGGAGGGAGCTCTGTGGCAGGTTGGGTATGGAAGAAATTAGTGCTGTAGCGGGCTCCAGCTCTCCCGGCCCCCCTATCTCCTGCCTCTGGACGCTCACCCTCGTCTGAGGCTGTCTAGGTGGAGGTTCTTTCACTCAGTCCAAAGAGGCGGATGGTCATAGGTGTCTTAGGAGAACATCTCAGGGGCACACACAGTGTGCAGGCAGTGTTGGGTAAGATTAGCGTCTTTGTGTGTGTGTGTGTGTGTGTGTGTGTGTGTGTGTGTGTGTCTGTTGTGTATAGTGCTGTGTGTGTTGCATATGCGTGCGTGCGTGTGCATGTGCATTTGGACAGAAGCCTGGGGTAGATGTTGAGTATCTTCCACTGGACATTGGTTTTGAGACAGGATCTCACAGAACCTGAAGCCCATTGATTGAGCTAGGCTGGCTACCCAGTGCGCTTCATGGATCTGCTTGTCTCCACCCAGCCTTGGGCCGGGGTTACTGGCATACACTCCCCACGCCTGACTTTTTATGTGGGTGCTAGAGAGTTCAACTCAAGTACCCGTGCTCACTTAGCAGGCGCTTGGCACTTACTGCCGGAGCCATCTCTCCAGCCCCAAGGATCGAGTCTTTAAATTAGCACGGAAGGAAGGTTGAAGAGCCAAGTGTGGGGTTTGTGATTCTTGTTGTTTGGTTTTGATTTTTCACGGCAGGGTTTCTCCATGTAACCTACTGTTTTATTGTAATGGTGGGGGTCTCTGTGTAGCTCAGGGTGGCCTTGAACTTTTTTTCCTGGGGTTATAGACATATCCTTTTAAGGCTTTTTATTCCTCCCTCCCTCCTTCCCTATGGACTTGTGGAAGCTTTTGCAGAGAGGCTCACACTCGTGTGCTCTCACCGCTGACCTGCTCATATTATTCCCAGGTAATACTAATGAAGCAGTACTGTGCTTCTCAGTTCTGGCTGATGGTATAGCCAAGCACCATCTTCTGTGCTGAGCTGTAACTGCCCGTTACCCTTATACTTCTCGGATGTGCTGCCTTGGATGGACGGGGAAGCACTCAACTCATATCTGTCTCTGTCAAACAGGTAGCGTCTACTTTGATTTGCGAGCACGAGGGGACAAGTATGGCAAGCTGGTCAACACGGTTCCCAGTGCGACTGCAGAGCCAGGTGGGTGCTGATGTGTGTCCCCGAGGGCTTCAGCTTCCGGGTGTGGGCTTCTGAGAGTTAGATCTGGAGTTGGGCGGACATGGACTCCCTTGGGGTCATTAACCTTGTTGTGGAGTTAATCCGTTTCCGTGAACAATAGATGAGACTTGCAGAAGACAGTTTGAATGCAAGCTCAGCATCCTGTGCCTCTCTCTGTCCTGCTATGCCCCAGCCATGCTGTTTGCTCTCTCTTCCTTGTGAATTTTCTTTGCATGGGACTTGTACGCATGTCTTCTATTGCTTGCTGTTATGCACTACGTTCCCAACATAAGTCAGTCTTTTCCTCTGCTATTTGTGTTTTAAAATTTGTTGGTCAAAGTCATTTTTATGAAGAAGAAATCATAAACATGTAGGACTAAAGTTAAACCATTGAAGATCCTGGGCAGGGCTGCAGGTGCCTTAAGTCACTGAAATAATTCATGACCTGGCTACTTTGTATCCCCAAATCTCCCATAAACATTTTTCCTATATTCCTCCCCCATGTTGCCTTCTGCCATTCTTCTGAAGAACCATCTCTGGTCCCTGTTTGCTCAATGAGACTTCTCTGGCTGTGATACATGGTTTCCCCTCTATGCCATGTGCGTCTTAATTGGTAATTAATTTACAGGCTTCGCCCAACTCTGAGTGTCTGTGGATAGAGACTCATGGATGACACATTCATCACCAATCTAGTTTTTAATTTTCATCATTTATTTTTGAGACAGGGTTTCACTATGTAGGCCTGGCCATCCTGGAACTTGCTATGTAGAACAGGCTGCCCTCAGAACTCACCGAGTGAGACCAACCAAGTGTCCAGGAATAAAGGCATGTGCCACCATATCTGGCTTAATCTAATTTTTAATAGCCTTGTTTAGCCAAGTCCCTTGTTTAGCCATAGTCCCTTGAGGCTTGAGGGACTAGATTTAGGACAGACAAACATTTATCCTCAGCACTTTGCCTGAGTCTGCGCTGACTGCTGCCCACTGCAGAAAGGGACTTCTTTGGCCAGAGCTGAGAGCAGCGCTGACCCGTGTGTATAAATATTTAGAAGGCAGTTTATACAGGGTTGTTCAGCAAAACCACAGTAGTAGGCGCCCAGCTATTGCCTGTCACTCCCGAGCCATGGGATCTCCACACCTATGAGCAGTGGTTTGAGACAGGCTTCCGGTTGCCTTTCAGGAAGAGGGCTTTGGGAGAGTTACAAGTTCTGGCAGCATCAAGCTAGTTTTGTTGAGTTGTAGTTGGTTGTGGGGAAGAGTCTCATGTAACCAAGGCTAACCTGGATCTTGCTATACAGCAGAGGACATCCTGGACCTTTGGTTCCTGGTTTTCACCCCCAAGTGCTGGGCCTGCGGGTGTGTGCCTCTAGGCCCAGCTTTTGACTTTATTTCCACAGGTTTTGTGTTTTCAGTGCCACTTGGGGTTCATAGCCCAGCAGAGGGAAGGCATAGAATTCCTATTGACCTCTTCCAGCCCCATCACCCCCCGCCAGAGCAGTCTAACGTCAGGCCAATGTGCTGCACCACCCTGGTATGCAGTTCATGTTAGCGCGCCCCTTGGTGTGGATGGTCTGTACATTCGGATAAACGCCTCACCTCTTGTCCCTTGGCCCAGTCATGTGCAGTGGTTCCCAGCTTCCAGACCATTTGTGCCCAGTTCTTCTCCTGTCTCTGCTGCTACCTCAATCGGAGTGACCTTTTCACTCTCCAGAACTTTGTTTCTCCAGAATGTTGCGAAATTGTAGACATACAGCCACAGGCCTTTCCAGGTCTGCTTCTTTCTGCTTGTAATAGGCTTTTGTGGCTTGCTTTTTGGAGACAGTCTTGCTTGATACTATGTAGCCCAAGGTGGCTTTGATCTTGAGGAGATCTAGATCCGCCTCCTGAGGACTGGGGTTAGAGGCATGACCACTGTGTTCCCTGGCAGTAATTTCCTTTCAAGCTTTGTAGAATTTTGCCTGTTCCAGTAGCTTGGCTCTCACGGAATAATGGATGCTGTCTCATCTGTGTGGCTACTGTCTGTGTGGTGGAGTTTGTTAGTCTAGCCACTTACTGAAGTCCATCTCGACTGCATCCATGTTTGGGCAGTTAGGAATCAGGCTGCCTCTAGCATCCGAGTGCAGGGTTTTGTATGACTGTTTTCAGCATCTTGCTTAAAACACCGAGGAGCGTGATGACTGGGTCACATGGAAAACCTGTTTGGTTCTGTGAGGCATTGCCAATGTGTCTCCCATTGCATCCCCAGCAATGAGTGACAGGTGCCCCCTCCACCCTGCCCCCACTCGCCCACCCCCACCCGGCTCTCACGGTTGGAAGTGCCTTATTCAAAAGCACAGTGTGAGTAAAGGTTTGAAATTGGGGATTAGTGTTTAACAAAACAAAGGCACTGAGCCCTTCTGGCTCCAAAGCTCGGATTTGTCATTAAAGCAAGGCTTTTCTCTTCAAAGTTTGAATTGTAGCAGTAACTCAATAGGAAGGATGGAGAAGGGGGCCCTGCGGGTGACTTCTCCTAGGTTGAGGTCCTGTGGTCACCCAGTGACAGGGCCCTGGCACTGGGGTGCTTGCATTATGCGTTTGCATCAGCCCTGCCTGGCCCTGACCCCTTGGTAGCAACCCTTTCCTCTGACTGTGTTCGCCCCCCCAACCCCCGTCCCAAGTGCCTGACTGAGGTTGTCTCTGGATGCTTTGTGTTGCCAGTCCTCTAGAACATTCCTCCTGTATCCCTCCCCCACGTCTCCCCTCTCGTTCCTTTTCAATCCCCAGCCCGTTGGCTTACTGGGATTTGCTGACTGTGTTTCATGGCTTTCCCTCCATGCCACGTGTGATTCATACAGGTTGGTCATTTAACGTACAGGCTTAGCACAATTCTGAGTATCTGCAGATGTGGGTAACACGTTCATCACCAAAAGACGCAGGCGGCCTCACGTCCTCTCTTTATGTTCCGTTAGCCATCCTAGCATACATTCTTGGCTGCACAGAGGGTTTCTGTGACAGTGGTGTTCTAGCTCTGTCAGTTTCTTGTTTGCTTCCTGGAGTGCTTTACATAGACAGGCTGTTACTCGGTTATTTCGTGGTACAGTTTCTGTGGGAACAGTGGAGTTGTAAGGGAAGGGCTGGAGAGATGGCTCAGTGGTTGACAGCTTTGACTGCCCTTCCAGAGGACCCTGAGGTGATTCCTAGCACCCACATAGCGGCTCACAACCATCTCTAATCCCAGGCCTGGGAGATCTGACACCCTCTTCTGGCCTCTGGGGAATCGGATTCTTGTTCTCTGCCAGTGAAAGGATTAAAAGGCAAGGGGAATCTTGTGTGACAGGTGACAGTTGGGAAATTCTCAATCACAGACTGAGCAGGAAGAGAAAGGCCTTGATTAGCAGTGAGGAAACACACTTACTGCAGATTCACAGAGGAGAGCGAGCCAAAGCCCAGCTTCTCCTTGAGGGCAGGGGCTTTGTCTCCTTTCCTGATTTAGAGTGTTTCAGTTTGAAGAAAGATGGGATGGCAGATTAGTGCATAACTGTTGTGTACACGTCCTGATGCAGCCCTGAGCTTATTGAACAAGTCCATCAGCAGAGGGCCTGCTGGTGGGAGACAAAAGCTTACAAGATCTTTGTTCTAAGCTGTGATGCTTTTGTCTCAGGTCTGGAGGGTGCGAACCATCATCATTACTGAGTCATGGCCTCTCTCCCTATCTGACTGCTGATCAAGGAGTCTAACTTCTAGTCCCTCAGCCCATGCAGGCAAACACCCATACACACAAAGAGAAGAGTCTGTTCTGCTCGAAGTTGCCCATAGTCTTAGGAACCATTAGGCCCTGGTTAAATGCAAGCTTCCTGCTTTCTTCCATAGGAAGGTGCTCCCTATTAACTCTTGAATTGTTCTTCTGTCACCGGGGCCCCTGCTCCATGTCACTTTCTCTCTGATGTGGCTGGGGCCCCCTTTCAAAGTTGTGGAGTGTGTGCCCTTCACATTCTGGAGGCTCTGCGATTTCTCCAGAGGGAAATGAACAGAGCAGGCTCTGAGCCCCTTCCAGCCTCTCTTCTCCACCCCTCTCAGCAGACTGAGAACGTAACCATGCACGTGTTACAGTAAAGTGGGCTGTCGCCAAGGCTCTGATCATGAAAGCTGCCACTCAGGTTTGGTGGACCCTTCTGTTCAGGTGCCAATCATGATGGGCACTGAGCTTGACAGATAGCCACCGTCCCCTGCTGGTCCAGTCATCTGCATGGTTAGAAGGCTCCTTTGTGTGCACCCCTGCCTTCTTATGTCATTCAGATCGATTCCCTGTGTGTGTGTGTGTGTGTGTGTGTGTGTGTGTGTGTGTGTGTGTGTGTATGAGTATGTACAGTGTGTGTGAGTGTATACAATGTGTGTGAGTGTGTATAGTGTGAGTGTGTACAGTGTGTGTTTGTGTGTGTACTCATGTGCACATACACATGCATGTGATGACATTGGCAGCCTTGGCTTTCACCCTGCCAGTTGTCTGGTTTGGATTTGTTTCCAGCTATGTATGGGAAAGATCCTCTGCTTGGAGACATTCCTTGTGCTCTCTGGGCCCTACAGTAGCAGTAGTCTACCATTTTCCTTTGAGGTCATTTTGGCTGGACATAACCGTTGTCTGCAGTGTATCCTGGAGCCCACAGACCACTTTCTCCTCACAGTGTGTTGTCAGTGAAGCCTGACAGCCTCTTATTTCCCTGTGCCTTGTTTGTGAGTCACCTGCCTGCCTGGTGCCAGGGACTTTACCTTTTTCTTTGAAGCGCAGTTGTTTCACAAGATCTAGATCATGACCACATCTGAACCGATGTGTACTGAAAATTCCATCGTCTAGAGATGCCCAGGGCTCCACCCAAGCCTGCATTGGCCTTGCAGGCAGTCAGGGTATTCGGGGGGATCGTCAGGGTGTTCAGGGGTAGTCAGAATGTTCAGGGGGTGGAAATCAGGGTGTTCAGGGGTAGTCAGAGTGTTCAGGGAAGCTGTATGAGTGGAGCCAGCCCTGGGTCAAACTGGAGATTTGGGGACATAGGTGACCCCACGTGGGGCAGCCAGCTTGCTAGAACACCACTGCTTGGTCAGTTGTTTTTGCATGTCACCTCTGCCCAGACTGATCTTTCTTGGAATGACTCTCTTTCTCTCTCTGCTGCCCTGGCCAACTCCTGCCTGTTCCTGCCAACTTTGTCCCACATCAAGGTGCTGCAAACCCCGTGTTACCCTGGGCCTTTTGTGCCTATGTCAGTCCATTGCTAGCCTGCAATTCCCAATGGGCCTCACCTTGTACTGTGCTCCGTCTATGCAGAGGTCCAGACTGACCCAGTGACCTCATTTGTTGATGTGTGTAAATAGGGACAGCAAATCCATGACAGCCACAAAACAGTGAGTTGAGTATGACTGTGGCATTTAAGATGGGTGGAGTTTGTCTGAGGGACTTGCTGAACCTTTTCGTGTCCACCCCTGAGGGACTGACACATCTCTGCTCACTCTTTGCTCTCTTGGCTTCTGTCCTCTATCCTGATGTCACCTTTGCCCTCTGGAGGACTGTTGTCATTGTGGAAAATGTCATGTAGGGACTCTAAAGTAGCTGAACAGAACTGGCCAGGCACTGGTCCCTGTCATCAAGTGCCCCGGTGTTCGAAGGCTCTGTGGATACTCCAGCTCTGCCCTGCCTGTTGGCATGGAGACATCAGTCCTGCTGGCCCACTGGTTAGGAGTGGAACACAGTAGGAGGAGGCATGAGATTTGTGAGAAGGAAGATACATAGCAGGGACAGGCCGTGGTCATGGCTGGGGTGTGTGCGGAGAGAGCTGCACTGTGGTTCCTTACTCAGCGACCTTGCTCTGTCGCCAGCAGTTGACTCTGACAAGAGGCACAGCAGCGACTTTGCCCTGTGGAAGGGAGCCAAACCCCAGGAGGTGTTCTGGGCCTCACCGTGGGGAGACGGCCGGCCCGGATGGCACATCGAGTGTTCTGCCATGGCCAGGTAAACCCCAGCAGTTTCTAGGCTGCAAATGTTCAAGACGGGTATGACAGGGTGGCCTGACTGAGGGAGAGAACAGTCAGGAGGCCTGAGGGGGCTACTGGAGCCGTGAGGAGGAATGCCCTGCCCAGCCCAGGGTGCGCCCAGCCTTCCTGCTTAGTGTAGCCTCCTGCTACCATACAACAGCAGGTACCTCATGGTCCCTGACAGGCAGCTCAAGCCTCAGAGCATGTAAGTGGCACCTCTGAAAAGCCGCTTGAGAACATGTACGTGCCCATGCTGCGGCCAGCTTGCCGCTCCCGAGTGGCAAGCTGGGAGGGTGGTAGGGGCGGTACTACCCCTCTCTGTTCTCAGGCAACCCTTGCTTCCCTAAGGTTCTGACAGCTCCAACAGTTGGTGGCTGCTCCCTCCCTGCCTGCCCGTAGATCCATATGCAGCTGAGCAGAAACATTTTATGGCGTGAGGAGGGCTGTCGGGAGTGAGTGTGTGCGGTGTGGACCCTCATGTCAAGGCTGCTCACATGCGCTTGCACTCTGCCCTGCAGCGAGGTGTTCGGAAGCCAACTGGACATCCACACCGGCGGCATAGACTTGGCTTTCCCACATCATGAAAATGAAATCGCACAGAGTGAAGTCTTCCACCAGTGCCAGCAGTGGGGAAATTACTTCCTACATTCGGGTGAGCCTGACTTGAGGCAAACCTCTTCTTTGGTTCTGTCTACTCTGCCTTTGGAGTCCATAGCTCTGCAGGGAGGGCTGGAGATGAGTCTGACTGAAATCACTGCTTGGGTTTCTGTAGAGTATCTTTTCTTTCTTCTTTGCTAGTCTCACGTGTGAATACAATGTATCTTGACCTGACTGATCATACAGCGCTCCAGCCTGTCACGTGGGGTTCCTCTTGTGTTGGTAGCCATGGCTGCAAAGCTTGTGAGAGCAACAGCCACCGCTGTCCAGAAGACATTTTGCAGCCCCTCTGCTGTCTCTGCCTCTTAGTCTCTTTCTAGTCTTTTTCTCTGAGAGGCTCCTTGAGGCTTGAGGGACTAGATTTAGGACAGACAAACATTTATCCTCAGCACTTTGCCTGAGTCTGCGCCGACTGCTGCCCACTGCAGAAAGGGACTTCTTTGGCCAGAGCTGAGAGCAGCACTGACCCGTGTGTATAAATACTTAGAAGGCAGTTTATACAGGGTTGTTCAGCAAAACCACAGTAGTAGGCACCCAGATAGAGCCTGTCACTCCCGAGCCATGGGCTTTTGACCAGATTTACAGCACCAGGCACAAATTCCCTTCTGTGCAGCAGGCCTCAGATCCAGTCAGAAAGTGGCTGGCTACTGTGCTGGTTAAATGAATTAAAGAGAATCTCAGAGGTACCAAAATGCTTTGGTATTACAGTAAAGAAAGAAAACTCAGCATTTCCCCTTGGATTCATTTGACTGAGAAAAGGTGCAGGTTTGAATCCTCTACTGCTGTCCCAGTGATCTCCATCCGCCTGTCCCTAGTTGGTGGTTTCCGGCCAGCCTGTCTATCATGTGTCTATACCTGATGTCTGGTTAGGATTTCTGAGTCTTGTGTGTCCACCAAAGAACTTACCTCTGAATTTATTGAATCGCACGGAGGAGTGAGGCATGTGTTAGAGACATCTTTTGCCAGATTTGCAAGGGAGTGAGTTATTACCCCAGCCAACCCCAGCTGACCCAGGAGCACTTGGTACGACAAACACCCCATCACAGCGTTTTATCTGTGTGCTGCTTTCAACACAAACAGTGGTTATTTGTTGAATAGGTCCCCTGTGACCTGCCTGCTCTTTTAAGCAAGCGATTATCATAGCATACATGTATCATGTGCGCATTTCGCCCTGTGTCAGGGCCATGCTCACTTAATGCTTATTAAAGCATTAAATTACTAAAGCATTAGCTTAGGTTGTAAAAGTTGATTACGTGAGAACTCCAAAGCAAGTTAGTTTGGTTTTGACATGTTAAAGGCATGTTAAGCCAACGGGCTGAGCACCCAGTAGGCTATCATCTGTCTTCAGTGACCTCAAGGTATATTACCAACTTGGCTGTGAGGACCAGTAAAAGTTCCAGTGCCTTTGAATGTAAAAGATATTCTCATAAAGTGTTGCCACAGGTTACCATAGCCCGGTGCCACCACTGCAGCAGTGATCATACCTTGCCTGGCGGGTCAGTGTGGCACTGTGCCAAGTTCACTGCCGGGAGATGCCACTAATAACTCTTCTCCCTCGGAGTAGCATAACGCTTTCTAGTTCTAGGAAAGTAGCTAGCTGGGGGGTGGGGGGGACTTTCAGGGCCAGCACTGGGGGAGGAGCGGAGGCAGGCAGATCTCTGTGAGTTTGAGACCAACCTATAGCATAACCTAGAGAGACCTTGTCTCAAGAAACCAACGCCCTCCAACACTCCCAACAACCAAGGACCCAGTGGATTGGCAGTGGCTGTGGTCCCCAGAAGCAGGTCAGAAGTGGGAATGAGCCTGACTGAGCTTGTGGTGTCAGACTTCACAGTGGTCAGCAGGAAAAGGCTCCTGTTGAGTCTGCTGAAGGTCACGGGGTCAGCACTGCCCTTTCAAATGATGGCTCAGGTAGGCGAGGCAGAAACAGCATGAATGTTTGGCGGCAGTAGGGTTATGGAGTACCAAACATGGCGTCCACAGCATGGGACACGTCTTCTTGACTTCCGGTGCATTTCATCCTCTTGATACTGTCAATACCATGTCTGATGCTACACACAGTTAGAGGAGGCTCACAGTTACTGTTGTTTGGAGAAAGCTATTTTATTCAGTTCTCAGTAAAGTCAACCTCGCAGCACCCTCTGAATGAAGGTATATTTGGAAAGAGGGAAAATCTGTCTGGAACAGCAAGACCCTCCTCTGGAGACCATCTTTGTCAAGACACATCCCACACTAGAAGTCCCCTGCACCAGTTTGGTTGCTCCTGTGAGGAAATGACATACAACTGTGGAGAACCTGAAAGACATCTGAGGCAGAAAGACTGACAGCCACACCCCAAACTCACAGCTAGATAGGCGACTAGCCAGTTACATCAGCGTGCCGGGATAGGGTAGGGTAGGATGAGCAGGTGTTGTGCGTGAGGGCCGTGTGGGCCTGTTTTGCACCCCCACAATATTGTCCTGGAAGGCTGCACACAGCACACACTGCAGGTGCAGGTTCCTGCAGGTGTGGGTTACTGTCCTGTGTCCTGGGAGGAGGACAAGCCTATGGCTCTACACACCCAGCTGTGTCTAGGTTTAGCGCTATAAATAGAGAAGCCCAACTCCCTTCTGGTGTCCTGTTATCTGTGCATGGGTCTCCCCAACTCAGGATGGTCAGCCTCAGCTACGGTGGGCTCAGGGCCTGGAAGAGGCTGTAACTGTCAGAGGATCCCTTTGCTACCTCAGAGGGGGATGCTTCCTGTCACCCACCTCAGAGGGGATGGATGCTTCCTGTCACCCACCTCAGAGGGGATGGATGCTTCCTGTCACCCACCTCAGAGGGGATGGATGCTTCCTGTCACCCACCTCAGAGGGGATGGATGCTTCCTGTCACCCACCTCAGAGGGGATGGATGCTTCCTGTCACCCACCTCAGAGGGGATGGATGCTTCCTGTCACCCACCTCAGAGGGGATGCTTCCTGTCACCCACCTCAGAGGGGATGGATGCTTCCTGTCACCCACCTCAGAGGGGATGGATGCTTCCTGTCACCCACCTCAGAGGGGATGGATGCTTCCTGTCACCACCTCAGAGGGGATGGATGCTTCCTGTCACCCACCTCAGAGGGGATGGATGCTTCCTGTCACCCACCTCAGAGGGGATGGATGCTTCCTGTCACCACCTCAGAGGGGATGGATGCTTCCTGTCACCCACCTCAGAGGGGATGGATGCTTCCTGTCACCCACATCAGAGGGGATGGATGCTTCCTGTCACCCACATCAGAGGGGATGGATGCTTCCTGTCACCCACCTCAGAGGGGATGCTTCCTGTCACCCACCTCAGAGGGGATGGATGCTTCCTGTCACCCACCTCAGAGGGGATGCTTCCTGTCACCACCTCAGAGGGGATGCTTCCTGTCACCCACCTCAGAGGGGATGGATGCTTCCTGTCACCCACCTCAGAGGGGATGCTTCCTGTCACCACCTCAGAGGGGATGCTTCCTGTCACCCACCTCAGAGGGGATGCTTCCTGTCACCACCTCAGAGGGGATGCTTCCTGTCACCACCTCAGAGGGGATGCTTCCTGTCACCCACCTCAGAGGGGATGGATGCTTCCTGTCACCCACCTCAGAGGGGATGCTTCCTGTCACCCACATCAGAGGAATGCTTCCTGTCATCACCACAGAGGGGATGCTTCCTGTCACCACCTCAGAGGGGATGCTTCCTGTCACCACCTCAGAGGGGATGCTTCCTGTCACCCACCTCAGAGGGGATGCTTCCTGTCATCACCACAGAGGGGATGCTTTTCTTTTTGTTTCAGGTCATTTGCATGTGAAAGGCAAAGAAGAGAAGATGTCCAAATCCCTAAAAAACTACATTACTATTAAGGTAATGTTAAGCACTGGGGTCCTGTGAGTGGGCTGGTAGCTGCTGATGTGGTTAAGGGGCCTCTGTGAGGTGAAATCACATCACCAGACTCACAGTCTGTCCCAGCCCTGCATGGGCCGCCTCCAGGTGTCTGGCACCTCCTTCAGGTCTATTGGCCTTCCCTCTGCTCCTTCCTCTGTGGAGTGGCCTTCCCAGAACACATCTCTCCCTTTGCTTCTCTCTTTCTCTCTCTCTCTCCTCTTCTTCCCTCCCTCCCTCCCTCCCTCCCTCCCTCCCTCCCTCCCTCCCTCCCTCCCTCCCTCCCCCATCTCTCTCTCTCTCTCCCCATCTCTCTCTCCCTCCCCCCATCTCTCTCTCTCCCCATCTCTCTCTCTCCCTCCCCCATATCTCTCTCTCTCTCTCTCTCTTTCTCTCCCTCCCTCCCCCTCCCCCCTTTTACTCTTCATTCTGTAAATTTTACAAGGTTTATTTTTTACTTTATGTGTTTGAGTGTGCCACCTATGTCTGTCTGTCTGTCTATACGGCAGAGCCATGCTTGGTGCCTGCGGAGACCAGAAGAGACTGTTGGGTTCCAGCTCCGAACTGGAGTTACAGACGGTCTTGGGTTGTGAGTCTTCCTGTGGGAGCTGGGAATCCAGCCTGGGTCCTCTGCAAGAGCAGCCAGTGCTCCTGGCCTCTCTCCGGCCCCTGCATCTCTTTTGTCCTCTCTCCTCTTGTAAATTTCCTTCCAGGACTCACATTTGTGAATGGCCAGAAGAGCACTTCCTAGGTTGCGGGAGTCCCATCTTCCTTGGTCTTTGTGCCAAGTTTAACTTGAACTGGAAAATAAGGGGACCTGACCAGCACTGCTAAGTGACCCCAGGCTCCTGCCTCCCAGACTTAGAATAAATGCAAGGCAGCGGGGTGCCCTTCTCAGAGTAATAGGGCCCTCCTGGGAGGTTCTCAATCAGTTTAGGACTATGAGATCCGAAACAGTATCACAGGCAAGCAAGTAAGCACATGCTTATGGGCACACGCGCGTGCACACACACACACACACACACACACACACACACACACACACACACATGTGCACACAGTTATTTTGGTGTTTGCGTGTGTGGGAGGATGACTGTCTCTTTGCCCCTTTAAGGTACTTAAGCTGGGGCCTGAAAATTATAATGGCCAAAGAAAGAGTAACAAGAGAAAACACAGAGAACAGGTACCATGTGCCTGGTTGAGTACAGCCTACCATGCCCACCAGCCCCAGGGAAAAGGGCTTGAGTTAGGGGTCTGAGGGTAGAGGATGAGGGAAGGCGAGAGGGATGGGTCCCCTCCTGTTACTGTATGCGGGGGGGGGGGGGGGGGGGGGACCTGAGCTAATGGGAATGTCCTTTAGAAGGGGAGCTGGTGCTGCTTTGGGGGCATTCCCTGTACCCCGTGATCCTCAGCAGCTCAGACTGGCCTATGTTAGGGCGGGCATTCTGGGGAGACCTGTTCTGGTATCCTTCTCTGTGTGTAGTGCACCCACGCCTGTATACACACACTTGCTGGATGGTCAGGGAACCCACGTTTGTGACGTTTCTTTATTTTTCCTGCAGCTCCTAACAGCTAGGGTGTTTTCCTAAAACCTAGCGTGCCAGAGGCCCCAACAGTCCCACAGTGCGTCTCACCTGTTTTCCGAATTCTGCCTTGTGCTCAAAAATATGTTTGACAGCTGTCCATTCTTTTAGAACCGGGACCCTGTGACAGTCCACGAGCTTCGCTTGGATGCCCAGGTCTTTTCAGCTTTCAGGCCGACTTCTGCTCTCATGTGCATGTTAGGCTTCTGGCTTATGCAGATCTTCAGCTCCTGTTTAAGAATTCTGTATGCGTGTGTGTGTGTGTGTGTGTGTGTGTGTGTGTGTGTGTGTGTGTATGCATTTGTGTGTGTGCGTGTGTGTATGTGTGTGTATGCGAGTGTGTGTATGCATGTGTGTATGCGCGTGTGTGTATGTTTGTGTACATGTGTGTGAGTGTATGTGTGCATGTGTGTGTGCATGTGTGTATGCATGCGTGTGCATGTGTGTATGCGTGTGTGTGTGTGTGTGTGTGTGTGTGTGTGTGTGTGTGTGTAGGGGGGAGAGATACATGCATGTGAGGGCAAGCACCCTTGGAAGAGGGTGCCAGAGACCCCGGAACTGGAGTTATGGGTAGTTGTTTTGCTGGACACCCTGCACCTGGGTTTGGCTCTCTCCTTGCCATGTCATTTCATTGTCTCTCCTGTGTGTGTCTCACTAAAGGTGATGCTCACAAGGTGCTTCTATTCAGTGGGATGGAATGCTTCCTGAGGGCTGCTCTGTCACCACACTATCCTCCTGGGTTAAGCTCAGTGGTGGCATGTGTACACACACACTCATAACATTCACACACACACCAGTTAATTTTAACATGTCTTGGCTAGCTTAAAGGCTGGGCAGTTCTAATCCTTCCCACAGCTAGCATAATTTCCCTCCTGTAATCCTGGCTTAACTCTCTCTAATTCTATATTTTATCTTTGTCACCCTGGCTCCTTCTGGGCAGCTTCCTAGTCTTTGCTGCCCAAGACACTTCTGAGCAGCCCTTCCAGTGCCGCCTTCCTTCTCACCTACATTTTGGATGATTTTCCTTGTGCAGCTCTAAATCCGATTGTCTCCCTCCAAGTCATGGCAATTTCTCTCCTTCTCTCTTCCAGTCCCTAGCCCTTGTAAATCTAAGGTCCCACCTCAGTCTACCTGCCTACCCACTGGCCATTGACTTTTTACTGGTAGATCAAAAAGCCACTGAGGACAAGGACCTTCAGCGTTTGGACATGCAGATTCCCGATTTTGGGGGGCCGGGTTAATTGAGAGCATTAGAACCAATCCCCAACACTCTCCCCCAACTCTCATCTCATTTTTTTTTTTTTTTTTTTACTTGTAGCCAGTCTGCATTTGCCCTTGACCTGTGGTTCTGTGGGGCTGAGGTGCTCCTGCCTCACATGTTAGGGTATCTCTCAGGTTCCTAGTGGTCCTTGTTCTGGTGACCACAGTGAGCTCAGTCCGGGTCACAGTTGGCTTTGAAAACTCACTTTCTAGAAGTTCAGTCAAGGTGGAGCCCGCGTGGGAGCCTCTGCCCCTGGGGTCCCTCTGCTGGCCACTCTGTCTCTCCAAGCTGTAGCTCTTTCTTTTCTTTTCTTAAATTTATTTACATCCCAATCAGTGTCCTTCCCCATCCCCTCCCCCCAGTCCCTTCCCCCCTTCCCTTCTCCTGCCAGAGGGTGGAAGCACCCCCCCCCCCCCCCCCCCGTATCTCTCCAAGTGACTATACAAGATGAGGTGCTTGTGAGAGGAGATTATGTAAAGTGGTTAGCTAGTGAGGGCTCGCCTTGGGGGAGGGGGTCAGGTGCCAGCTCCTTCTCTCTGTAGTTTCTCCATGGTGGCACTGTTAGAGCCTGTAGCATCTCCAAGATTGGCTGTCACCCTGTGATGCTGCCTGGCCTCCTGGCAGATCAGCTCTTTACTCTGAGTTCTTCAGCACTGACTTACACAGGTGGCATCTGGTTTCACTCTCAGGTGGCCCTAAGTATAGACACTTGGTGACAGCACAGAGCAGGGACACTCTGACCAGTAGTGTCTGTGAGCACACAGTGGTCACCCCTCCTCCTCTATTCCTGGGGACATCTGCAGGCTGCAGGCTGCAGGGACGCTGCCTCCTGGACTCCTGTTTGCACTGCTGCTTTGACCCCACAGCAGAGCCCTTCAGAGGCCCAAAGGGAAAACAGTTGGGGTTTCCAAGATCTGTCTCTCAGATGTGACCCCATGGAGACGCGAGTGATCCTGTCCACATTCTGAACAAAGGACTTTTTTTTTTCTTTTCTTCTTTTCGGAGCTGGGGACCGAACCCAGGGCCTTGCGCTTGCTAGGCAAGTGCTCTACCACTGAGCTAAATCCCCAACCCCAACAAAGGACTTTTTAACAAAGTCACCCAACTTCCTTTCTGAAGCAGGGCAGAGACCACAGCTTGCAGGTTACTCGCAGTTTGAAAGGAAGACCGTGGCTTTTAGAACACTGGAGACCTTCAGAGATAAAACGTCCACAATGTCAGAGCTGTAGATTGGGTGCTGACTCCACAAAAAACAGGTAGAAAGCCAGAGAAGGCGTGGGATGCAGAATGGGTCCAGGCCTCAAGACCCCGTGGCCCTCTCTGCTGGACGTGCCAGTCGGGAGCTCCCAAGTGAGCAGCCACAGACTCCGAAAGGGAAGCTCACGGTTGCCGCTGCCGATTGCCGCTGCCGGTTGCCGCTGCCGGTTGCCGCTGTGTACAGAAAGCTGTGCTGTGCTGTGCTTGGCTGGCGTCTGCAAAGGGTTTCTAAAACAACAGCAGGAAAAACCCAGCTTACCTGGTGCTGTGGCAGTTGGGAGGACTCAGGAGAACCCCAGGCAGCCTCTGAGGAAGGAGGGTGTTGGTTTTCAGATCTGTAAGCCTCTCCTCTGGGTCCCCATCATCGTGATATGTCACCTCAGCATGCTATGTGTGACTTCCAAGCTCATCCAGCTGCATGTCCACCCAGGATGCTGCTCTCCTTGGTTGCGTCTCCACATTGACAGACGGGGACATGAACAGGACACAAGCTGAGACAGTCATGCTTGGCAGTGTGTGCAGCATGGTGGACAAGGGTCTGAGCTAGCCAGGTGGTCTATGAGGATTCAGGCAACACAGAAACCCCATAATGGGGCAGTGCATACAGGAGATGGGACTTGAAATTATAGGGCTGTCACTCACCAAGGCTATACGTATATGCTTGTGTACACTTGAACACATACATGTATATGCATGCTTTCCTTTATGCATACTCAGACAACCTTCACCTACATCCACATGTATACATGGACATTCACACATGTATATATTCACACACATGTGTGAATATACACTAAGATGCGTATACACATTCAAGCATACACTCATGTACACTCATGGGCACACACAAACTTGTCATACATGCACTAACATTCACACTCATGTACACTCAATAGATATATGTACACACGTGTACACAGACACAGGTACACGTGCACTCACAGATACACGTAGACACACACACACACACACACACACACACACACACACACACACACACACACCCCACATGGCAGGGCAGCCTGGTGAAGTTCAGAACTTTGTCATGTGGGGCAAACGTGAGTGAAGCATGTGGGTCCAAGCTGACCCTGTGACACTGATGGAGTGCGCACGCTGCGTGGCTGGCGCACTGCTCTGCTGGCGATCGGCAGCCAGGCTGACCTGACTGTGGCCACCCTCCTGTCCTTGGCAGCCGTGGGTGGGTCTGGTGCCCCGGATCATGGTGTCCTGAGAAGTGAATGCCACCTTAAGCAGTTAGTGGGCCTGGGAACCACGAGTTACAAGCAGACCACCTACCCGCCTCTGCTGAATTCTCACCATGGCCCAAGGAGGTCATGGAGCCCAGGACTAGGGACCAGCCAAGTGGCGTCCTAGTGACTTCCGCTGCTGTTTGAGAAGTCGATGAAGGTGGAAGAGTTGTGAGGAGGCTCCCATCTGCAGAAGGCAGACCAGAAACCCCTCTCCTCCACCCGAGGAGCGCAGTCCTTTTACCGGCACTCAGGAGCCCACAGAGACATCGTCCTGGTGCGCTCCTGTGGAGGGTGATAGTGGGGAGGCTCTGCTCTTCCAGGGGAAGCTCCATGAGCTCTGGGACGGGAGGCTGACTCCCAGTGCAGCCTGCATTTCAGCGTCACCTACGTTTCCCTCCACCTCCATGCCCCACTTCCCTCAAAGTCACGACCTCCTTGTCTTTGTTGTTGTTGTTGTTGGTGGTGGTGGTGGTGGTGGTGGTGGTGTTGGTGGTGTGTGTGTGTGTGTGTGTGTGTGTGTGTGTGTGTGTGTGTGTGTGTGTGTTTCTAAACCTATGACTGCAACTTGCTCATTCTTTACAATCAATGCTATTTAAATGTGTGTTTTCAGGGCTGTCCGATATGAGCCGACTGGTGTGCTTTTCCCCGGCGGAAGACTGTTCCTCTTGCTCACAACATTTCTGAGTTACATGCAGTTCTTTGTGTATGGTTGAGGTCTCCGGGGCTGTCAGCCGTCCGTGTTAGCCTGTCCTTTGTCTTTGTGTATGGTTGAGGTCTCCGGGGCTGTCAGCCGTCCGTGTTAGCCTGTCCTTTGTCTTTGTGTATGGTTGAGGTCTCCGGGGCTGTCAGCCGTCCGTGTTAGCCTGTCTGTTGTCTTTGCTCAGACCATGTTGTTACAGTCGTTTCCGTGAGATTTCATAGTTGCAGTTTCTGTGGGTTTCTAGGAGACTCAGTCCCACAGCAAAATCCCTGTTCCTCTGGCTCTTAACCTCTCTGTGCATCTTCCACAGTGATCGCTGAGCCTCAGGGGCGGGAACTGTGTGTTGGGTGGATCAGCTGAAACTGGGCTCCTTCTCTTAGGGTCTCCGTCCGTGCCAAAGAGAAGTTCCCTTTATGAGGGGTGAGAACTGTATTTGTCTGTGGGCATTAGGATATAGTTAGTTAGGAATTCTGCTGGTTTAACGAAGTGGTAGTGGGAGGTTCTTCTCCATAAGTAGTTGGCTAGGTTTCCAGAACCGAGTGGGCCTAAGTCCAGTTAAGGAGCTGTTAGAAACCACCAAGGCACAGGGTCAATGCTACACCCTTAGGGCTATGGTGGTTCACAGGCATCACAGCTGGCTCCCCTTCCGTGGAAGCTGGCACAGCACCTCTGGTACTGTGAGAGCTGGTCTTCAGGGAAGAGGCTTTCAGGTCAGATAAATAACTTCACGAGTAATCTGCAGGGAGGAGCACCCTCGCTATGCAAGACACAGTGGTATGACATGGGTGGACAGAGTCCTGGATCCTGATCTCAGTCTGAACCCGAGCCTGGATGTCAGCTTGTTCCAGCCCTGACTGAGCTGTTGCACTCTCTTCCCCTCCAGTGAAGCCATGCAAACATGGCCTCTCCCTTCCATTGTGTACATTGCCCGTCAGTCACTAGGCCTCCAGGTAGCACCAAAACCCCTCCTGTGTTCATGTCAGCCTGGTCTGCAGGGGTGTCCCCGGCTACTCCCTCAGCCTGTCCACAGGTATGAAGACGGCCATGTGAAGGATGCTGGAGACGCTGCTGGGAAACCAGCGATGAGGGTTTGGCGTACCAAGGCATGCTGTGCAACCCTGCATCACCAGCTACAACCCTGACTGACAGCTGCCTGTCTTCCCTTTCTAGGACTTCCTGCAGACCTTCTCTCCCGATGTCTTCCGGCTTTTCTGCTTGCGCACCAACTATCGGTCAGGTGAGCTGGCTCCCGTGTGCCTGGGGTAAGCCCATCCGGGCAGCACGGTTGCTTCCTTTCCCCGGGGCTGACTGGAGACAGGAGACCGGAGGAAGCCTCGTTGGGAAGCACACCCAGTCTCGGTGCCCAGGAGAGGCTGCAGTCCTTTGGCCACAGCACCGTTTGCCGCTGGCTTCTCAGGGTGCACAAGGCCATCTCCTCAGTGACCATCTCTTCCTTTGCAGCCATTGACTACAGTGACAGTACCCTGGAGGAAGCCAGGCACCTCCTGCTGGGGCTAGCCTCTTTTGTGGAGGATGCACGAGCCTATGTAAAGGGGCAGCTGATCTGTGGCCCTGTTGGGGAAGATGTGCTGTGGGAGAGGTAAGCAGTCACCATCGTTCCGGGGACAGGTGGCCGGGAGGCAGAGGTCAGCAGGAGCACCTGAGTAAGGCGGGTCCTGGACAGTCTCCTCACCTGCCCGGTGCCAGTCCCCAGGAGCTGGCATCTAGCCACCCCCACTCCCCTCTGGTCCTGAGTCCTGCACAAGCTGAGTTCACCTAGGGGTGGGCACGTTTCCTTCTTGTTCCGGTAGCTCACAATTGCCACAGTCGGAAGGGAGGGGGGCGTCCTTCTGTAGTTGACTATTACAAAATCACCTGAGTGGATACTGTGTGCTCACAAGTGGTCAGGTTTCCTTAACTCAAGATTTTTTATTTGGCTAAGGTGGTAACTGGGATTTTGTTACAAAACCATAAACACAACCTAGGAAGGTTCCCTGAATTGAGATATTTTTACTTCTTAGGGAAGGGTATTTGTGTATCCAGGGCTGGTGCCAGGCGAGGCTGGGGCACCGGAGAGTCCCGTGCTTGCCTCATCATAGGTGACTCCCATATCCCACTCCAGGCTGGCTAGCACCAAGAAGGCCGTGAAGGCTGCACTAGCCAATGACTTTGACACACCGAGGGCAGTGAACTCCATCCTGGACCTTGTGCACCATGCAAACAGACAGCTCAGGGCAGTCTCAAAGGTAACCTGAAGGGTGCTGTGGATGTCAGGGGGGCTTGCCTAAGGAATGGGCACTGAGTCCATCCGTCACCGAGACTCTGCCTAAAGCTCGCTCCTGTGGGACGTCACCAGCTCAGTCTGTGCTTCATTAGATGCTTTCGTTCAGTAGTAAACACAACCCGGGCAGCAGGTGGATCAGCTCGAACAGACGGTTGTCACATGGCTGCCCCCATGAGTGTTGAGCAAGCCTCCTGGTGGCTTGGCGGCATCTGAAGGGGCTGCCGTTTGTTGGGACAGGAAGTTGGATTGGATAAGTAGCTTAGTGGTGAAGTGTTTGCCTAGCACAGGCAAGGCCCTGAGTTCAATCTCCAGGATCTACCGCCTTCCCTCTACAGAAAGGAAACACCTCCAAAAGACAATGAGAAGTTGTCTGCAGTGACCCCGACTCAGATTCCACCAGCTGGGTCTCAGTCTCCTGATGGAGTGGCTCCAGGGGATCCAGCTCTGGGACTTAAGTCCCAGAGGAAGCCATCTCTGTCTGCTCCACTCACTGCTCCCAGGTTGGCAGGCACAACCTCCTTTCCCCAGGGCTTACTCTCCTGCACCTCGGTGTCAGGGAGTCACCAACCCTGGGCTTGGCCCGGCCCTCTGGTCCCAAGGCTCTCCAGGGTGCTGCCATGGGAGCATCTAGGTGGCCATGCAGATCATAGGAGACCTTTCTTCCTTGTGGTGACACAGGGCTCTAGTGCCAGGCCCTTGGTTAGAGTTCCACTGTGGTGAATGGCTCCAGTTTTGGACGCTTGAGTCGATTCCCAGATGTGGCACTACCTGCCGCAGGTGAGCTGTGTCTCCTGACCAGGGCTCCAAATTGCCCTGAAGGCAACCAGTTGGGCAACCCAACCAGACTCAGGGAAGCTGCTGTGGGCGGTTCTGGAGTTCTTGAATAGCAGCTGTCAGCTGCAGCCACCCCTTAACTTCCAAACATCACTTCCTGTGAGTCCTACACCACCTGGCCACCTCTGGGGAAGACGAGCACAAGCTGATTGCAGGACAGGGACAGATTGGCACCTGCCATCACAGGGCAAGGCTTGGCTCACGTGGGTCCATGGCACAGAGCAGACTTTCAGAGGGAGACCTTCCATTACCATGCCCCATGCACTGTCCCCATGGCCATGCCTAACCCACAGGACCCAGGTGTGCAAGGACAGGCAGGTAAGCTGAGGCACATGTCACCGGCATGCGGGGACTGTCGTGTAGGGTTTGCCCATGAGCCTGGCTGCGTGAGAACCCACAGAAACTGAAGCAGAAATGATCTGACCTCACTTTGATGCTCTTGCAGGAAGCTGGTGGCCCGAGAAGTCCCACTGTGTTTGGGGCCATCGTTGCCTACGTTGAGCAGTTTTTCGAGACTGTTGGGATTTCTCTGGCCAAGCGACAGGTACGTCCATCTCTTCCAAACACTTTCTCCTGAAACTGCCTACACGCTGCACGCTGTCACTCTCCTCTGCAAAGTGCTCACTACAGGGTCCCTGACTGGCTGGAGGGACACAGTGCCTGTTGGCTGACCTCCAGCACTGACCGACCTCCAGCACAGTTGGAGCCACCGCTCTGCGGTTGTTTTGACACCCACAGAACAGAGAGGTGCCTGTGAGGATGTCTTCCCCCCAGCCATGTAAGAGACGGCAGTGGGCACGAGCCAGTTCTGTGGAGATCCCGCCCTGTCCGGCTGTGTGGTGCTGGCTCTATGTTCCTAGCAGGGATGCTAGGGCCAGCCTCTGGCTGTCCTCAGGACACTTGAGTTCCCTGTCCCTTCCTGGATGTTCAGTTGGACCGAATAGGAAGAGCAAGACTGCCAGGTCCTTCCACAGCCCTCTCCTCCCTAAGAGGGGAGACGCCGTGGATGCCGGTCCACATGAGGACAGACAGTGTTCCTGGGTCTGTTCAATTCCAGTTTAGTTAAGGACATGGCTTATGACATCCCTGGGGCTGGCCATGGTCCCTAGGTGTGTCTCACAATCCTCTGGATGTCACTGTAGAATTTCTGGGTTAGTGTCCATGCAGGTCTCTCAGTGCATGGAGGTGAGGTGTGCAGGACTGTACCTAAATTAGCCACTGTACCTGTCTGTGGATACGGAAGCCGGGGCCACTGTCCACTCAGCCCCAGCCCCAGCTGATTCACCCACACAGCACAGGGCAGCTCTTCTCTCTGGGCAGTCCCTCGGTGCACACAACTTCATTCTGCTCTTCCTGACAGCGTTAGGCTGTCCTGGAAGGGCAAGGCAACTGTTGCTCAGCCACTGTCCTGACTGTAGCCAGACTGCTTGACAGCCCACTTCATGGGATCTCAATCAGTATGTGTGCACGCGCGCGCGCGCACACACACACACACACACACACACACACACACACACGCACGCACGTTGTTCTATGGCAGAAATGTTTGTCTTTATTCACACTTAAGGCTCAGGCTGCTAGATTCTCTGGAGATGACAGGATTCTGTTGACACTTGTCACACCCTACAACTGTTGCTGAGGTCTGGTGGTGGGTCAGGGTCAGCTTAAGTGAGCCAGTCAGGCATGAAGTCTTGCTGAGCTGGTCTTACTAACCTAACCTCCCCTCATATTCTCCAGAAAGGGCTCATCAGGATTAACTAGTAAGGACTTCAGGTCTCAGCCCAGAATGTAGTCGAGTATGGTCTCCCAGGCTATACCGGGGCTCCTGCCTTGCGGGGCAGACTCATCTAAGAGTCTATGGCTCAGTGTGTTTCAGGAGACAGCAGCACAGTAGCCCTGCACTGTGTGGTAGATGAACTAGTGCGCTTCAGGCTTAAGGTCCGCCAGTATGCACTGGCCACGCCTGGGGCCACCGGGGAGGCCCGGAAACAGCAGCTCCAGGAGAGGCAGCCCTTGCTGGAGGCATGTGACGCACTCCGCCAGGACCTCATGACCCACGGCATCAATGTTAAGGTGAGTGACACTGCAGGTACAGGGGCTGCCAATGTCGCAGGCAGTAAAGGGGCGGACAGTGGCTGGTCATCCAGTGTCTGAGACAGGCCCACTCAAGGCAGGGGTGGAGGGCTGAGGGGAAGATGTGTAGCAGCAAGAGCTGCAAAACTCAACCCTCGTGGTCGAGGAGCTGGCCCTGTCAGGCAGTGTCACCCCCCTCTCCTCCGCCTCCTCTCTCTGCCTTTGCTCTCTGACCATGAACAAGAGGATGTGATGCTATCCAGAGCTTTCTCCTTCAGGACAGAGGCCATGCAGCCTCCACATGGGAACTGCTGGATCCGAGGACAAAACACCAGAAGCCCGGGACTTGAGGATGAGGCAGCTGCAGTCCACGTGCCTCCACGCATGGCATCTGCTTTCTTTGTGGTGAACTTTGTATTAAAAACTTTATATTAAAGTTGCTAATTGTGGCTGTTTAGCCACAGTAAAGTGAGCCTGTGCTGCCCACTGGTGTGTGTTCGGAACAGCCTGGAAAGTTAATTGCGTCGTACCATTCCCTTCAGTAAGTTCATGTCTGTTCAGGAGACATTCCTGGACATGGTTAGCTGTCCCTTGTGACCAAGGACCAGACACAAGGGGAGCCAGAGAGCAGACCCCTACTCACTAGGCATGCAGCTGTCAGGGAGCCTGGAGGGAGGCTCGGCAGGGAGCGCAGGGCCCAGTACACAGCAGTGAACACAGGTAGCAGACGTGGCATCTTGGCACTCCCTGCCACGCTCAAATGCCAGTGGCACCCTGGTTTCCTGCCCTTCCCACTGGCCGCTAAAAGATCTCCTCTGCATGGCCACTGTCTCTTCTGAACTCCTCTCGAAGTTAACACTCAGTCACTGAATAGAAAACTGTAAGGCCCAAGAATGCCATCCTGTGAGCCTTGGTTAGGAAACAAACCCTGCGCTCCCCCACCACCCAGAGACTGGAGCCCTGTGCGTGGTTACTGTAGTGACAAAAAGGCACCAGAATCAATGAATGAACAGCCATGGACTCCAAATGTCTGTGTCAGAGCCAGCCCAATCCAGGTGGGCTGCTGGGAGGGTTTACTCTCATTTTCTCCTCAGACTTTTCTGAGAAGCCCAGAAAACCACGGAGACCAGATTAGTGTCCTTAACATCTCAACTCTACAGTAGTCGGACAGCCACGTCCTAAATCCTGTCAGCTACTTCAGGCTAAAATCCATCAAGTGCTGCTGAGCCCAAGGCTAGGCGATGGAGGACTCAGTCTGTGCCGGCTCAGGTCGTGAAGAGCTTGCTGAAGGCAGCTCCCACCTCAGCGATCATGTCGGTAGTGGTTGTGGAACGCCCGTACTTCTGGAAGGCCAGATGGTTACACTCCCTTGTGAGTGTGCACGCACCCCAGGCAGCCACCAGGAGCGGGCTGGAGCTGTAAGGTAAGAGCACCATCAAAGGCTTTCCTTTCCTGCTGTAGGCCACAGTAAGGGCTCTGGGCTCTGGGCTCCGATTTTTCACCCCATTTCTACCTTCAACTCCCACACAGCAAACTCACACCGGCTGGGCTTCTGAGAGGCCATTTTACTGCAGCTGTGCACTGGCACACCCCAAACATCCTCACTAGGACTGGGGTGAGGTGCGGTGGCAGAGCAGGCCTAAGACACACCAGGAGGCCCTGAGCCCCGTTCCTGATGACGGTCGAACCGACAGAGGGAAGTTTCTCCAGGTGTGTGGTGCCTGCTGCTGGGGTGGGGAGGGTTCGTGGTGCTCCGGGAGCTCTCGGAATGTGGCAGAATGCCTGAGTCCTGCATGCAGACCTGCTGCTCCATTGCACACTCCTTTTGGGCCACAGGACAAACTAGAATGACCCTGGCACCACTGCCCTGCATATGTGAGTGAAGGTCGGTCATGGCTGCCTGAGACCCGTCTGCACCGGGGGTATCGTGTGGGGCCCCGCCAGCCTCACATTCCACACTAACATGTGTGGCCATGATGGTCCACAGGACAGGTCAGGCGTGGTGAGCTTAGCATCCTGCTGCCCCAGAGACTCACAGCTCTGAGGATGAGTGCCCTGGAGGGCCATTCCTCCAGCCTGTGTGCTCTCTACCCTCAGTTTCTAGAAGCCCCTACTGAATTCCCCACAGTGGTGCCATTAATCAACCATGGCTGCCTGGATTAGCACCAAGGCCAGGGCCACACCTTCAACTGGTAGATCTGGGTCTGGCAGTTGTATGTAGAAGCTCCTGTGGGCAGGGAACCTCGGCTTCTGATGTCCCCCAGGGATATTAAGGAGAACCAACACATGGATAAAATCAAAGTGGGACAAACAAAAGTGTGCAATACCCGTTGGTTTTCTCTGGTCCAGCACGGAGGGCCCAGTGTGCCATGACACCCAGGGAGCCTGACAGGAGATCTCCTTGCCCACCACACCGGCGACTGCTGCCTTCCTGGTTGCACACAAGCACTGCACAGAACAGATACCATGAGCTGCCCTGTCCCTCCCTGCTTGTTCCAAGGAGGAACTACACCTCCAGCCTATGTAGCTTGAGCTCCTGGGAAAGCAGCCCAAATGCCATCTCACAACAAGCCCCAAAGTGCCCGCAGCAGCATCCTCAGCACCCCCCGGGCACCCAGACAACCACTGTACACCGGTGCACAGGAAAAGGTGCTGCTTTGGGAATGCCTTGAGATGTGAATGTGCTGGGATCAGGAGAGCCTCATTGCTACAGTCTGGGTCCTGAGAACATTCTATGCATTCCCTGCCTGGCTCTGCGTGGATATTCATGGGGCTAATATGCATGACCACATACATGAGTACACAGTCGCTTCTTCAGATACACCAGAAGAGGGCATCAGGAGACAGCAGCACGGATGGCTGTGAGCCACCACGAAGTGACTGGGAATTGAACTTGGGACCTCTAGAAGGGCAGTCAATGGTCTTAAAGCCCTTAAGTAGTCATCTATACTGCCCATCCCTTGGGGTTCTAAGAACTCTAAATTCAGGTCCCTGTCAACAACTACATCTCACTAACAGCTACTTCTATTGAATAATATGATGGCCTGGCCCTCTCTGAGAGCGCAGAGCAGCAGACTCACTAGGGATCCCCACACTCCTGCCTGTGCCACTCTGCTCTTGGCTGAGCAGTCCTTAAGCTCTGGGGGGAACGGCAACTGGCATTTCCAATTGATGTCAGCTCTGAGGTTTCCTTCACTTTAGCAGTTAAGACAAAATGCAGCAAAAGGCTGGCCTCACACAGATCCTCCTGCTTCTGCTTCCTGATTAAAGGAAGGTGTGCGTGTGTGTGTGTGTGATGCACACACTCGCATGTATGTGTGAAAGTACAACAACCCTTGCTAGCCAAAACATGTCTGGTCACTGCAGCCCTGTGCAAACCTTTAGGAGTGAACATAGAAGGATCTTCAAGCTGTGGCTGGCAAGTTCAATGCATATCATTACCATATGTGAATGACCAGACTCATGCCAGTGTGGCCTAAGTGACATGGGAAGTCCTCACTCACCCTGCTGGCCGTTGGAGATCAGGTCCTGCTCTCCTTTCTGGACTATGGTGATGTTCCCCAGGGCCTGGCTGAGCTTCAACACAGATCCACTGTGATTACTGGTGTCCATAGGACTACTGAGCTATAACACAAGATGACAGTCACAGAAAACCAAGTCCTCCTGGACACACAGGGCCCATTGGTGACATGGTGAGGACCCATCCTGTCCATCAGGAGTCCATGGAAGCCAGGCACTGATTTAGGGTTGGGGGGAAAGTGGGGAGGATGTCCCTGGCACTAAGCCCTCAAAGGGAGCAATACCAGCACTTACTCTGTGTTCTCTGGAGACCTGGCTAGACCAGGTTTGTGGACCCAGCGTGAATCTGGAAAAGGATGATGTGTGCGCCCCTCCCCCACAGAGCCCAGGCTTACGATGCCTGCTGTCAGGATTCCTATTATTTCATAATGATTTCATTCTCTCCCACACCCCATGGAGCAGGGGCTGCAGGTTCACGGAGTAGCACTGCAGCACACAGTGAGTGCCTTGGCCTGTGAGCACAGTAGGCAGTTCCTGGCCCAACAAGCATGCATGGTGGATTGCAGGACAAACACCTACAAGTCAGTCTCCCTGCAGACAGGCGAACTCACCACAGCGTCCCAGAGTCTGCTGAACTCCACATGGTTGGGGGTGAGAACGGCCTTCTGGTAGCCGTGGACGAGGGCTGGCCGCTGAGCAATCAGCCACAGGCCGTCCTGTGCAGAACAAGGGTGCACCTTCACGGGCGGGCCTCAGAGATCCCGTGCTGCTGCGGGAGATGAGAGGCCACACTCACCGCGTCAATGACGACAGGGATGTCCCTGGCCTTGGTTGATTCCAAGATGCCCTGCAGAAGAGCAGACAAGGTCAATAGTGACGAGGGCAAGAAGGCCTTGTGCAGACAGAAGCGCTGGAGAAGCCAGGAAGGTTAAACACATAGCTTTCCTACTGTCAATGGAAGGATCTGCTCAGCTAGTCCTCATGGAATGCTGGGAATGAGGGAGGTGAGCCAGGCTTGCCCATGTCTCCTAGGATTTATGCTTTACTTACCTGAGACCCATTACCCAGATGCTAAGCATTGCGTCTAAGCCATAAGCCCATTTGTGCGAGTGACATCACTTGTGCATTACAGTAGCCTAAGTGACTTCTGTGCTATCTTAAGGCCAGGACGAGGTTGACCCACAGGCATTATGTTTACCTCAGTCTCCACAGACACTAAATTTTGGGTCCCATCTCTGAGTCCACAGAACGCATTCTTGTAAAAGAAGCCGGATGTACTTTGTAAGAATCTCAGTGTAAGCACGTCTTAAAGTGTTGTGCACCAGGACTGAGTTGTTGTCGGAATTCTGTTTTCCAGAATTGTGCTGTGCTTAAATATGCCTGGCTCAGGGGCTGGGGATTTAGCTCAGTGGTAGAGCGCTTACCTAGGAAGCGCAAGGCCCTGGGTTCGGTCCCCAGCTCTGAAAAAAAAGAACCAAAGAAAAAAAAAAATATGCCTGGCTCAGGTTCTAAGAAGTCTTGGTCCAGCACCAGCTACCAAAATCAGGGTGATCTGAGCTCCATTCTCACCACACTGACCGTCTCCCTGCCTGCTGTAAAACCTGCAGAGAGCCTCTGACAGAACAGGTCCATCTCCATAAGAGGAGGCAGGGGCAGGCGGTGCTTCCTTCCCGGTCACAGGTCACGGGCAAGCAAACTAAACAGTTAGGGCGATTGTAACAGGGGCAGACCCAGCATGTGGGCCTCGGCCTGCCCCCGAAGACCACCTACCACTGTCAAACACCTATCTTAGGGTACACTTCAGTGCTTGAAGACTGAAGTTTTAGTTATTCTCCAAACCATCGGTTCTTCGTTTCCTTACCATTTTATTTACATGCTTTAAACTAGCAAGTGATCGTGATAATAGTGGACCATTTTCCCGACAGAGCGATAGTTTGATCCTATCCTGAAAGCTTCCGAGGTTTCCCATTTAAAAATACACATGTAATCATCATAGTTGTTAGTTATTCATCAACCAATCACTGTGAGAAAACCTCTCATGGCAATCAGATGAGCTGGTGCAGTGGCCAGACTGACAGTGCCTGCTACCCCACAGAACTGACTCCTGCAGGTTGACCTCTGACCTTCATCCACATGCTGTGATGTGCACACCCACACGTGCAGCATATGCACACAACACATCTTTAAAAGTAAAAGAAAAAGTGATGGACAAGGAGAGCATGAGGAGACAACTAGCGGGGCCTGGCACTCAGTCCTTGTTTCCTGGTCAGGGACACTGCTGCCAGGAGCAAACACTGTGACCAAAGGCCACTTGGGAAGGAAAGGGTTTATTTGTCTTACACTACATCACAGTTCATCACTAAAGGAGGTCAGGACAGGAACTCAAACAGAGCAGGAGCCTGGAGGCAGGGGCTGGTGCAGGGGCTATGGAGGGTGCTGCTTACGACTTGCTCAGCCTTTCCTAGAGAACCAGGACCACTCACAATGGGCTGGGCCCTCCCCCATCCATCACTAACTAGGAAAATGCTCTACGGGCCTGCCTACAGCCACTCTTTCTCAACTCAAGCTCCCTCCTCTCTGATGACTCTAGCTTGTGTCAAGTTGACATAAAACTGTCAGCACACGGAGAAATGTGCCTGGGTAAGGAACACATTTTGCTTGGCACTAGCTCAAGTTCAAAAGCCCCCCTAAGCCATGTCCGGGCACAGGAGCCTCAGAGGAGCCCATTTCCTTCCATAACACAGACCTGCCTGCTTGCTGTGACTCTGGCTTTACTGTTAACCACAGGGTGCTGCAATGCAGTCTTAGGTCCATTTCTGACTTCATGGTATTTGGCAAAGTGACATCAGGGTCTCTTCTAGCTTTCCCCGATACAGCAGGGTAGCAGCCCAAAGCTGACACTTAGTCACAGGGAAGGTTTGCCACAGTGAGCTATGCTTCTCTCAGGAGAGCCACGGCACCCAGGAGCAGAGCCCTGTGAAGGTGTGTGTGCAACGTAAGACATTCCTCAAAGACACAGCCTCACGGTATGTACAGTTCTGAGACAGCTATAAAAGTTGTTTAGAAGTGAGACACACGCCTACTCCCAGGCATGTGTCTCTAGGACCTACAGAACAAGCTGCAGAAGAAACCTGGTGTGATGAGAGCATTCTAGACATTAGGTTCACACCAGCTTATGAAGGAGAAGCTTATTGTGAATGCAGCAGTCCTGGGAGCAGTGTTAAAGGGCGCAGCATTAGGAAGGCTGAGAACCGCTGACTACAGGGTCCGCTCCCACAGCACAGCCTCTTCCGCAAACCAAGAGCTGACTAGGGAAGTACAGGCTCCCCTGGAGCCTGACCCAGACGCACCATCACTCAGGACACTGGTTCCACCAGGACGCTGAGTGATTCGGGAAGGAGATGCCTGGCAGTGCAGTAGGAACTACAGATGCAACGACAAGCTGCCCAGTCACAACAGCATAGAATCCGCTCCTCTCGTGAAACTGGTGGACGCAGAGGCTGAATCTGCACCAGGACCCCTGGCAAGCAGGCTCACACTAGGAGGACACAGACCTGCTGCAAGTCTGTCCAAACCTCACGTTTGCTGCACCTCCCTGAAACCAGGCGGGAAACCTCATGCAGCCTGTGCTCTCTGCAGCTGCTCATGAGAAAGCTCCAGAGCAAAGAAACCGCTCCAATCTGCCCTGTTCAGGAAGCCCTTCGCCATGACTCCTGGTGACCTCTCCTCCCCTCCCCGCACAGTGCATGTCCATCCACTTCCAGGCACAAGAGCATGCACTGGGCCTGAAGAACCAAAGAAACGCTGTGCCCCAGTGCTGCATCTGAGGGAGAGGACACAGAGGACACCACTTACCCTCACGTTGTTGAGAAGAAGGTCGTCCCTACCTAGGCCAGGTCCCACGACAAGGGCATGCAGCCTGGGGAGCCATTTCTCCACCTCCTCAACAGCGTCAGAACTGTCACTAACAAAGGAAAAAGGCACAATGGTTTTGTCAAGGCTTTCATTTGTTTGAAACTGTGTTGTATGTGTGGTATTGGGGACTGAACCCAGGACCCTGACCATGTAGGGAAGTGCCCTACATCTCAGCTCTAAATCATTTTACTATGAAAATAATTTAGGTTTAGAGTGAGCATGTACACTAGTGCAGAAGCTCCCACGGACCCTCTCTAACATCCCACACACTCACATTCCAGAACACAAGAAGTTAGGGCTGCCTCGGCGCCAGTGACTGTGGTGCAGACCAGACTGCGGCTGAGCCACTGGGTCACGACCCCTCCTCTCCCTGCCCTCTCTCTGTCTTCTCCACGGACTGATCTACTTCTGCCTTAGCTTTTTAAGACTGCATTACTTCATTAAACATTTTGTCCCTGCACGTCTGTCTGTACACTGCATGTGTGCCCAGTACCCGCTGAGGTCAGAAGGGGCATCAAACCCCTGAAGCTACAGTTATAGATGGTCGTGAGCGCCATGTGGGTGCGAGAGCAGCTGGTGCGCTCAACTGAGCCCCTTCTTCAGCCCACTTTACTTTTATCGTGGTTAAAGTGAGACAAAAAAGAGCACGATCCTGAGCTCCGTCAGGCATGTCTCAGCGCTTGGTGGCACTGCCCAGGGAGACGTGGGCCCTGCCATCAATGAAGCTCTCAGGAGCCCCTGGAACACACAGTGCCCAGCTCAGAGGTACCCACTGAACCTACAGAGTCCAGGTATTGTGAGCATCGCCTCAGGCAACCCTACCCACGCAGGCCCCAAATGACTGAGACTGGGGCCCCGCACAACACGGCATCCGCGGCTCCTCATGCCCTAGGTCTCTCCTCTTGCCCTCTCACTGTCTTCTGCTGGAGCAGAGCTGGGGACTAACTATGGCTTTCTTTTTATTTGAGGTGTTGGGAACCAAGCCTCCACTTCACGAGTCACATCCTAAACCTTTTGGAAGTTTCTTTTGAGACAGGGTTGTTAGTTGTACGAGCTGGCCTCCAATTTGCAAGCCTCTGGCCTGAGCTGTGGTGACGGGCAAGGGCCATGAAGCCCAGCAGACACAGGCGTCTGAGACACAGGCGTGTGAGACACAGGCATGTGAGCCGGTGCTGCCGCAGGGAAAGGGACCCATGCTGCACACTCACAGGACGGGGTGGACGATCAGCTCTGGGCTGTAGGACTTGATCACTGGCGCGGCCTCCCTGGCACAGAATACGTGGGTCAAATCTGCACCCTGAGAAGTGAGAGGTGGACTCAGAGGAGGCCGTGCTCCACAGACCACACGCAGGCTTTACACGCCGGCTCTCACCATAACACACAATGGCTACCTGTGCCACTGTTTAGGCCCCCAAGCCCAAATGCAGGTGAAAGTAGACAGCTGGTGGCTTTGAGGAAGGGAAAGTGGCCTAAAAAAAAGCTAATCCTCAGTGGTAAATGGACAAACAGTGCCCAAAGCTGTCACATTCTCCTTTAAAAGGGAAATACAGAGGAGAGTCTAAAACAATAAAAGTCAGCCAGGCACAATGGCAAATGCCTTTAATCACAGCACTGGTGGCCAGCCTGATCTACATAGCAAGCCCCATGAAAGCCAGGTTTACATAGAAAGACACTGTTTCAAAAAACAGAAACAAACAGAACCACACCTCCAACCCTAACGACCCCTCTGCACTGCAGGTTCCGTCCCTGCAGAGCCAGAGCTGCGTAGGCAGTAGGATGTGAACTCAGACCCTCATGCCTGTGTTTCACATGTTCTTACAGGCAAAGCCAATTCCCCAAGTCCCTAAACAACCCAAGGTTTAAGCAGAGAAACCCCAATGAAAGACTCTGAGGGAAACCTACCACTTTCAGAGCTGAGATTCCTGCAAAATACGGTGCTCCTGTGTACCTAAATGGAGACACTGGAGTCAGAACCTCAGGGAAGCAAAAGCATCTGCAGTGACGTCACCAATACAAGCAGATAAGACTGTGTGTCAGCATATGTAAGCCATCAACAAATGATGGAGACGTCAGCTCAAAACACAACACAGAGAAGACAGCTCAGTAAACATTCACACAGGAGTAGAACTAGAAAGGTGTCCCATGACGTCTGAGACCGAGTCTCTGTACTGGCTGTGGACCTGAGGTGTCCATACCAAGTACAGAGAAGGGCTGGCTGGCTACAGGCTTCTGTCAGGAGAAGGTGGAGATGACTACCATCAAGGCAGTCGGCAAACACCAGGTCCTCAGAGGAAACACACCTTCTGAGTGACTCGAGCAGAAGCCAGAAAGAGACACTGGCCACAGTAGCCACTGTACCTTCTGCGTGATTCCCAGCGTCCTGCCTATGCTCTAAACACAGCAGATGTCCTTGGCATGGTGTTCAAATACAGAGTCACTGTGCTCACTGCCGCTGGCATGTTCTCTCCCCAGTGAAACAAACAGGGATAGAGACTGACAAGGTTGGTGTCACTCTCCTCATAAACATAGCAGTACAGCTTGAAGCAATGAAATTAACATGTGCACAAACTCGTAAGACAGGCTGCCCAGGCCCACAGGAGCTCCAAGCCCACCCTCCACACAGCACACGGACCCAGAGCTAGGGTGGGAGGACCCAAAGAAAGCACAGCAACACCGACACCAACACTCACTGGGGAGAGCTGCCTGGGCCCTCAGCCTTAATCTTGGTCAGGAAGGTAACCAGTGAGAAGGACTTAGCACCCATCAGACTGCACTCGGAAACAGTCACTGCACGGGGGCGGACAGACGGACAGATGGACAGGGGAGGAAGGCAGACAGACAGACAGGCAGGCAGGAGGGGGGCCTCTGTAAGCACGGCCTCACGGGCACACTCACTCTTGACAGCCCCCGACTATGCCTATCCTTCCATCTTGCCCCTTGTGTTTCTTCGACGTCAGAGCAGGCACAATGTTCCTCACCAACTGAAAAAGGTTGTCCATGTCCTTTGTTGCGTGCGCTGTGTGGAGGGACAGTGCTCTTTGTAAAACTGCAAAACAGGAAAATGAAGCTGTTAGAATGAAGTCATCAGAGGCCACCCAGCACGCTTCCCAAAGCTGACTGCATCGACTCTCGGGTTTACTGCAGGTTCCACTCTTAGTTCTGGGGAAGAGATGGTCGGAGTTGACAGTGAATAGCAGCACTGTCCTCCCAGCTTTCCGTGATGCATCAGACAGCGTGTGCGTGCGTGCGTGTGCGTGAGTGTGTGAGTGTGCGTGTGCGTGAGTGTGTGTGTGTTGGGGAGACTGACCTCATCTCCCAGAAAGTCTTGTCAACCTACAAACACAGATCACTTAACACATTCTCTTATCGCAGCGCCGTCCTTCCCTGGAAAACAGGCTCCCATCTGCAGCCTTCCATTTAGTCAGAAGCCCGACAGAGCCATCCTCCTCTCCTCAACCACACCTCCACACTCAGATACTAATTAAATAATAACTGGGAATGCTCCAAACACAGCACATCTGCGTCAGGTTCAAGCTGGCACTGTGGAGCACTCGCACCACATTGAGTTGTTTAATTGCCTCCATTTTAGCTGGCCTTTCTTGAGAAGCTTCCCGTGGATGTGGGCTTAGTCTGAATATTTAGAACAGCTCGGCCGCAGGAAAGACCCAAAGCGTGCATTCTCTGGAATCACAGAGCACGAGTTGATGTGCACCCTCTACACAGTCTACAGAACTTAAGGACCCCTGAGGAAACTATTTTCCCAATGAAGCACCCACTCAGGACAAAGCTCCCTCAGCTCCTTGGAGGAAAGGCATTTCAGACTTTCCCAGCCTGACTTTACTCAATAAAATGTTCCACTATTTCCCATGGGGCATGTGGGTGGCACATGAAGGCCAAAGGTCAACCTTGGAGCTGTTCTTCAGGAGCTGTCCACCTGTGTCCACCTTGTTTTTCCTGTGTGTGTGTGTGTGTGTGTGTGTGTGTGTGTGTGTGTGTGTGTGTGTGTGTATGGAGGATGTGATGAGTATGTACATGTGAAGCTGTGTGTATGGAGGATGTGATGAGTGTGCACATGTGAACCTGTGTGTGTATGGAGGATGTGATGAGTGTGCACATGGGAACCTGTGTGTGTATGGAGGATGTTATGAGTATGTACATGGGAACCTGTGTGTGTATGGAGGATGTGATGAGAGTTCGCATGTGAACCTGTGTGTGTATGGAGGATGTGATGAGAGTTCGCATGTGAACCTGTGTGTGTATGGAGGATGTGATGAGTGTGCACATGTGAACCTGTGTGTGTATGGAGGATGTGATAAGTGTGCACATGGGAACCTGTGTGTGTATGGAGGATGTGATGAGTGTGCACATGTGAACCTGTGTGTGTATGGAGGATGTGATGAGTGTGCACATGGGAACCTGTGTGTGTATGGAGGATATGAGTGTGCACATGGGAACCTGTGTGTGTATGGAGGATGTGATGAGTGTGCACATGGGAACCTGTGTGTGTATGGAGGATGTGATGAGTGTGCACATGGGAACCTGTGTGTGTATGGAGGATATGAGTGTGCACATGTGAACCTGTGTGTGTATGGAGGATGTGAGTGTGCACATGGAAACCTGTGTGTGTATGGAGGATGTGATGAGTGTGCACATGGGAACCTGTGTGTATGGAGGCCTCAGGTCAACATTGGATGTTTTTCTCAGTCACTCCCCACCTTACTTTGAGAGCCAGCGTCGTCATTGAGCCCAAGGCTGTTTGCTTTGGCTGAACTGGATGCACAGCAAGTACCAGGGCCCTCCTGTCCGTGCTTCCTCAGCACCACCATCCCCACGCCTAAGCAGCAGACACTTCATGGACTTAACCATTACCCAGCTCCACTTTACTTTTTTTTTTTAAAGATTTATTTATTTATTATATACAAGTACAGTGTCACTGTCTTCAGACACACCAGAAGAGGGCATCAGATCCCATTACAGATGGTTGTGAGCCACCATGTGGTTGCTGGGAATTGAACTCAGGACCTCTGGAAGAGCAGTCAGTGCTCTTAACCACTGAGCCATCTCTCCAGCCCCTCCACTTTACTTTTTGATCCAGGCTCTCATTAGTACCTGGGTCCTGTTGATTATGCTCAAGTGGCCAATGAGTCCCAGGGATCCTGTGGCCCCTCCCCTCACTGGGACTGCAAGCACACATGCCTGACTTTCCACAGGGGTTGGAGATAGAATCCAAGTCTTCATGCTTATGTGGCACATGCTTGATGGACTGGAGAATCTCCCTGGCCTCCCCAAGTACACATAGAGCCACAAATGTGCTCATTACCACTTCAACCACCTTTTACCAACTCCACAGCCCACACACACATGAAAATGTGATCTGGTCCACAGGGAACCCTGGCAGAGAAAGGCCCCACCAGGCCTGACAAGGAAGCTTCTGGCCTCAGTCCAAGAGCCTGTCATCAAGAGCCACCTTTGGTCCTTGGTGCTCCCTCCTGCCCAGATTGAGCTGCTCATTCTCACCTGTCCTCAGCACCCTACAAGCTACCTGCACTCCCAGCCTGGCCTGACATCACCACAGAGGCCCTCTCCTGACCTCCTGGGATACACTTGAATGAAAACATTTGAATTAAGTATGCCACCAGCATAGGACTCAATGTCCACTACAGTGGGAGAGAGAGCTGGGAAGATATTTGTGGCTGTCCCAGGAGCAGTGACTTCTGAGCAAACACCTGCCTTCTGGCAACCATCTGAGACCTGTCCACACCTGCTATAAACCCCTCTCTCCTGAGAGCCCTGTCACTCAGGGCAGAAGGGTGCCGTCTCAATCTCTGTGGACAAGGGGTAGATGAGCCAGGCTGAATGCTTAAGATCACAGTGCTCATTAACAGCTAACTCCATCCACTGCAGATGAGGAAACACTCTGGAGGTGTTAAGATGCTATCCACAGTCGGCTGCTAAGCAAAGCTGGCACCTTTGGGGTAAACGCCCCCATCTATACCTTCAGGGTTGTTCCTTCTGTCTCACTAATACAGGAGACACTTGCGGAGGCAGCGGGGTCACCAAGTCGTTATGTTCATTGTTCTAAACAACTAAAATAATGACTCATTGAGCATGCCTAGTGTCTAAGTCAGGGTTTCTATTCCTGCACAAACATCATGACCAAGAAGCAAGTTGGGGAGAAAAGGGTTTATTCAGCTCACACTTCCACATCGATGTTCATCACCAAAGGAAGTCAGGGCTGGAACTCAAGCAGGGCAGGAAGCAGGAGCTGATGCAGAGGCCATGGAGGGGTGTTACTTACTGGCTTGTTCCCCTGGCTTGCTCAGCTTGCTTTCTTATAGAAGCCAAGACTACCAGACCAGGGACGGCACCACCCACAATGGTCTGGGTTCTCCCCACTTAATCACTAGTTGAGAAAGTGCCTTACAGCTGGGTCTCATGGAGGCATTTCCTCAACTGAGGCTCCTTTCTTTGTGATAACGCCAGCTTGTGTCAAGTTAACACACAAAACCAGCCAGTAAACCTAGAAATATTTTTGTCTACCATGTTTCCATATTTATCGCCCCAAACTGAGCACAGGTTTGTTTCTTTTTTCTTTTTTCTTTTTTTTTCCGGAGTTGGGGACGGAACCCAGGGCCTTGCGCTTGCTAGGCAAGTGCTCTACCACTGAGCTAAATCCCCAACCCCACAGGTTTGTTTCTATAATCTGCAGACTCTGAGCATGGACCCTCTTCCTTTTTGCTAAGCAGCCCAGAAACATGTCTAGCATCCTTCCTTCTCGAATTCCCTAAAACTGGGCAAGCTTAGAAAAGTATAGCTTGGGGGCTGGGGAGATGACTCAGTGGTTAAGAGCACTGACTGCTCTTCCAGAGGTCCTGAGTTCAATTCCCAGCAACCACATGGTGGCTCACAACCATCTGTGATGGGATCTGATGCCCTCTTCTGGTGTGTCTGAAGACAGCGACAGTGTACTCACATACATGAAATAAATAATTCTTTCCCCCCGGAGTTGGGGACCGAACCCAGGGCCTTGCGTTTGCTAGGCAAGCGCTCTACCACTGAGCTAAATCCCCAACCCCATAAATAAATCTTTAAAAAAAAAAAAAAAAGGGGGCTGGAGAGATGGCTCAGTGGCTAAGAGCACTGGCTGCTCTTCCACGGGTTCTGAGTTCAAATCCCAGCAACCACATGGTGGCCCACAAATGTCTGCAACTCCAGTTCCTGGGAATCTGACACCCTCAAACACATAAATAAATAAAAATAAAAAAAAAAAAAAAAAAAAAAAAGTACGGCTTGAACTAGCATGAGCCAGCCCCTAAGACACATTCTGGGACAGGAAAGTACCCCCCCCCAAGTGGAACCTCCCACTTGCATGCAGGCAGGGGACCGCTCTGGGAATGACTGCGGCTGTGTCCTCCTGTTAGAAGTCACAGACCTGTCTCCAGTCTTTATCTCCTGGTTGTGCTTTCTGACTCAGTGCTCACCGAGATGTGAACGAAATGTGTTCCATTACCACCATGCTACCAAAATGCTGCTGCCTGAGGGCAAAATAACGTCTTCTTTAACCACGGATTCACCCGACTAACCAGAAGAGCAAAATCTTTCTCCAATGGTCTCTAAAATCATATGGGAGGGCTTTAAAAAACCTGTCATGAAGTTATGCCAAATAAAACCCAAACCCCCAGCCAGCACTGCCCCGGCTCGCCCGCCTCAGCCTCCGTCCTGTGAAGCAGGTGTATATAACAACGCTGCTACACTTCCTGTGGAAGGATGGAACGTTATAAGACAAGGGGTATTTTGGTGAGTTTAATATTTACTTATTTTAACTTGTCTGTGGCCTAACATTCTTGTAATAAGCAAACTTCCCAATTAATATCACTAAGTCAACAGACACCTAGCTATGGTTAGTTTTTAGGTCAACTTGACACAGCCAAGAGTCACCTGGGAAGAGGGAGTCTCCATTGAAGGACAGTACAGATTAGTCCCTGGGGAACTGTCTTGAATTTTGATTAATGTGGGATCTGACTGTGAGCAGTGCCACTCCTGGAAAGGTGGTATTGAGAGGTAGAAGAAAGCGGGTTAAGCCAGTAACAGGGTTCCCCCACGGTCTCTGCTTCAGTTCCTGCCTGACTTCCCTTAAAAATGGCTGGGACCTGGAAATAGAAAGTTGAAATAAACTCCTTCTCCACAGTTGCTTTTGGTCATGGCGTTTACCACAGCAATGGACAGCACACTAGAAGTCTACACCCCAAAAGCAGAGAATGCTGAGAGTACCAGACGATGCCTGAGAATAAGTTTCCTGCTTGGCTGTCACTGAACAGTATGCTGCTCTCTGTGCCATGACTATAAATCTGTCCCACGATTGGATGCCGTTAGGATAACCTGAAGACGTGTAAAGAGTCAGGTGCTTTACACCAGGACAGAGCTGTATTAGTAAAGGCTCCAGGAACGTCGATTAGATTTCCCAACACTTTACACCGGATCCAGTTTTAGTTGGCTACTGCCCCACCTGGTGGATTTGTCCCCTGAAGTATTAAGAGACTTATTCTATTTACATAAGTGACTTTGTCGCCACGACAATCCGGAGTCTGGAAAAGCAGGTCGAGCCTGTTTCCATTTTGTTGGCTTTAAAGAAACTGTGGCCGGGGAAGGCAATCACGGCTTGTGTGCCCCAAGTGCTTTCTGTTAATGTGAATTCTAAGCTGGAACATAGGACAGTAATTCTTATATTACGTGAGACTCACCCTAAGCACAGGCAGTTTTAAGGTCTAAAGCCCAGAAGTCTACCAGGTCTTTGGCAGAAATTTAGCAAGCTAATCTAGTAATGAAACCTCAGTAAGTGCAAAGGAAAAAAAGCATCACTAATCAGAATGTCTGAAAATGTAAAGCAATTCCCAAAAGAAAAAAGGCCTCTAAATAAAAGGATGTTTAGAAGCCGCCTTACGTGTGACAGACAGTACGGACTTGGAGAAACACCTCTCCAGGGCTTTCAGAACTGCTTCAATCGAAAAACAAAACACCAGCAAGTTTATACATTTTATTCCTGGACTTTGATCAACATGTTTGTAGTCCACGGTCAAATCTCCCTAACGAATCCTACGTCGAACAGTCCTGGGGAATGCTGGCTAAGTCACTTCTACAGAGACTCATTTAGTGTCTACAGAAAGGTGGACAACAGCCAGCGCCCACCCCCTTTCACTCCCTTTCGCTCCCTGCCTAATAAGAAGTGGGGTGTAGTGCTGGGGGATATTAGAAAACTAACTTTCCACAAACGGTTGGAACAAAGTCATATAAGGAAACGAGAGAACCGAATGTGCCATTTGCTCAATCCAAGAATTCTTCCTCATCTCAAAAGTCACCTACCTCCGACTCCAACTATTGGGACAAGGTCTTAGATGTGTCTGGCTGCTCTACAAAGCGAGTTCCAAGCTACATAGAGAAACTTAAAAAAAAAAAAAAGTGTCTAACCGGGTCTCCGAATCTCAAAGTCACTCGACTTGGTCCATCACTTAAGCATACAGAACGCAATCCCAAGCTTAGGGGACAGGAAACGGGGCGAGCCACATATTGACTTCACCCACCTCCAAACACTTGCACGCTTTGAGCTAGGGCAGCCTGTCTCCAGCATACAGGAGCTGGCAAGTAAGCCACTGTGTGTACGCGATCCAGCTCATGTAATGGGCCGCATCTCCCACTCCTCTAGTCCAGGCCCCCAGTAATTCAAGAGAGCCGGGCAGCCTGGTTGTCAGGCAGGCGGCCCCACTGGCTCCCGGGCGCTGGAGCACCAGGCAGAGTCCGCCCTCCCGCAGAGGCGGTCCGGGCCGGTACCTGCTAGCAGCGGCGAACAGTGGAACGCGATCGCGGCGGAGAGCAGTGCCATCACGACCGCCGCAGCCCCATACGGACAAACAGCCATCCGCGGGACGCCGGTATCGATCTTACCTCCTCCGCAGGCGCGGATCGCCACACACCGGATGCCCATGACCGTCCAGCGGACTTCCGGGTTCCCAGCTGCCCCCGCGCGGCCGCCCGGCCACTGCCATTGGTCTCAGCTCCGCCCGCGGCCCCAGCTTCCGGCACCGCCGGAAGCGTGCTCCGGACTCCGAGGACTGATCCCACCCCCGGGGTTAACGTCCACCACTTACCTCCGCTTGCTGCTTGCTCAGACGATTGACTAGCAAGACACCCAATCTGGCCTGGCCCCAGATTAAATAGTGTGGTAGCTTGCTCACGGAAGGACCTTGGCGGTTTAGGGTCCTATTTCCTTTTTATTCTGTAGTGTGTTGTCCGTGGGCGTTATGGGACACGATTCACTTGGAGTTCAGGTTTCTTGGCAGCCTGCCTGTAGCTGTGCTGCCCAAATAGGTGATGTCCTTACCCCTGATGTGTCCCACAGCTAAGTCTGCAAGGCCTTAGCCTAGCATCTCTCAAACCATCTTTTGGCCCCAGCTCCTGGAGGTCTTTGTCATCCCAATATCTTCTATTAGAAGATAGGTAACAACAGCTTAAGCCCCCGGCTTAAGCATCCTGACAGCTCTTTCATACCCATGCCTCTCGTGGCTGCCTGCCTATGATACTAACACTTGTGCCCTGTAGGAAGCCTGGATGAGGACAGTAGCCGCCTGGGTTGTTTTCTACAAAGTGACACAAACCGATGGCCTAAATGTATGAACTGACGTCTTGACTTTTCCGTTGTATGGCTCACCAGAAGGTTTTTATTGTAGACGAGAAGGGGGGGGGGGGAGTGCAGAGGCATCTGGAAGAATCCAGAGCAGTAGACGGAACACGGCCAGGGCTATCTGTGAGAGAGGGACATCAGGAGATAAAGTTTAGTGAGAGAAGCAGAGCAGAACACATAGCAAGTAGCAAGTACTTGTGATAACTGAGGGAGCCTGGAGGCCAGCATGGGCTTTGAGATGCTCATAAGCACCACAGGTAGCCGTGTGTGTCTGTCCTTTAATGCCCAGAGGCCTAGGGGAACCAGCCTGACAAATTCCTGAGGAATGCTGGCTTTTATCTAACACCCAGAAATCCTATAGTCAGGGTTGAACTCATTTCTGGGTATTTGGATTGCCTTTTGGAGTTTAGGGAACTGGAGTTTCCTTTAGACCTAACATGAAGGGATGTTCGGCCTTTTTGGCATCGGGCCTATGGTTACAATGTATCACTATTGCAGTAATTTTACAGGGTGTTTCCACCCACTCCGGAATAAAAAAACACAGAAACCTGGTATTTTGTTAATTAAGTTGTCAGCGATATGCTAGGCAGGTTCTGAGCTATTCTAACCCACATCCCAGCTGTAGGCCCCTTGTTTCTTACTTGCTACCTGAGTCTTGCTCTGTTTGCTCAGCTCCAGGTGTGCCTCGGGAGATTTCCTCTTGGCCACATGCTCATGGTCCATCCTGCCTCATGGAGACCTTCTTTTCCCCCTACCTTTTCCCTTGTCCTCATGGTCCCTACCTGAGACCCTCTACTCCATCTCTAGTCCTGCCTTCTTTTCTTTCCTACCTCGTCACAGGCTCTTGCCTTTCAGTGTCCAATCAGAGTATTGGGGAACACTCTTTACAACACATGGGTCAATACAATGCCTGTGTTCAGACTGCAACCTGATCTTAGGGCACAAAACTCAGCATCTGGATACAGGGTACACAGCCCCAATATCACCCCCTTTTAGTCCAGTAAAAGGCTCTTTCTCGTCAATAATGAACTATATACAATAAAAACAATTATAAAAAATATCATAAGAATTACATTCACAGGCTGGACAGATGGCTCGGCAGTTAAGAACACTGACAGCTCTTCCAGAGGTCTTGAGTTCAATTCCCAGCAACCACATGGTGGCTCACAACCATCTGTAATGGGATCCTGTGCCCTCTTCTGGTGTGTCTGAAGACAGCTACAGTGTACTCATATACATAAAATAAGTAACTCTTTTTAAAAAGTTACATTGACCCTGAATTATTACTAAGTTTCATCTGGGCTATTAGCTCCAACTGGACAGCCTTCAGGGCTACACTCTCCTTTCTCTTAACTCATGGCTGCCTCTCTTTCTCGTCTCCTGCACGTTCTTTCTTCTCTCTGACCCCAAGCCCGGGAAGCCTAAAAACCACCTATCTCTCTTCTGCCCAGCTATTGGCTGTTAGCATCTTTACCAATCACAATTAACTGGGGGCAGGATCCCTTAGTGTTTTACATGCAGACTCTCTTGTCTTTGGGGAAACCAATATTGGGAGCCCAAATTAGCATTAGAACCCAAGCAGTGTTAGACCAACCCACTACATAGGAGCTTCAGGATTGAAAGAGTCTGGCACCATTGGCTGAAGAAAGCCTGGGATGGGCTATTGGTGAGGGTGCAGCAGAGACACCAGCTTACTGGAAATATCGGTACCATGGGACCAGTACCATGGGACAACCACCGAAGACACCCATAGCCACAGACGGGAGCTGGCCTGAGCCAGCTGTAAATAGAGTGTGAATACCCAAGCCCTTTGGAGCCCAGAATATCGTGAGTGAACCCCGAACGGTGGACACACTTATTTGTGTTACTGGAGCTTGGTTTTGCTTTGTTCAGACTGTGACTGTGTTCTGGTTCTTCCTGTTTTGAGCAGGCCAGTAAGCAGCACTCCTGCATGGCCTCTACCTCAGCCCCTGCCTCCAGGTTGCTGCCTTGAGTTCCTGTGACTTCCCCGGCTTCCCCCAATGATGGAGCTGTAAGGTGAAATAAACCCTTCCCTTCTGAAGTTGCTTTTGGTTGTGGTGCTTAGTTACAGCAGTGGAAACCCGGCCTAAGACAATACTATCGAAGAATGTGTGGGTGGGACGGACAGCCCCTCCTATGAGGCTAAGAACAAAACTTGACTGTGGAGACGGTGGGTCATCTTCTGCCTGTCACTGGGCTATCATCTCATAAGCAAAAACGATGGGGGTGTTGGCAGTGTTGACAGTTTTCCTTGTAAGTGCAATTTAAAGTTTATTTTAGTATCTTTTTCTTTCTTTCTTTCTTTCTTTTTTTTTTTTTTTTTTTGGAGCTGGGGACCAAACCCAGGGCCTTGCGCTCTACCAATGAGCTAAATCCCCAACCCCTTGTTTTATTATCTTTATCCAGGACTCCCTTCCTCAAAGTCCTTTGTTCTCTAGGGCTCAGACGGTCAGTAAGTTAGATTAATTTATGGATGAGATCTTTTTTAAAAATCATTAATGCATTTGTTGAGAAAATTTCTCAAACTTTCCTTATCTTTTTTTTCTCGAGTTATAAAATGTAACTTGAATTTCCCTTCATGAAGGGTGACATCCAGTGCAGGTTCACTAGCCATGAGCTAAGCCATGACAAACAGGAAACTAGAGGAGAAAAAGCATGAGGGCCTTCCTCACATCCTCACAGCCCCCTTGTGTTATGATGAAATGTGTACACACACACACACACACACACACACACACACACACCTCTCACACACACCTCTCACACATACATCTCTCACACATATGTGCACGTGCGTGCACACATGTACATACCCATCCACAGACCTCACACACACACACACACACACCTCTCACACACACCTCTTATACATGTGAATGCATGCACACACACCTCTCTCTTTCTCTCACACACACACACACCTCTCACATACACATACCTCTCTCACATACACCTCTTTTTCACACCTGTCTCTCACATGTGTGCACATGCATGCACACATGTACACACCCATCCACTGACCTCACATACACAAACACACACACCTCTCTCATACACACCTCACACACACATATGTGCATGCACACACATACACACACACACCTTTCTCACACGCACATATACACACCTCTCTCACACATATACCTTTCTCATCTCTCTCTCTCTCTCTCTCTCTCTCTCTCTCTCTCTCTCTCTCTCGCGCGCGCGCGCGCGCGCGCGCGCCCCCACCCCGACTCCCCCTCCCCTCCCCGTAATCTGGCACTTTCAATGTTTGCAGTGAGTTCACCGTTGAGGCTAGGGAATTCTGCTTCAGGTACAAGGACATATTTTAGGATATTTGTGGGTGCCCTCAGGAATTTCTGAGATGACACAGACATTGTGTTTAGAACAAGTTGGTTTTTTTCACAGAAGTAAATAGCCTGTGTAAGGGCAGGTCCAAAGTCACAGTGTCACTTACCAAATGTCTGGGCAGTGCTTAGTTTAGACAGGTCATGAGAAAGGTAATTGAGAAATATATGTGTGTGGCCAGAGGTCACATAGACCATCCTGAAAGATGACACTCTAAGCAGGGAGAGTGGAACGGTTTGTCTTAAGTAAGGCAGGGATGGGGCAGGCTTTAAATCACAAGCAATAAGTGGTTCTACATCCCACAGCTGCTGCCTCTTCACAGGTCACCCTGCACTAGAACTCAGACAGGACATTTCTGTCAGTTCCTGTCAGTCCTGATGTTCTCTGTCCAGGAGGAAAAGGACAAAGTTGCTTCCTCCACCATACCTGGTGAGCTGTGGGAACACTGTAGCAGCTTTTAAAACAATGTTTCTTCTGACAGAACGGGAAAGCAACAATCACAGTATCTCTGTGTTCCCTTGGAGGTGTGTTTGTGTCTTTCCCGCTGGTCCTGTGATTGTAACAAGGCCAGCTCTTGGGTTTCTCGACTCTCCTTTCTCTTTCCGCTGGCCAGGCCACCCTGTTCTGTGGGACAGTAATAAAGATTATAAAAGTTTAAAACTAAACAGGTTTATTTTTGCTAAATACCTTCTTACGGGGTGTGGTGGTTTGAAATTCCTCACAGCCTTGGGTATCTGAACACTTGGTTGCCAACTGGTAGCTTTGTGTCATAGGTGAGGTGGTGATTTGAAAGAGAATGACCCCTAAAAGTTCATATTTGAATACTTTGTTCCCAGTTGGGACTGTTGGGAAGAGTTAGGAGGTGTGGCCTTGTTTGAGGGGGTGTTTCAGAAGACTCAAAGCTCCACATCGGCTCTCTCTGCTTCCTGCCCATGCTTCAGGATGCATGGTCTCAACTACTGCTCTGGCATCCTGCCTGCTGCTGTGCTCCCCATCCTGATGATCATGGACTAACCCTCTGCAATCCTCTGAGCCGGAAGGGAGAAAAACATATTTGCTAAGTCCTGACCCACTCTGGGCTAAAACTAAGGTCAGACTGACCCTCTGGTATGCACAGGACATTACAGGAACCATAACTCACCGGCCAGTGTTCCGTATCTCTACCCCTAAGGGTTCATGCTCCCCTCCCCCATCAAACAGAAACACCACGGTGGCACAGCTGTGCCCTATTCAACTGTGCCCTATTCTTAGTGAAAGTTCATGTCCTGTCATGCTTGCTAACAGCCACTGTAGCTACACCAAGGGGGATGTTCCAAACTTGTGGTGTTTATCTTTATAAACCCCCAGGTCACTCAGCTTGGGACCAGCTCTTCAGACCTGTGATCACAGGAACGTGTACCCCTGGCCAGCCTGTGTGGCTCAACAAAAACTATAAAAACTGTAAAAACTTCAAATTCATAAGCAGCTCATCCCGGCTGTTTCCTGGGCGAGAATAGCCCAACTACAACAAGCTCCAGAGTAAGTGCTTTCTGTTGGAAGCTGTCTTGGTCATGATGTCTCGTCATGGCAAAAGAAAAGTCACTGGAACACCAGGAAAAGAAGTCGCTTTTACTGTGTGTTTTTAAAGACAAACAAAAACAAAACAAAACAAATCAACAGGACTGGGATATCACTTGGGATAAAGTACTGACTCCTGGGAAGCACACTAGTCACCAGGGACCAGGGCAATGTCCATGAATTGAGCCTGGGCTGCCCTCCTCAGGCTGGACAGCCATGTGACTAGAACCAGCAGTCCAGAGTTAAGGTGTCTGCCCCCAAAATCCACGGAGGAGCTGCCTCTGGTGGTGGTGTGTTCCTGGATTTCTCTCTGCCATCTCTGCATTCCTCTTTCTACCACTCAGGCTTCATATTTCCCATCTACACCAGCCCCATATGGTCTACTCCTGCAGAGTCTTAATGGATCACATATGAAATGACCATATTTACACATAAGGCGGCATGCTGAGAGGTACTGGGGTAGGGTTTGAACCACTTCAGGGGAACACAAATCAGTTGTCGGTTGGCAGCTAAGTTTCAGATCGAGTTCCCTGTCAGGTGACTCAGGGATGGGAACCCTTCCTTGGTCTTTTTCTTTCCCCCTACTCAACAGGTCTAGCTTCCATGTGCTAAGGTCGTACCTGGCCAGGTGTGCTCTGCAGGACCATTATGGGTTCCCGCTTAGGCGGCCCTGCATGCAGTTCCAAAAAACATCTCCAGGATGGGCTGTTCCGCTGGAGGGGGCTTGCGAGAAGGGAGGGCCAAGGGTCACGTCATGTCATTTCCACTCTCATATCTGTGGCAGGACTCTTGGCTGTGAGAGAGGATCCCCGGATCAGCAGTTCCCATCTGAGGCTGCAGAAGGCTCTGACTACCACCAGTAGGGGGCGCAAGAGGCTGACATGGAAGTCATTTCTGATTAGACTCCTTTGGGCTAGTGTGTTGGCGGCTCTCACACGTGGCTGCACATTAATAATATCTGTGTTTGGGGCTGTAAGGTCTTTCACAAACACTACTATCCGTGGAAAGACTTGAAGAGCCCTTTCGTCAGAGATACACCAAACACGTGAAAAGGTGCTTAGCATCTTGAGTCACTGGGACAATGTAAATCAACACCGGAGGAGGGAACCCTGACAGGCCAGCAGGGTGAGTGAAATAAAAAGACCAAATGTTGTCAGGATGAGAACTCAGAACTCTCACGATGGCTGATGGTGAGACACGTGTGGCCAGAGCCGGGGAACACAGCCTGAGTGTCTGACAGGAAGTGAGTCAAGGCGTGCCTCTTACTTTTCTTTTCTTGAACACTTTCTAGCCATCTTTTAAAAAGTTCTCTTGGGGGGATTTAATTATGTATATTAGTGTTTTGCTCATAGATACGTCTGTATACTGCGTGCCACATGCATGCCTGTGGAAATCAGAAAGTTGGTTGGAGGAGCCAGAGCTAAGGTATAAGTGTATGTATAAACATTTGGAAATTCTGATTGGTCTGTAATGACAGAGGCTCGTGGGTGGTCGAGACTGGGGAGGATGGAGAGAGTCGGTAGAAGATGTGACCCAGGAGTTTGAGAAGCGGACAACTGATGTGCTCCTTCAAGCCGTGGTCCCATGGCTGGGCGTGTGTCCTTTGGATGTACGGAAGGGTACACTTTAAAAGCATACACTACGCCTCTTATCTACACTTCAGTAGAGTTGTCAAAAATAAAAATGGGGTTAGTAAGATGGCTCAGTGGGGAAAGGCATCTGCCACTCCGTTTGATGACCTGAGTTTAGTCCCCAGGAGGAGAGTGATGACAAGTTGTCCTCCAACTTGAGCGTGCTTGCTATGGCACTGTACATACAAACACGCGCGCGCACACACGCACATGCACACACACACAGAGATTCACAGACCCATACATAGACATACACAGACACACAGACACACAGAGGGACAGACACAGACATAGACACACACACACACACACAGAGACACACAGAGAGACAGACAGACACACACACACAAACACGCACGCATGCACATGCACACACACACAGATTCACAGACACAGACACACAGAGAGACAGACACAGACACAGACATGCACACACACAGCTCACAGATACACAGACACACACAGACAAACAGACACACAGACACACACACAGATAGACAGACACACACGCACCCACACACACCATGTAATGACTACACTGGCCATCCAGTTGTTAACCTCAGGACTTGGCATGGTGATCAGTGATTTCTGAGAATTAAACTCAGTTTCTATGTAGCTCCTAAAGTAAGTGAAGCTCATGCTAACACTCACACCAGCAGTTCCAAGTATGGTTTGTTCCTGGGTGTTGACGCTTGGTTCTTTCAGGGGTCTAGATAGCAGTAGAGTCGATAACTGGTTTGCCTGAGGCTGGAAACAGTCAGTCACCCACACTGGGACACCCTCCTGAATGTCACACATATGCTAGACCCTTGACCGGGGCTTCCTGGCTCTTCTCTCTAATGCACAAAATAAGGGTCTCACGGTTTGAATATGCCTGGCCCAGGGAGTGGCTCTATTAGGGGGTGTGGCCTTGTTGGAGTGGGTGTGGCCTTGGAGTAGGTGTGTCTTTGTGGGTATGGGCTATAAGACGCTCATCCTAGCTGCCTGGAGGCCAGTATTTTTTTTTTTCTTTTCTTTTTTTTTTTTTTTTTTTTTTTTTTTTTTTTTTTTTTTTTTTTTGGAGCTGGGGACCGAACCCAGGGCCTTGCACTTGGTAGGTAGGCAAGCGCTCTACCACTGAGCTAAATCCCCAACCCCCACTGAGCTAAATCCCCAACCCATGGAGGCCAGTATTTTGCTATCAGCCTTCAGATGAAGCTGTAGAACTCTCAGCTCCTCCTGCACCATGCCTGCCTGGATATTGCCATATTCCCACCTTGACCATAAGCTGGTCCCAATTAAATGCCCTTATAAGAGCTGCCTTAGTCATGGTGTCTATCTACAGCAGTAACACTAAGACAAGGGGGTTAGGCTGGGTATAGCCCCGTGGCAGAGCACTTGTTTAGCATGCATGAGAACCTACAGCCTGGTGAGTACCATCTGTGCCTCAGACACACGGATACTTCAGAGCCATACCACAGAGGAATTCCCAACATCAAGGAGGAAGCCTCAACCGGAGTTTCGGTGGCATGGTGGCTTTCTTCAGAGGTGGAGTCCAGGGTTGCAGTGGACAGAGAGGTGCCCTAGGCTCTTCCTGGCCCTGTGAGTGACTCTTTCTTCTCGTGGCTGCCCGGGTCACAATTTAAGACTGGGAGATAAAACCACATTTGTTTCTCTTGTATGACTTGAAAGCGTCTGTGTCTCTAAGCCTTGAGACTGAAGACTAAATCACAAGATGAGATGCAAGAATCTGGCCGTTTTCCCTCAGAAATACCGACAGTGGCTTTCTCCTGGGCAGAGAAGTCTCACTGCACTGAGGGAGCCTTTAGTCCTCTGAGGGCTTTAAAGCGAGATCAGCTCAGGTGCCTGCCTTCCTTGCCCTGCTCAGGGCGGAGCGCAGCAAAGATCAGTGCTGCTTATTTTGTTCTCAGTTCTATGTTTTAAAACTAAACACAGCTGACTGTAACAAACCCGAGCACTAGGAGACTGGGGAGATGGCTCACTGTTAAGGGATGGCTATTCTTGTAGAGGACCAGGGTTCAATTCCCAGCACCCACACGGTGGTTCACAACTATCTGTAACTCCAGTTCCAGGGGATTCAACTCTTCGTCTGTCCTCATTAGGTACTAGGTATTCAGTCAAAACAGCTGTGCTAGTTAAACACACACACACACACACACACACACAGACACACGCACACATATATACACAGACACACAGACACATACACACAAATACACAGATACACACACATACATACAGACACATACACATATATATACACACACATATACACACATACACATATACATACACACATATACATATATGCACAGAGACACACATATACACATACACACATGTATATAAACACACATACACACATACATACACATAGACACACATACATACACATGCACACACATACACATACATATACACAAGCACACACACATGCACACACAGACACACAGAGACATACACACAAACACACAGATATACAAACAGACACATACATACACATATACATACATACACACACATACATATATACACACAGATACACATACACACACACACACACACCCCAAACATCAATGTTGTGAGGTGAATTGAGGCTATACCACTCCATTTCATTTCCCTTGGAATAACGGTTACAGGCCCATCTATAGTCACAGACCATAGTTTTCAATCCACACCCAACTGTAGGCCACATGGAGTTAAAGATTTTCCTGCACAACTGCTTTATAGCACTAGCAAAAGTAAAAGGTTTAAAGGTTCTGTTGTAAGTGAAGGGAGCCAGTATGCAGTCTCTGTGTGCTGATCTCCAGGACAACACTGGGTGAATCAGAACTGTGGATCGGGACGAAGGCAGGTTGATGCAGCTCATGAGGAGCGTCAGAGCCACCAGCTTTCTGCATGGGTCTGCGACACACTCAGCGGTTCCTCCTGACTGGATGGAGAGGCTCCCAGGTGACTGGTAACACACACCTAGAGCCTGTGAGCCTGTGAGGAAGTGGTGGAACTTTGGGTGGTGGGACCTGTGGGCCACCGGCGTGTGTTTGAAGGGAGCTGTGTTCCCTCCTGTTACACCTCTCAGCACTGCTGTCCTCCATGGTGTCTCTGCCTCGCCGTGGGCTTATAAGCAAGAACCTTGCAACCACGGACTGAAACCACAAGCCAACATGGCTCCTTCCTTCATTTAGTCGGCTGTGTCTGGTATTACGTCAGTGATGAGAAGTTAACAGACACAGGAGACCTCTCATCCTCTCATTAGGGTTGTCCAGACCCATGAATGCACAACATGACGATAGGCCCTCCTGAAAGCCGCACTTTAGCTAGCAATGCTGTATTAGGGACTCATAGTGAGAATGGGTGTTGTTGTGTTTTTAAAAGGATGAAGAGAGGGGGGATATGTTCTATGGAGGTCTGGGGAAAGGGGGTGCCTCAGCGGGCCCATGCTGAGACACCCCTTCCCCCCTGAGGGACCAGCCACACAACAGTATAAACAGTATAGTATAGAATAGAGTTTATTATAGGGCATGGGGAGGGGAGTTAAGAGGGTAGTAGGGCAGAGAGAGAGGGGGGGGGAAGGAGGAAGAGGAGGAGGAGGAGGAGGAGGGGAGAGGAGAGGAGTAGAATAGAGACCTGCCATGAGCACGTGGAGAGAAGGGGGGAGGGGAATGGGGAGCGAAGAGACAAAGGGGCAAGAGAGAACAAGAGGAAGCAGGAGCAAGAGAGAGCTGAGGGGAAGAGCAGCCCCTTTTATAGTGTCAGGCAAACCTTGCTGTTTCCAGGTAACTGTGGCGGGGTGGAGCTTAGACAGAACGCTGTGCTAAAGCTGGTGATTGCCAGCTTCTAGTCACTGTGACAAAATGACTTGGAAAACAAGGAGGAAGCTCAGCCTCAGAGGTGGCGGTCCAGGGTCTCTCTGCCTTTGGCTGTGGTCTGTGCAATGTGGAACATCGAGTGGCGAGAACATTGCATAGCAAAGCTGCTCACCTGAGGAGGGGAAAGGGACCAGAGCAGATGTATCTTTTTAGTTACCTAGCCCCGCCTCCCAGTAACGCCATGGTATTGAGTACCACTGACTAGTTCAGAGCCCTGGGAATACAAAGACACAGCTCTCACCACAAAGGGACAAGACAGCTTATTCTTGAGCCAAATATGAGTGTTGGTGTCCCAGGAACACAGATTCAGGGCGCCTGGAAATGGCTATAAGAGATTTTACTAGTCATAAAATAAGTCATAAATCCAGGCAAATACATTGGAAGGGATCACAGGTAGGCAGTGATATGGCAAACCGAGAAAATTGCTGTCTACAGTAGGCCTCAGATGCTATCTGATGACACTCTTAGCTCCGGGATTGGTGGGAGCTAGTCGCAGGCTAAGAATACACTTTAGAAGTTTTGAAAGTCACAAGGCTGTTAGGTCAGACACAGGAGTGGCTTTCCAAGGGACTAAAATAGTCCAAGAGATAATCTAGCTATGTTCTGCAACATTTTAACTCTCTGGGAGCAAGAGGCTCAGCCCTTCGTCCTTGGGGACAGGAGTGCCATTCTTTTCATTCCTCTTTTCTCGGAACTTCAGTTCCCAGTTTCCCCAGGATCCAGTCCCCTCCCAGGGATGCGTTATCTGGTACAGAGTTCCCTTTGCCTGGTCTTAATCTCACTGAGAAAAGAAACTCTAAAGGCAGACCCCGAAGGGAACATGAGGACAGTTGGAGTCAGAGAGAAAAGGACTTATTTATCACCAAGGTGTCTGAGGGAGGAGACAGAAGGGAGGGACTGAGAGAGCTACATTTTGGACAGAGAACAAGGGGAAAGCGGAACCACGGCTTTCATGCTTCACAGACTTATTAAATAAGACGGTAATGGGTCTTGGGCTTGAAAGCGGTACCCGTGTGTTGCTGTGTGTGGCCTACAGTCCAGACAGGTTAAGATAAGGAACAGAGACATCACCTATGGCGCCTATTGTTGTGGGTTTACCGCCATCTTTGTAAGATTTGGGTGGGGAAGGAGTAGCAGTTCCCCGTACCTTTACCCTTTTAGCTTTGCAGATAGCTTAGAGCCCTCTTCATCAGTTGAACTTTAACCTTATGTAGCCCATGGCTCTTTACCCCTCACTGAAAGGCCAGCGCTGGCTTCTTTTGACCTAACCATGATAGCACTTGCGATCCGCACCATTGTTTAAAAACTGGAATTCTTTGCTTCCCAGGGAATCGCTGAGGACCTCTGTGCCATTTGCTTCAGAGGAAGCTGGGGCATTGATATCCCTGTCTCAAAGATACCTGGGAAGACGATGGCTTCCAAGGGCTCTTACATCAGCTCTTCCTGCACCCATTATACCATCTCTTGGATCTACCAACTGGGGACTGAGTGTCCAACGCAGGAGCTTTGTGGGGAAACTTGACATGAAGTTTCAGGACAGGTTCTTCCCCCGCACCCCACTTACTCCCAGAGACAGCATTTCTCTGTGTCGCCCTGGCTCTCTTGGAACTTGCTTTATAGACCAGGTGGGACTCAGAACTCAGAGATCAGTCTGCCTTTGCCTCCCTAATGCTGGGATCAAAGGTGTGTGTCACCTGCTCAGCTGCTCAGGTTTTCTTTAAACTCAGTTCTAAAGGATGTTCCTGGAATTAAAAAGTGTTCCCTTTTCTGGTTTGAGACTTTAAACTTGTAGTTTTCCAAGGCAGTTTCACCACACAACAGAGGCTGGTCTTGAACTCAGGAGCTCTCACTTTGGTTTCCCAAGTGTTTATATTATAGGTAAGTATCACGTACGTGTTATCATGTTAACATGCCCTCTAGGCTCTGCCCAACAGTTACCTAGCAACAGCTAAGTAGGCCTGGCTTGCCATAAAAGGGACTGTTTTGGTCTCTTTTTGCTCTCTCTGCCCTTCTCTACCCCCTCTCTTTCTCTGCCTCTACTCCTTCTCACCTCCCCTTCCCATGGCCCCCAAATAAACTCCATTTTAGTATGTCATGGGGAAGGTCCCTCAGCATGGGCCCACTAAGGTGTCCCCTCCCGCCACACCATGCCACACTCCAAATATTATCGGTTGTACAAAACATCTCAATAAGATACTGTGTCTGGCCCGAACAAAATGTGTGTCTTGCAACCCTCCTCCTCTCCCAGCACATCCTGTGCATAAGCTATGAATTGATTGTTTGTCATCTGTCTATGCATATCCAAATGTGCCCATATGGGAATAACTAGTACCTTTAAGTCATAAGCGGTGCGCATTTGTGGCAGGAAACAAAAGCAAAGTCAGATAGGCCACCTCTCACTCCACAGCCATGGGACAGCCATCCGTCCATCCACTGAGTACTCCTCTGGTTGTTTTCTAAGCACCTGCTTTTGTTTTGACAGCCTTCCAATGTGTGTATCCCTGGCTGTCCTGGAACTCACTCTGTAGACCGTGCTGGCCTCCAGCTCAGAGGTCTGCCTACCTCTGTCCACCCTGCCCCGAGTGCTGGGATTAAAAGAGTAAACCGTTACATCTGGCTTTCATGCTGTTTTATTTTTAAGTATTTGGTTTTGTTTAACTTTATCACCATTGGGAAGTAGCCTCTCCCAGTTAATATATCATGAAAGTCTGAGAAAGAAGAACCCTGGACACCAGAAGATCCTCACGCTGCCCACATGTTGAAGGGGTAGGACAGGGAGGTGGGGGGTAGAGACTCTTGCTACTCCCTGACCTTAGTTTAGATATTTACACAGAACCCATACATTTCTCTTTCTCAGCCTCTGGGGACAGGTCGTCTAGTTACTTCCCCTGTAACTTTCATGCAACTAGCCCATAATAAATTGGAAGTAACTTAAATTTCCCTGGGAGGGGGTGCGGAGAGGTGGGGCGGCTAGCAGAAGCCTGAGACTCACAGGGAGCTGTTTTCACGGTCTGGTGAGCCTTCCACGCCCCAGAACGTACTCTTCCACCCCATTCCCAAGAGCATTGGTCCTCAGCTCTCAGGCAGGGTGCTTGAGGCTTTGCTTCGCCTCAGTGGAATCTCGCACCTGTGCAGGGAGAAGCTCCTAGGAGAGTCATCTTCCCTTTAAGGAAGCAGGACCGGCTGGGCTTTACCCAGCGCCAGGTAACTCCTCCGCCTCCCTCCGTGTACTTCAGCCGCTGGAGGAAGATTTTGAACGCATTTCAAGGGTTCTCTGTAATAGGAGAAAGGGAAGCTTTTTCTAGCAGTCACTGCAAATGCAAAGTAAGTTTTCCCGTTCTGAACAGCAACTGTTCTCCATTGCCGCACAAAGGTTTCTTGCAGAAGTAAAAAGCGAACCCACCTAGCAGGTATCTCCCAGCGCCCGCCTCCTCCACGTCCTCCCTTAAATCTTAGCCGATTTCTAAGGGACATTCCTAGCCAGGCAAACTCTCCATCTGTGTGCGAGGAACCAAGGTGCACCGAGGAGAGCTGGGCAGGGGAAGAGAAGTGAAACAGTCGAGGGTGACTGTGACCAGGCAAACACCAGGTCCTGGGCCGCTCTGTGCCAACCCAGGCTGTTGGAGGAACTCGAACGTCCAAGCATGGAAACACACAGGCTTTCTAAGGGTGAAAGCGGTACTGTGATCCTGCTAGAGTTGGGGGTTCAGGAAGAGGGGGGCTGGCGTGGGTTGGGCCAGTGGAGAGGGGTTCCAGAAAAGGACTGGCTGGGCTGGAGAAGGGCTTGAGGGAGAAGGGATGGGAAGGAGTTGAGGGCGGGAGGCAGGGGCCAGAACTCTGAGAAAGGCACAAAAATAAAGGAGGAACGGAGTTTGGGATTACAGGGACGCAGGAGGGTGCTTGAGGGAGGAGGAATGTGGAAGAATGGGGAGTGGGCGTGGGGCTGAGAGTTAGCAGGCGGAAAGGGGGAATTTGGGAGAGGAGAGATAGGAATAGGGACGTGGCAGAGGTGATGGGGAGTGTGGAAGAGGCTTGGGAGAAGACTGGGGCGGGACCTGGGCCGCCCAGGGGGCGTGGGGTGGGCGTGGTGGCTGGGCACCTCACGTGGTCGCAGGGCTGAGTTCACTGTCGAGTACAGAGCGGTGGAGCGCTTCCTCTCCGGAACTTCAGCGCGTTCGGACCTCAGGCCAGTGCCACTAGAGTTCTGGATTCCTAGAGGCCGGGGTCCGCGTTCCCTGGCATCCTGGACTGGTGACCGAGAAGCGCAGGGGCCACCTCCTCCGCGGCTATGCGGAAGCCGGATGGGAAGATCGTGCTGCTGGGGGACATGAACGTGGGTAAAACGTCCTTGCTGCAGCGCTACATGGAGCGTCGCTTCCCGGACACGGTCAGCACCGTGGGCGGCGCCTTCTACCTGAAGCAGTGGCGCTCCTTCAACATCTCTATATGGGACACCGCAGGTGAGGGCTGCGTCCCCGGGCAGGCTGTCTTCGGGGCTCCGCGGGGTGGAGGAGTCGTCTATGGGCAGACGCAGGGTCTTCACCTTGGGCTGTCACACTCATTGCCCCTCTGTTCCCACTTGCCTTGCTTTGCTGACGGAGAAAAATCTCCAGTTGAGCAGCACTCTGTGCGTCTTCGTGAAGATCCAGGTTACTCTGGAAGGGATCCCCAGTCAGTACGGACTCCTCCCGCGTCTTAGGAGCTTTAATGTCCCCCTCAGGGTGCCCACCTTCCTTTGGTGTACAAAGCAGCCATGGGAGTTGAGCAGCGCTGCTATTACTGACCCCTTTATGAACGAGGAAACTGAGGTAGAGATCGTTGGATCACTCTGCTGGATGTAAGGCGACTGGGAAGTTGGAATCGCCTGGTCTCTCCGACTCACGACTCACGGTTTATTTACCAAGTGCTGGGTCTTGGCTGGTGCGCAAGTCACGTGGGTGGAATAGCTTCCTGTACTGACATTTTTAAGATAGGTAGTGAATTATTTTTAGTGCGTGTACAGCTTCGTTTTGGACTTTCCAGATTAGTTTGTTTCTGTCTTCTTCCTTTTCCATGACAAAGAAATAGGATACTTTAAGTGAAACAAACAAACCCGGAAACAGTATGGTATAGTTTCAGGGAGAGAGGTTTCCAATATCTGAAACTCCCAAGTTCTGACTTTTCATGTTGTTTAAAAAGTGATGTACTCAAAAAGTTTTGCTCCTAATCCCGGACTCCTTGTCTCGGGCATATCAATGTGTTGGATATGTAATACATTCTGGTTAAAGCTGAGTTAGTGAACAGCCACCGTGGGAAATGGACTGCTTCCCTCTTTCCCTGTCTTTCCTCTGACTCTGGTCTTTTCTCTGGGTTCCAGGCAAAGCCTCCGTTTTTTTCGCCGCCCCCCCCCCCCCCCATGAACCTAATCTCCTAGAGTCACGACTAGTCAGACCCTGGACTCCTTTCCCAGCCTCGGACTGAGCTCCTCCTCTTTGCTAGGTTTAACAGGCTTGCCTGCTGCTCCTGGTTTATGAGGGGAGAAAGCAGAATGGTCAGCTTTCTCCACACCTCTCAATGTTTCTGGAATAGCCATAGATGTGTGGCCACAGCACAGGGTTCCTATTTCCCCCCAGGGCATGAAGTAGCAGTTTCAATTTGATGGGTGGAGCCACTTTCCCCATCAAGGATATGATGAATCCGGATTCTTGTTCACCAGAGGATTTTGTAACACTGCTGATGTGCCGCCCTGAGAGAGCTTGCCTTCGTGGGGGTGGGAGCAGCTCAACTCATTTCCCCGCCTCCTTGGCTGCTTTTGTGTTCCTGGAAGCCTAAGTGTGAAGGCAGATGACTGGAGCCTTGCCGGGTGGTTAGACCCCCTTCTCCACATTCCTGATGTCTGTGTACACATGCTCAGGGGAACAAGGTACAGAGTCAACAGTGGTCCATGTCACCAACTTTGTGCCTGCTTTGCTGGAGACTTCCGGTCTGCCAGTCACTTACAGGGAGCAGAGAAGAGGGGTTGATATTGTTCAGGATTCTGTGTGGAATGTGTAGGCTAAAGGGTTACCTTTCCCGCCCCGTGTACTGTTTAAAATCCCTGCCCTTTCCCCAGTTGACCTTTAGCAGAGCAGACCAAAACTAGCTTGCCGGGACAGGCAGGTGAGGTGGTGGCCGGTACACACCAGTGAGGGCTTTGGGACTGCAGTCGTCAGAGCCTTAGCACTTAGTTAGTTTGTGTTTGACTCCTGACAAAGCCGAAGCTGAATGCCTTGCACCTGGAGCGTGCTGGGTGTGGCTGAGGTGGAGGGAGGAGCTTGCTGGCTCCTTAGGCACCTCGGTGCAGAATCCTCAGAAGTAGCCCAGCGGCAGGCAAGTGGGGTACAGTGGTTACTCGAACCTCTTTCTAAAGTGCTCTGATAGAGAGAGGGGGCACTCACCCCTTGTGGTATGCTCATGGAGGCTCAGAGCTGCCAACGGGATGGGGATGTTACCTGCTATTAGCGAATAGATACCAAGCATCATTCACATCCTGAGTTCTGCTTCTGGCCCAGACCTGTGCACAGCAGGGGCCGAACAGGCTAAACAGCTGCTGGGGGCACTCAGTTGTGGCTTCTTTAAGATTTATTTATTTATTTTATGTGAGTACACTGTAGCTGTCTTCATATACACCAGAAGAGGGCATCGGATCCCACTACAGATGGTTGTGAGCCACCATGTGGTTGCTGGGAATTGAACTCAGGACTTCTGGAAGAGCAGTCGGTGCTCTTAACCGCTGAGCCATCTCTCCAGCCCAGTTGTGGCTTCTTGAAAAGACAGTCCCAGTTGGGCTCGTTGACTGTTTACATGCCCTCATACAGGGGTGGGGGAGGGTGTGGGGAGGGGATGGAGGAGGTGTGGGGGAGGGGATGAAGGAGGGGTGGGGGGTTTGAGACCTGTACTTGAGTATCCAGCTGCTCCCTGCCACCTGTTGCATGAAACCGATTTAACTGTATGTGGCTTCCAGATAGGCAAGAATATATATATATATGAGGGGAGACTAGGAGGACTCCATAAATGTAGGTAACACTCACCTAGAGCTCTGTAAGGAAGCCCAATAGCCTCATTGGTTGCCCAGAGAATCCTGCCTTGGCTTGTCCTTGGGACCTTAGGGGGACGAAGGAATTTTAGTAATAACAGGCAACTCGGTTGCTGGTCTTTGAGCTTCGGGTTCCAGAAGAGGGGAATTGAAAAGCGTGAGACTGAGTTTCTCACCAATCTCAGATCTGTTTGGAAGACAATACAGCAGAATGAGAAAGTGGCCCGTGGGCCAGCGCTGACCGATGCGGCGGCGGCGGCGGGGGGGGGGGGGGGGGGAGGGGGGGGCGTTCCTCATGTGTTGTCCTAACTCTTTCTGACTGTCCTCTCCAGGTCACCCGCCTCCCCCATCCCCTCATTCCAGGTGCAGGACCATTGCAGATGAGCTTGGGAAAGCATTTCAGAACCTCAGCTCAGACCCAGGTCCTGGTCCCTCATCCGGGCTCAGCCAAGTCTCAGCTCCCTTGTATGGTGGTGTTGGTACCGCTGGTGCTCCTGGGAGTTGGGGATTTTGGAATAGAACAAATGGCTTTTGCTTGTGGGAAGGGTCAGTGGGATGCAGGTGTGTGGGAGTGAAAGGGCATCTCTCTCCCTTGAACCCTGGATTGAGGGTCCCGTTTTCCAGGAGCACTCCTGGTTCTGAGGTTAGCAGTCTGGAAGACTTTTTAGGTGGGCTGTGGACAGGGATGGGAGGTACCCCACTTGTCAGCTTCAGCACCCGGGGGCAGGTTTCTTGTTGCATTTCCCCTTTGTCACAGGGTGAGGTCTGGCAGATGCTGTCATAGGTACTTTGGAATCTCCCAGACATCAGGCTGTGTGGCCACCTTTTGTGCCTTAGAAGACAACGTGATTTCCTCAGAGCCCAAGGCTTTTGTAACTTAAAAGTTCCATAACTGCTGGGCAGGGCAGCCTGACTGGCAGACTCAGAGGGCTTTGTGACTAGCCTTTGTTCACAGACTTTCTCTCTCATCCAGTAAATATGCACAGAAGTGGAAGGCGCGGGTTACAGGAAACTAGAAGTTTGATGTGTTTGCTTTTGAGAACTCCAGGTGTATTTACCACACGCATTTTGTGGAATGCTCAAAGACTATTAGAATTAAAAAAAACCTCACGCACATGGTTTTTCTCTCTGTGTGTGTGTGTGCATGCATGTGCGTGTGTATGTGTGTGTGTGTATGTATGTGTGCAACTGCATGTGTGCATGCATGTCACGAGTGTGTGTGTGTGCATGCACATGTGTGTAGATAGGCATGCACACCACAATGTCATATGCAGGTCAGAGGACAACTCTGTGGTGTTGTTTTTCTCCTTCCATGGTGGCCTTTGGGGACGAACACATATCATCAGCCTTGCACACCCACTGCGCCATCTTGCCAGCCTCAGGTTATTAGAACTTTACTGAAACTCTCGAGCCTGGAAGCTTTCTAAGTGGGCCATTCTCTTGAAAAACTGCTGCCCTGAGTGGGATGAAATGACCAGGTGTGAAATGCAGCTCCCTTGGGTGCTTTATGCACTACTCAGGGAGCAGAGTCTCGATGTTGCCGGGTCACTAAAGTGCGGCGCTGTCACTGAACTTGGCTAGCTAAGGGTCCCGTTCCGTATTCTGTGGACCGGCTTTCTTCTTTAGTTACAGATTACTTCATGATATTTTGCCTGACTGCAGTCTGTGTACCATGTGCATGCCGTGCCCGCAGAGCTCAGAGGAGGGCATTGAGTCTGGAGTTATGGACCCTTGGGAGTCACCGTGTGGGTGACAGGAATTGAATACAAGTCGTAGGGAAGAGCAGCCAGTGCTTTTAACCTCTGCGTCCTTCCAGCCCCTTCCTTATTTAGTTTTAAAAGTGTTTAACTTACCATCCACGTTCACAGACGTAGCCTCTTGTGCAAGTAGTTTTCACTGATTGGAAGTGAATGTCCTTGGGTGAAGGTCTGGGATGATGATGATGATGTATGCGTGGGAGGGGGCATTTTAGCTCCTGTCAGCATCTGGGATCCTTTGCCTTCCTCCCCACAATCTTCCAAGGCCAACACAACATAACGCCCCTTTCAGGGCAGGCGCCTTTTCCCTAGAATGTGCCCTAATCACTCTCCCTTCTTCCCAGTCAAGGGCCCTGGCAGACTGCAGCCTGATTCTTATCTGCAGGGGGTTTACGCACTGAGGAAGTGACTGGGTTGGAATCTGAGATGGAGAACTGCCTCAGGGTTTGTGGACTGAATCACCACTCCCTGCTGTGCTACTCCCAGACTGACAGCATTCTGAAGAGTGGGAGGAAGACTTGCTCCGAGTGTGTGTGTGTGTGTGTGTGTGTGTGTGTGTGTGTGTGTGCTAGGTGTGCTAGGTGTGCTAGTGCATATATAGACTGCGGAATGTGCATGTCACGTATGGGAGCCGGAGGGGTGCAGTTAAAAACCACTCCTCCTTAAGGCTTCTTGTCACACAACTAATTGGAGGAATGTGTCAAATACCTCAGCACTCTTCTCTCATTGTATGCTCTTCCCAATCACGCTCCTTTTTTGAGCGTCTCCTGTACCGTGCCCTGCATGGCCACGGGACAGGCTACCTCCTCATGCTGTGCAGGGGCCCAACCAGACTGAAGACTGTGCCCTGCACTGAGGCCAGCCCTGCAGCCAACTCCTGGTGCGTGGAGTCCTGGAGACAGAGGCACATTGTCTTAGTCCTGTGCCACAAAGTTCAGAACATGCTGTGTAAGGACCTGGCTTGGCAAGGCTGATCCTGTGAAGCTCGAAGTGCTTGCTGTCTGTGTCACAGCACAGATGCATGCCTGTCCCAGAGACGAACGCTGTCGGCGAGAGTGTCACAGTGTGGAGGGCATGATGTGTCTCAGTAAGACAGCAGCTGGAGAACTTTGTAACTGCTCGGGAGGCCACCGGCTCATAGCTTTCTTGGAATGGCTGTTTCACTTCCTGGACACAGGCAGGGAGCTGCCCTCCACTCACAGCTGCACACAGACTCGGTGCTGAACGCTGAAGGCAGAGCTTGAGGGCAGCCCAGCCTTCATGGCTTAGTGGGAAGAGGTGAAAGCTTTTCTCTAAGAAAGACTCCAATCAAGATAATACTAGGAGTGCTCACCACAGCTACAAGGCAAGAAAAAAAAGTGTTAACTATGGAAAGGGAGATGTGAAATGGTCCTTGTCTGCAGACACCGTGCGTTTGTGTACAAAGAAAAGTCTAATGGTTACAAAAACCTGTTAGGGCTGTCAGACACACATAGTAAAGTTTCAGGACACCAAACAGAATGTAGTGAGGACACGGCTCCTCCAGGGTGTGGCTGAGGAGAAGGTCTTTATTGTAGATGTGAGGCAGAGTCCAGCCAGAGTCCAGGGCAGGAAGAGAAGGTGGTGGACAGTACAGTGAACTGGGCTGTGAGAGGAGAGAGAGAGAGAGAGAGAGAGAGAGAGAGAGAGAGAGAGAGATGTGTGTTGGGGGGAACAGGAGGACCAAGACAGAGAGACATAGAGAGGGGAGGAGACAGAAAGGACAAGGAGAGAGGGGAGCAGAAAGTGGTTGTTTTTAGAATAGCATCAAAAATAAACCAAATATTGGAAACAGATTTAATCAAGGAGGGAAAAGATCTGTGACGTGAAACCAAAGTACTTCTGACAGAAACTGAAGAAGGTAGAAATGCACAACGGGGCTCACGCGTCTGTGCCTGGTGAGACTATCGCTGAAATGTCAATACTAAAAGTGATCTACAGATTCAATTCCCATGCTATTTTTTTTTTTCTTCACAAAAGTAGGACAAAATCCCCCCTCCGCCCAAATTTCGGTAGAACTCCAATGATCTGGAATAGCCAAAGCGATCAGGTCAAGAATAGTGCTGGGGACTTCACACCAGTTCCCTTCAAAACATACCACAAACAGGAGCAAACAAGTCTGAAACCAGGCACACCGAGCGTGGCAGGGCGCCCAGGGTGAACTCACGCATTGGTGGCCAGTTGATATTTAACGAAGGCCAGGGCATAATGGGGAAGCGGGGGAGGCTTTTCTTTAGTGAAATTGAGAAAGTGGCTGCCCCGTGTGGGAATAGGAAACCGTATACTTCTCAAACACCCGGCAAAAAATGCACAGACGCAGGACCCACAGCTGAGATGAGGACGTGGGGAAAGGGACTCCAGACCGTTCCAGGGAACTTGTATTTTTACCTTTTTGTGGTCCTCAAGCAAAACCAGGCAGGGACTACAGAGATGGTTCTGTAGGTAAGGACCCTTGCTTTACATGTATGAGGGGCTGATTTTGGAAGCTCTCACATGAGAAACCTGGCGTGACTGTGTGGTCCCCTGTAACCCCGTGCTGGGGTAAAAGTGGTGTAAAAGACAAAGGACTTCTGGGGTTCAGACTGGCTGGAAACCAGCAAATTCAGCTTCAGTGAGAGAGAGACTCTGTTTCAAAGCAGTGGGGGAAGATATCCGTGGTTTTTCTCCAACAGCCACACAGGCGAGGGTGCACCAACCACACCCCTCGCTCAACACAACACACAAATTAATAGGACAATGAGCTTCTTGCACATGGACCACTTTGCCATCCAGAGACCGAGGCCGCATTCGTGCTGGGTGTGCACTGACCACAGTTCTGGGCCCTTTGCTCTCGTCTGCCTCTTTCTATCCATCAGAACTGGTGACCTGCTGCTTGCCTAGCCACATTTTCTACAGAGATTGCAAAACACATTCCAGACTTTATTAATTTCAAATCTGATTAACTCGGGTTAGCCGTAGTGATACCTATGAAAGTGCCTCTTCTATTCAGAGACTGGAACTTTCGTTGGCCTCACAGCCCAGTGGACAACAGGTTTTGAGTGACATCCTGCTGTGTAGTCAGCCTGTGATTTGTCTCCTGTGTGGCTTTGGCTGGCCTGGAACTCACTGTGTAGACCAGGCTTGTCTACAAATTCCCAGAGGTCCGCCTGTCTCTGCCTTGTGAATGTTGGCATTAAAGATGTGCACCACCACAGCTCTGCCTGACCTATGGACTTAACCTATCTTTAGGAGGACAATGTGGGCTGGAGAGATGCTCAGTAAGAGCTCTGCTGCTCTTCCAGAGGTGCTGAGTTCAAATCCCAGCAACCACATACATGGTGGCTCACAACCATCTGGAATTAGATCTGATGCCCTCTTCTTGTGTGTCTGAAGACAGCTATAGTGTACTTATATACAATTAATAAACTTAAAAAAAAAGACAGTGTAACAGCCAACCTTACCTGTCTTGGATTTCTCCCAGAATCTTTAAGGCCAAAACTAATGCACAGCTAGCTCTTAAGTTGTATACTCTTCTGCGTCCGTCCCTGGCCTGGAGAAGCGCGAGTGTGTGTGCGTGTGTGTGAGTGTGTGTGCGTGTGTGTGCGTGCGTGTGTGTGTGTGTGTGTGTGTGTGCGCGTGTGTATGTGCTGTGATCTCTTGTTGAAGACAACCAGAGGGATTTTTTTTTTAATTTAAAGATCAATTAATCCCTGGTAAAATGCTGGTAAAGATTTCTCTCACTTCTGTCCCATGTGATGCTTTCTTTAACAAATAAACAAAAATCAAATGGTTTTTTAGTTGAAATAGAGTTACATCATCTCCCCTCCCTTTCCTCACTCCAGCTCCCCCCTCAAACCCCTCCCATGTCCCCCTCTGTCAAGTAGATGGTCTCTTTGTCTTTTTTTTTTTTTTTTTCCGGAGCTGGGGACCGAACCCAGGGCCTTGCGCTTCCTAGGTAAGCGCTCTACCACTGAGCTAAATCCCCAGCCCCCTCTTTGTCTTTTATTATATCTGTTACATATATGTATATATATATGCATACATATACATATACATATACATATATATATATATATATATATATATATATATATATATATATATATATATATATATATACAGACTGCTGGGTCTGTTTTGTTGTCTGGGTGTATACGGTTTCAAGGCTGACCACTCTGCAATGGACAACCAGGAGGGCTCATGCCAGCAAGGCCAGTTCTTCTCCCAGAGCCTGTAGGTCTTTATTCAGTGGTGTGACCCTGGGAGAGCGTCCTCCTGCAGGGCTAATATGCCCATCGATGTTGCTATTGCTCTGGTCTTGGTTATACAACTGTTTCTAGGACAGGCTGTCTGGTGGCAAGACTTCCTTATATTCTGGCTCTTAAAGAAAACCTCTGTCCTCTCTTCTGTGATCTCTGTTAGCCATAGATGCTGGATTGTGATGTAGGCATGTCTGTTGGGGGTCAGGTCCCCATGGTCCATTGATCTCTGTTTGAGACAGTGTTTGCTATAAAGAGAGGTATTTTTTCCCCTAAGGGAGAGGTTGTAGTTACACTTATAGGTGGGTATAAGCATAAACTTCAGAAGGTAGCAAGCAAGAAATTCTGCTGGTCTAGCAAAGGGCTAGTAATAGATTCTTCTCTAAGGCCCATGGCCTCACTCGCCCTGGGAAACTGCTGTGGCTTCTAGTTCCAGGCATGGTTTTCCTCCTGCTAAGTCCAATCAGACAGCTGTTGGTTACCACCGACGTGTACCAACTCTTGTACCTTTAATTCTATCTCACTATGCCGCTAATTATCATGGCCCACAGGTGTTGCCGCTGGAAAGCACTGTTTAATTGCCTCCCCCTGTTGGCCGCTTGCATAGTGGTTTCTGGAGCCTTGGAAGCCAGAATACAGGGAAGAGGCTTTCAGGTCAGATCCAGTTCCAATCATCAAAGTCCCATGTCCTGAGTGTCTTCAGCAGCAGGGGCTGATTCTGAACCTCTGACTGGTAACCAAGGGGCACACTGATGATACTCTGTATCATCTTCAGAGTCCCTTAGGCTACCCTGATCAATCATTTGAAAGGAGGTTTTCTATGTGTGTCATTGCATTTTTTATTTTTATTTTTGTTGTTGTTAGCTGATGATTCTCATGGAAAGCATTATCAGCCCAAGCAGACAAATTTCCTTTTCTATGTCTGTACCCACCCCCCCTCCCTCTCACTCTCTCTCCCCCTCCCATCCCCTTCCGCTCCCCCTCCCCCTCCCCCTCTCCCTCCCTCCCATACACATGCACACACATACATACATACACGTATACTTACATGTATCATATATACTTTTAGGTACATATAAAATAATATGATATTATGATATATTATAAACACAGAGCAAAGTCCTTTGTTAGGGACAGATGGGATGAAAGGAGAGAAGTGAAAATTCAACCTTAGGCCCACTCTCCATCCATCAAACTAATCCTCGGGGAGTGCTTAGTTCTCGCTCGGACCGCAGTGCATGCTGGTCTTCTGAAGTGGTCATCATCAGCCAGAGTGTGCTGGCTCCTCATCCGTTAACCTTACACAAGCTGGAGACATCTGGGCAGGGAAATCCTGATTGAGAGGATGCCATCAGATTGACTGCGGGCAAGTCTGTGGGGGCAATTTCTTGGCTAATGATTGGTGTGGATGAGACTAGACTGGGGGTGCACTCCCTGGGGGGTGCGGGTGGTCCTGAGCTGTATAAAAAAGCAAGCATGTCGAACAGGCCGTGGGGAGAAAGCCGGTAAGCAGCGTGGTAAGCAGTGTTCCTCTGTGGTCTCCGAGACCTTGAGACCTTGCCTTTAGTCTCTGCCCTGCTCTGCCTTCGGGATGAACAGTCTGTAAGCAGTCGGGTGAATTTAACTCTTTCCTCCCTCGGTTTCCTTTGGACCTGATAGTTATCCCAACCATGGAGTCCCAACTAAGAGCAGAGTGGGGAGGGATCACACCATCTGTCTTAGGGTTTCACGGCTCTGAAGAGACACCATGACCAAGGCAACTTTTATAGAGGACAATGTTTAATTGAGGCTGGCTTATACTCTCAGAGGTTTCGTCCATTATCGTCAAGATTGGAAGCATGGCAGGCAGCATCCAGAGAGACGTGATGCTGGAGAAGGAGCCGAGTTCTACATCTTAACCAGGAGGAGGCTCTTGTCTGAAGCTTGGGCACTAGGAAAGCTGTCTGCCTACACAGTGACCCACTTCCTTCAACTATGCCACACCTATTCCAACAAGGCCACACGTCCTAATAGTGCCACTTCCCATGGGCCAAGCATTTTTCAAACCACCACACCATCTAATTTTCCCGGGGTTGGTAGCTGTTGGTTTTATATATGTTATAGAGTTTGGAAATTCTGGTATAATAACATACCCAAATTTACCAGTGTAATCTGTGGGGTGTGCGCACATACATTTGTGCTGTTCTGCAATCATCACCAGCTCCAGATTCTCCCCCTGACGCTGGAGGATGAATCTAGGGCCTCGAGCTGGCACAAGATGGGAGGCACTGTCTACCAAGCTCCACCCTTCACACTCCCTACCCTCCAGAAAGTTTCAATCTTCTGGAAATGTACATCTTCTTGTTGGCCTCCTGTTGCTTCTCCCCAGCCCCTGGCAAGCACGATCTACCCTCTATCACAGTGAGTCTGAGAGTTTTAGGTATTTATTTTAAAATTTTACTTCTGCATACATCCTAATAATATGTATATATATATTTAAATATTTTCTAACTTTACTCAGAAATAATTTTTTAAAAGATTTATTTATTATTTTTTTTTCTTTTTCTTTTTTTCGGAGCTGGGGACTGAACCCAGGGCCTTGTGCTTGCTAGGCAAGCGCTCTACCACTGAGCTAAATCCCCAACCCCTTATTATTTAATATATATGCATACACTGTAGCTATCTTCAGACACACCAGAAGAAGGCATCAGTCCCACTATAGATGGTTGTGAGCCACCATGTGGTTGCTGGGAATTGAACTTAAGTCCTATGGAAGAGCATTCAGTGCTCTTAACCTCTGAGCCATCTCTTCAGCCCCTAATGTTATATTTTAACATGATAATGAGTTCTTATAAAATACTCAAATACTTAGTGGATGTACTTTGCAGGGGTCCTGTGGGAGCACAGCCCTCCTGCTGCTTAAATGACAGGTGAGTGAATGCAAGTTCTTTCTCAGGAAAGGGCTGAATAGGTTAGCCCCAGGGATGGTACTGATGGGAAAATGCTTGTATGTTTCACAGAGGGCTTTGTAAGCTGCAGAAGGAAGTTCTTCCAGTCAGCAAAGACCTTAGCGTTCTGGGATGTCTGCAGAGGGATCGTGCACCATTGGAGGCTCTTCTGAATAATGCACTTGAAGAAAACCCCTTCTAGATTCTTCTTAATGTGGTTCATTCCTGTGGTCCAGTCTTGACTTTGAAGCAGGTTAAAACTTGTTTGGCGCTGACTTTAGCTTCCTGCTTTAATAAGCAGACTTGCAAGAGGTTGGATTTTTATTTGTTAATCTCCTCTGAGAATCAGTGGCCAGCAGGCCACACAGTGCCTATTGAAGGAAAACCGGAGGGAGTCTCTATGAGGGCTTTTGTGCCCCCAGGGCAGTCTGTTATGCAAGTGTGTTTTTCCTGGATGGAAAGAACCTCTCTTTTCTTTGCATTATTTGGTGTTACTGGGTTACCCTCAGCAAATTCTTGCTTGAACACACATGGTTCAGGCGACAGTGATGATCTGGGTGACAATATGATATTGTGTGTTTCACTATGAAATACAGCCTGCCTCCCGGAGCGTACCCTGTCTTCTGAGATCGTGCCTTCTGTGGTTTTACCTCTTCACGTGCTGGCTTTGGGTGACCACGGTCGGGCGTTTCAGACAGGTTCAGCTTAGCTGTTCCCATAGAGTGGTAAATCCAGTCCTAAGTGTCAGATTCTCATTTCATCTCCAGTGTATGCCCTGTCTCTTGCTCCTCCACCTCTGTCCATGTCACCTGTGGGAGAAAGAGTCCACGCTTTAAGCGAGGCTTTGTGGGTTTGCCTGACCTGCTATTTCTTGAGACCGTGACATACCAACATTCTTTTATCATTTTTTTATGCATGTATGTGTGTGCGAGAGCGTGCTGTACGATTGTGTGAGGTGGACATGGGGTTCTTCTTTAGATTTTGAGGCAGGGTCTCTCGCTGAACCCAGGGCTCACCACAAACTGGCCAGCGCACCCCAGGGATCGGCCAGTCTTCCTTTTAGGTGCCAGGGTCACAGAAGCACGTTGCCATACCTGGCTTTGTCATTTGGGTTCTGGGTCATCCGAACTCAGGTCTTCCTGCTTGTGGGCAAGTGCTTCATTGACAGAGCCATTCCCAAGGCCACCAGCCTTCTCCCTCCTGACATCTCTGTTCTCGACTAGGACCTGAGGTTGGCAGTGTGCATGGTATGAGGATCAGGGACCTGAACTCTGACTGTAGCCTGCCCTACTGCTATTATGGCTGTGGCTCCTGTGACCATAGCCCGGCACTGGTTCGCACGCTTTAATGCCCTAGGTTCTGTGGGGGCCACGCTGAGTCAGTGCAGGTCACCTGACCCCTCACAGGCCTCAGGGCAGCTTCTGTCCCCACCATGCAGCTAGGGAGTCTTGCTTTGACCTATAGGTCCTTAGTCTCTTGCACAGCTGTTAGACCCCATCTTCCTTGTGTTTGTCAAGAGTGATAAAGAAGCAGAGTCCGCTCTTTATTTCTCAGGAAGTCAGAAGGGAGGGCAAAGGTGGTTCCTTCTAGTGGCCTTGGATCGGGCTTAAGGTTGAGAAACAAAGTCACATGCTGATGTCTCTGGGATCTCTGTACTTGGGTAAGTCCTATGCTCAGGAAGTGAGTGGCTTTGCTGACCTGGTTCAGGGGGTAGCATTTGGGTTTTGTGACGCAAGACCAGTGTCATGTGATCCATTCTTACCAACTTCTCTTGTTCATTGAAGTCTGTGATTGGCTTGGCTTGATTTGGAAGGTGGGAAAAGAGATGGCTGGGCTGGGAGCAAGGAACACCCCCTTGCCCATCTGACCCATGTACATGGTGGCGGCACTGAGGAAAAGGAAGTGTGATTGTCGACTGGTTCATGGTTTCTGATTTCCTGATGAGGGTGAAGGGTGGCGGCCTCCAGTCTAGGCCTGAGTAGCCCAGGGCTGCTTTGGGGAGTTTCATACAGTCTGTGGCTTACCACAATAGAAACTTATTCTCTCGAAGTTCTGGAGTTGGATGTCTGAAGTCCAGGTGCCTGTGGCTGTCTTCACCACAGAGCAAAAACCAAATGTCTCTTTCCTCTGGGGGATCTCCACAGTCCTGTCCCCAGACCTTGCCATTCCTCTGTGTGTCTGACCCTCCTCTTCTTGCATGACCATGGCTCACAGCCTGCTGTGACGAGATCTTAGCTAATCGTAGTCCCCACAGAAGGTCACAGACACAGGGTAGGGATGAGGACTTGGATTATCTTCTAGGGGCCTAGCTGAACCCACATTACTGACCACAGTGTAAATTTATCTATTTTTGGACATGAGTGGTACTGTCCTGGCCTTCTGCTCATCTTTCAAGAAGGAAGCGAAAGTCAGGGCTCGGTGTCAGGCTTCCGAGAAGTCACAGTGTCCTGGGTGGCACTTCTGATCTGGGGCTGAGAACAGTGTGGTCAAATGGTCAGACATCGCCTGACCTGCTCTGGTACCCACCAGAATACCTGTGCCCAGAGCATGGGGTGGGGCTTCCTGGTTATCCATGGAGTCTCACTAGTTACCCATGATGAATGGAAGGAAGGGCTGTGAGGTGCTGGGACAGACAGGACAGTTAGAAGATTCCAGGGGACTGGGATTACAGGCATCTGTGGCTCGGCTTGTGATCAAGAAGTGGGCAGAGATACAGGCTTGATTGGCACCTGACTATGAGGGTTGGGAGGACTGAAGATGCTGGTGCTGTTTTCTCCTCAGCGTCCTCCCTGTGATGAGGGAGCACCCCTTGGTCCTGGGAACTGGGCACTACACAGAGGGTGGGCAGGTGTGTGCGGCCTCTGCCTTAGAGAATTTAAGTCCATCTGTGCTGCTTAAGCACGCCACAGTCACGTGTGAACTGAACAGTGGAGTTGTCACATGGAGTAAGATACACTCCAGTCTAGAAGCAGTGGCCCAGACAAAGCACACACGGTCTCAGTAACTTTCTGTGGACTATATATAGAAGTGGAGATATAAGTTATGCTGGTCAAATAAAGTATAAATCAAGATAAACACGGCCTTTAGTTTTCCGTGTGTGTGTGTGTGTGTGTGTGTGTGTGTGTGTGTGTGTGTATGCATGTGTTTTGCATGTGTTTGTATGTTTGCACATGCATGTATGTGCACTGCATATGTATCTAGAGGCCAGAGGTCAGCCTCAGGGGCTGGACCTCAGGACGTGGTTCACCTTGTTTTTGAGACAGGCATTCTCACTGACCCGGAACTTGCTGAGCTGGGGAGGCTGCGGTCAGACTCCAAAATCCTCCTGTCTTCCCAGCACACCCTGGCATCATACCTGAGTTCTGGGGTCAGACTCAGTCCTCGTGTTTGTACAGTAGTCACGTCACTGGCTGAGCCATCGATCTACGCTCTTAAACTGAAGTGTATGGGGTTGGGGATAGCTTTGGTGCTATTGTTGTTGGATGGTGCTGGTCACCCAGTGATTACGAATAACAGGAACCATTTAAGAACCATTTGTAGCGCGTTGTTTCCCATGATCAACCATAGTGTCCAGGGAGGAATGAGCAAGTGTTAATCACTTGGGTTTAAATGGTTCGAGGAGCCTGGAGTTGGAGGGGACCAAGAGATGGTTGAGGGCATTTTGGGACACACAAGGTTTCATGGGCAGATGGCTGGAGCAGGTCCTGCTGGGGAAGAGGAGGGTAAGACTACAAAGGGGCAATGGGATGGGGGTGGGAATAGGGGTGGGAGTTGGGGGAGGTTTGAGGCCAGGCTGGAAAGGGGCAACAGGAGGGGCTTTGGATGCCAGGCGAGTGTTGCAGCCATTGGCCTTGGCATGGGGGCCGCTCACCTGGAAAGGCCCTCTGGGTACAGAGCCATGGTTCTGGTGATCCGGTTCCAGTGCAGATGGCCTGGAGGCTGGTTTTGATGGTTTTCTGGTGAGTGTCGGGCAGGCGGCACGAAGACAGGGCCACCTATGTGACCTATGGACTTGTATCCAGCCTTCTCAGGATTCAGATTTGTGTGTTCAGACGGGGGACCGAGAACCTGCCTGTGTCTGCCTGACACTTCAGTGATTTGACACCAGGCTGAGAGCCACCTCCCAGATGACATCTGGGGCAGAGAAAGGTGGCTTCGAAAGTACTGGGCTCTGGAAACAACCGTGACAGAGAACCACAGATGAGTGGAATCAAGCTGCAGGCCCTTTCCTCTCAGTTGCAGAGGCTGGTGGTATGAACGAGGTCTCAACCAGTGACCAATCTTCTTAGCGCTGTGACCCTTTAACACAGTTCCTCATGTTGCGGTGACCCACAACCCTGACGTCATCTCTGTGGCTATTCCTTGATAGTAATTTTGCTACTGTTATGAATCACAATGTAAATATCTGTGTTTTCCAGTGGTCTCAGATGACCCCTGTGAAAGGACCAGTTGACTTCCAAAGGAATTGTAACCCACAATTCCTAGTATGGACCAGTGGATGGGTCACTCCAGTCTATGTCTTCAGGGTCACAGGGTCTTCTCTTTCTGTGCGTGTTTTCTGTGGACACTTGGAATAGGATTTAAGGCCCCTTGGGACAATTCAGAAAACTTTCTAGACCCTAACTTTATTTCCTGACCAGGTTCTATACGTGGGTTCTGGGGATGAGGGTGGGATGTGTCTTTGGATTTATGATGTAGAAAATTCCCTTTCTCGGGACAAAGGCTTAAAGGATAAGAAAAGAGGAGGAAGTCACTTAAAAACCCAGCAAACAGCTCAGACTTTAGATTCCTTGTTATAGTTTCCATCACCGTAAACCCCTTCAGTTGTGAAGTGTGGTCCCACACTCGAGGCTGGCTGCTGCTCCTACCTTTCCTTTCGGGGGCCTCATGTTGAGCTCTGGAGGTGGAACCAGTGTTGGACAGATACCAAGCTCTGTGGTTCCTCAGACTTTCTAGGCTGAGGGGAGTCTGTGTGTGCTTCAGGGGATTTCCACCATTGGCTTTTTCAGCAGAAACCACCAGCTGGGTCAGGAGGTCAGGAAGACACTGCCAATGGGGATGTGGTCAGTGGGGGATGGGTCACCATTGTATGACTGCGACGGGACACAAGGGTCAAGGCAACTCTTCTGAAAGGAAGCGTTTAGCGGGGGGCTTGCTTACAGCTTTGGAAGTTTAGTTTGTTATCATTATGGTGGTGAGGGCATGGTGCTGTGCAGGCAAGCATGGTGTTGGAGCTGTCATGTCAGATGGGCTGCCTGAGGGTCCAGGGCCCCCCACCTCAGGCAGTATATACAGAGTGTGGACATACTATATCCTGACCCACGGGGAGAGAAAGACACACTGGTGTGGACTTTTGAAGCATCAAAGCTCACCTCCTAGGAGTACACGCTTCTTCCAAGTAGGTCACAACTTCTAATTCTTTTAATCCTTCTAATCCTTTCAAACAGCTCCACTCCCTGGCGACTAGGTACTCAAATATATGAACCTGTGAGGGCCACTCTCATTCGAACATCACACGGGGCATCACATGGGGTGTATGAGGGTCTAGTCACCCCAGAAACTGCAGCTCTCTGAGGCGTTGCCTCTGTGTGTGTGTTGGGAGTGGACCTGGATGGGTGGTCTAGAGATGATGTACCAGAAAGGCAGGGTGCTGAGACCACTTACCCTTCATGGGGCACCTCCGCGGTTGGCACCTTTTATGCTGAGGCACAAGTCTTGTGTAGCCAAAACGTTACTCTAGTAGTATTAGGCCCTTCCCTCAGGGACTAGCTCAGGTTGAGATCCAAGGAGGACACCTAGATGTCTGCCCGGGTGTTGGGAACTTCCTAGGGGATTCCTGAGCATCCCCGGTTAGGTGTTAGGTCCCGGTTCATCTGAAGCAGTGTCAGAGGAACAACCGGATATCATTGGACCCAACCCTGCCTGTGACCTGTCTGAGGTGGTTTGTGCCGTGACCTACTACAAGGGAGATCGTCAGTGGTACTATTTGCTTGCTGTCTTTAGAGACAGGATCTCTTTACTATGTAGTCCTGGCTGCTCTCTGAGCTGCCTGTGTAGACCAGGCTAGCCTTGAGCTCACGGAGATGTACCTAAGTGCTGATGTGCCTGAGGATCCTTCTGGGTTCTGAGATTCAGGGTGAATGTTATCACATCTTCGATACTGTTCCCTTAGAGAAGCCCTGGGGCACGGAGGAGTCTCAGATAAAGCCCATTGGTGGGCCTGTGGCCTGCTACCCCATACTCCGTATATACTGCCTGAGGTGGGGACAGTGGGCCCTCAGGCAGCCCACCTCATGAACCTAGAGCAGTGGTTCCCAACCTTCCTAGTGCTGTGGCCCTTTAAATACAGTTCTTTGTGTTGCGGTGACCCTCCTGAAGTAAAATTGTTTCCGTTGCTACTTCATAGCTGTAATTTTGCTACTGTTGTGAATCCTAACGTAAACATCTGTGCTTTCTGATGGTCTTAGGTGTCTCCTGTGACGGAGCTGTTCAATCTCAAAGGCATTGAGACCCACAGGTTGAGAACCACTGACCCAGGGAGACATGTGGCCCCCCTTTTTTCCTTGTTGCATGAAGATTTCACGATTTGGTTTTGCAAACATTCCTGGAGAGCCATGACTTCCACGGAGCATCCCAGCATCAGATAGTTTAAAAACAGATGCAGATGATAACGTTCTCGATCTCGTGTACCGAAGGTTAATGGCTGGCTCTAAATGCTTAAAATTCATTGGACTTCATGAAGTGGAACTCAGATAACCTTTCTAGCAACACTTGTGTGTTGAACTGGAAAACACGGGGGTAATCAAGATTTCATGAAAAACAGAAAGTATACACGAAGGCGTGTCACAGGCTGAGCCACACAGGTCTCTGAGGCTGGACTCTTGGCTCTGACCTGTGTCCTTATCCCCACCTCTGCTTCTCTGGCCCTTTTGGGCTATCCTTTTTGTTTACACACTGTCACAGGGATTCTGGCAGCTCCCAGCTAATAGGCTATGGGACTGCATGTGGTAGAGCTCGCTTGACAAAATTCCCTTTTTCTCTGGGCTTGCCCAGAGCTTGTAGACGTGATCTGAGCCTCATGTTTCAGCAGCTACTTAAGAAAATGTGTTTGTTTTCTCTGGTTCTGGGTAATGGAACCCAGGCGGGTGCCTCAGTGCTGGCTGCACATTGTGTCCATCCGTGTGGATCCTCGGTAATTTTGAAAGCGCCACCCCCCTGCGCCCTACTCTTTGAGAGTAAACGGGCAGGGCTGTATGAGATTTCTGCAGGATAAACCATCACATTCAGGGATATGGAACACAGAAGTAAAAATCACAGATGTTTGGACTCAAAGACTGTTTGGCTGTGAGGACTGGGGAATGGGGTAGAGAATTGTTTTCAGGGCCCTGGGAGCTGACCTGGATTACTGTAGGGCATTTCCCCAGGCTTGCCTCTGGGCCTTTTTAACCCTTTTCAAACACTGAATGGGAGAAGCACCGGGATTGGGGAGAAACCCATCCTCAAGAACTAGGGAGACACAGGGCGTGGGTCGGCTGGCCAGGTGACCAGCCAGACGCAGAGACCGTTTGCCGATGTGCGTCTGAGGAAGTAGAGCCTGACTGCGAGTATGGTACTCCTCCTCGAGGGGTGAGGGATAGGAGTCAAACTCTTAATTTATTGATCACATGCTAGGTCTGGTGCTAACCTGTTTACCAGGGTGAATTCATTCTGTTTTCTCAACCACCCCTTGACAGGTGCTACCACATTTCAGCAGCGGGGAAACTTAGACTTAGTGCTAAGAGGCCTGCCGGGCACAGGGACTTTCTGTGTAAATTTGGAATCCCCAGGAAGTAGTCAGATGTTGGTCACCAATGCCCGTGTTCAGGGAGGAGGCCTTGACACACTGCCTGTGGTATTAGCTTAGTTCTCAAGGACCCAGGGATCCAATGGGGAGGAGGCAGGGTAGGGAGGATGAAATGCCCTTGCCTTATCAGAAGGAGGCCTCAGGACCCGCTCAAGCCCGCCTGCCGGTGCACAAATTCCAGGATGCAGATGAGAAATGTTACCTTTGAAGGCAGAGAGTTTGGAAAAGCTGGTAAGGTAGAAAGACACCTTGCCATCCCGTTTCTCTGCTTTGTCTCAATGACTGGGGTCTCCTGCATGGTGCCTTCTTCCGAGATCATCTTGCAATGGGCACTGCCCACATTCGTACCACCTGAGGGTCCTGTTAGTCACGGGGAGACCTAGAGATCTGAGTGTGAAGACTATTGAGGAAGTTCATCTGATTTTCTGATGTCATAATATGATGTCATAATATGATGTCATTATATGATGTCATTATATGATGTCATACTATGACAGGCTGGTTCATCAGCCCCCTCTCTGCTACCTCCCGGGTTCTCTGTCTCATGTCTCCTACTTCCTTCAGTGTTTGCGTTATTCATTTTATATAATTACTGTTTACTTTCCAAAGGCAATTCTTACTTTTTTCGGGACAGGGTCTTGCTGTGGAGCCCAGGTTAGCCTACAACTGGCAAACCGTCCATTCCAGTTCTCCAAGGGTTGGACTACAGGCATGTGCTGCCACTTCAAACCTCCAGTCAGGCAGACTTATCTAGGACAGAAGCTTTTTGGGGCGTGGGTGTTAATACAATTCTTTCTTTGTCCTTAGTGAACTATGTTACAGAGACTTGAAAAGAATTCCTTCACGGCTGGTGGAATGTCCTCTCTGTGTGCTTGTGGCTGTGCTCCTGTGGAGTCTGTGCTTCAATGGAGGAGCTGAGAGTTGTACCTTTTCATCGGAAGGCTGCTAGTGGAAGGCTCACTTCCAGGCAGCTAGGGGGAGGGTCTTAAGCCCACGCCCACAGTGACATGCCTACTCCAACAAGCCACACCCACTCCACCAGGGTCACACCCACTCCAACAGGGCCACACCCACTCCAACAAGCCACACCCACTCCACCAGGGTCACACCCACTCCAACAGGGCCACACCCACTAATAGTGCCACTCCCTGGGCCGAGTATATACAAACCATCACAAACATAACACCTCAGTGGGATGAGCCCAACCTTTCCTCAGATAATAGATTAAATGGCATTAGCTACAGACGAAGGCAGGCAGCAGCTCTGAACTACAGTTGTCTGGAGGTGTTTAAAGATTATTATTGACCTTGGCAAAGTAGTGTTGGGAGGCAGAGGCAGCTGAATCTCTGTGAGTTCAAAGGCAGCCTGGTCTACATAGCAAGTTCCAGGCCAGCCCAGTGATAGAAACATGGTGAGATCCTGTCTAAAAAAAAAAACAAACAAACAAGCAACAAGCCCCATACAGTTGGTATGCATTTTTATTGGTATATATTTTACTATCACCATGGTAACTGTCTAAGTCCCTTTCCCTGTTGCTGGGCTAGTCACCCTGACAAAAGCAACGTAAAGGAGAAGGGGTTTATTTCAACTCACTGTTCAAGGGTTCAGTTCATCACGGTGGGCAGTCAGGGCAGCAGGAAGTAGTTGGTCACATGACATCCACAGTACCAGAGAGTGATGAAGGCACCTGCCCCTCACCTCTCTCTCTCTCCATTATACAGTGCAGGGACCCAGCCAGGGAAGGAGCTGCCCACGTGGATGGTCATCCCACCTGAGTTAAACCACAGTCAGAGGCCCATCTCCTGGTGATTCTAGATCCTGTCAAGTTGATAGCACAAACCCCACTGTAACGAGATCCAAGCTTAGGTGGAATTGCAACTGTGACTTTGAAGTGGTTACATTGTGTTTTTTGCACTGTTGGTGGGATGGAACATCCGGTTGTGATGATAAGGGCTCACCACAAGCAAGCACTTGTGGTAGTGGAGTGCAGCACCATAGCTCTCCCTATCTCACATCGCTGCTTCCCGAGTGTGTCCCCATGTCAGCACAAATGTTGCAGATGTAAGAACACTTCTGAGCCATGGAGGGCTGGGATCCTCACCCATTGATTACAAACCATCACATTTCCTCCGTCTGATCTGACTGGGCCATTGCAGAGTGTGACACAGACTGTGGCTGTTAGAGACTCACTGTGGGGCTATATAGCTCAGTGGTGGGTGCTCACTTCACATCTACAAGGTCCTGGGTCCATTCCTAGTATTATACACGCACCCCAAATCAAGACTAATGTGGTCAGCATTGTTGTAAATTTTTAAAATTTTATGTGTATCGGTGTTTTGCCTGCATGTATGTCTGTGTACCATTAGTGTGCCTGGTACCTGCTGGGGACAAAAGAGGGTATCGGATCCCCTGGAACTGGAGTATGTGTGATTAGGACCAACATGAGGGTGCTGTGAATTGAACCCAGGTCCTCTGGAAGAGCAGCCGGTGCTTTTGGCCACTGAGGCATCTCCCAAGTCCTGGGAGCCTTGTGTTTTAAGCACAGTTTGTGTGTGTGTGTGTGTGTGTGTGTGTGTGTGTGTGTGTGTGTGTGTGTGTGAGAGAGAGAGAGAGAGAGAGAGAGAGAGAGAGAGAGAGAGAGGTGAGCACGTATAGGTCCAGGCTTGCACAGAGGCCAGAATAAGACATCTATCCAGTGTTCTACTCTATTATTGTTCATTTTAGTCCCTTGAGATGGGGTCTTGCACTGAATCTGGAGCTAGGACAGTGGCTAGCAAGCCCTGGCAACTATCTTTCTCCCTGCCACAGGGCTAGGTTTATAAGTTTGCCTTTTTTTTTTTTTGAGACAGGGTCTCAGTATGTAACCCCTGCTAGCCTGGAAATCTCAGAGATCTGCCCTATTCTGGCCCCCAAGTGCTCCTGAGGATTAACGACATATGCCACCACTCATGATTATAGATATCTTTTTACACAGGCGTGGGGATTTGAACTCAGGTCCTCAAAGCATCTTGTTTTATAGTGAGAAAACGCAGCCACTCTCTGATCAGGAGACACCTGTGTGTCCCTTGTCCTGAATACTGACAATGGTGTATGGTTAGGTGGTGACAGTGGTAGTGTGAGAACTGCTTCTGGTATCTGGGGTGGAGCATCCGGCTTTAACTGGATGTGCGGTCCTGCTCAGTCACCTGGACCAGCTTTATGTGGGCATTGGTGTCTCAGTCTCCTGCCCTGGCCTCCTAAACCCTGTGGGGGCAGGGAGACCCTGAGCACAGTTTGGTGGTGGCATATCCTGAGATGAATAGTCATCTTTCTCTCGTTTCTTCCTGCCAGGGCGGGAGCAGTTCCACGGTCTGGGCTCCATGTACTGCCGGGGAGCGGCCGCTATTATCCTTACCTACGATGTGAACAACCCACAGAGCCTGTTTGAGCTGGAGGACAGATTCCTGGGCCTGACAGAAACAGCCAACAATGACTGCCTATTTGCCATTGTGGGGAACAAAGTAGACCTGACCACGGAGCGTGGCCCGGAGGGCGGGGAGAAGGATCAGGCCTCTGGGAAGACAGGCAGCTGTGTCTCCTCCAAGGTACCCAAGCAGGTGCATCCGGAGGATGCGATGGCCCTTTACAAGAAGATCCTGAAGTACAAGATGTTAGACGAGAGGGAGATGCCGGGTGCCGAGCAAATGTGCTTTGAGACCAGCGCCAAGACCGGACACAACGTGGACCTCCTCTTTGAAACCTTGTTCGACCTGGTGGTACCTATGATCACTCGGCAGAAGGCTGAGGAGTCGTCTCCGATTGTGGATATAACCATCTGCAAAGCACCCAAACAGACTCGATCTGGGTGCTGTGCCTAATGGCAGGAGGTCTGTCTTGTCATGTGCTATGTGTGGGAGCCATTGGGCTAAGAAGTCACACAGTGCTGTGTTCAGAGGAAAATGGACGAATGACCACCAGCTGCTGATACAGGCCACAGGACCCAGTGACCTCTGGGCATCTGGAGGTGGCACTCAAACCTTCTGTGGAGCCAGCCTGGTGCCACCACATCTACTGCCCTTTGCATTCATCTGTCATACCATCTCAGAGCCTGCAGTCTGAGGTCCCGCCTTGAACTGGTCTTGACTTGCTAAGTCACTACATCCTGCACCCCGTCTGTTCTCAGAGGCCTGTCTCCACTGTGATTCATATATGGTCTTCCTGTTTGATACCCGTACCTTGATGTGTTATGATGATGATGACTCTCCATGTTTAATTTATATAAATCAGGAACAGCTGTTTTTATACTGGATGAAGCCAGATGGGCTATACATTATTAAAAAATTGATTTGGGGGAAAAGCCTTGTTATTGGGAATGTTTATTTGAACCACAGGAGATTCCTTAATCCTGGGAGGGGTGGGAGAGTGATTGGGGGCAGGGGTGGTTACCACGAACCTGTGGTTAAATGTGGCAGTGAATCTCTCTCTTGAAAGTTTCGTTCAGTCCTTATTGATTCCAGGATATTTGGATGAATCTTTTACCAAGTTGTCTGGACCGCCTGAACTGTAGTGGTGGCTACACTCACAGCTTTGATCCTGATCTGATCTGACTCCCCACCCCCACCGTCCCAAGTCAAAACCCCTTTGTGGTTTTCCTGTGGGTGGTGAGGTAGCCGCTCTGCAAGAAGCTGACAGGCAAACATGGGAGACAATGACGCCTGTGTTCCTAGAAATTCATTGAGAGCAAGCAGGCAGAAACTGGGGCTCCATGAGGCAGAGAGGCCAGCACAGTGTGGGTGGGTTTTGCTAACGCTGCTGAAAGCCCATGTCTTTGTTGGTCCTGTTGTTGCAGGCCTGAGTGGCCTTCCCCGCAAAGCCTGTATCTTTCAGATGAGACACAATGTTGCACCTGCCATGGAGCGTGGGCACCGTCAAGGCTTCCTCCTGCTGAAGCCACGGCAGAACACCCACACTCAGTTTCACAATAGCTTGTCAAAAACTGAAAGTGAGTCTGCTTCCCACTGAAATGTCTGGAGCACCCCAATAGAGGCAGAAGCTGTACTTCCTGTCCTCGAGATGGATCTTGGCCAGTAACACGTCTGGGAAATGTGTGACTCAGAGAGCCTGGGGTCATTCTTTTGACACTTCAGAGTGAAACTGTGGTCACATGACGTGGCTTTTGCTGTTCCGGTTTAAGGTCCTGGATGGGCAGGTGACTTCCCAGGGTCCTTCATGGTATTCTCTTTTTTGAGTCCTGTCTGCACTGAGTTTCCCAGCTGCCGTCTTCTTGAATGGCCCAGGGGGTTGGTATTCAAGACAGAAAGCCACTTCTACTTCAGTGTGCACCTGTGTTTGGGATTCTAGAAGTGAAAGTAGCTGTGGGCTCTTTCACTGCACTCCCGTCTATCTCTTGAACGTCACTGGCCCTTTGTGGCCTGAGTGGGGGACAGTCAATTCCTTAAATGCCTGCTTAGCCATCTGTATACCATCAAGTGACATGGCGTCCTGAGCCGAACCCTGGCACCCTGTCCTGAGCACTTCTTCTTGGGGACCTTGCACATTATTAGCCTTGGTCTCTTCATAGGGAACCAGGTCCTTGGGACTGATTTAAGGGGCTGCAGGGCTTGAGTTTCTCTAGGAAGCCACCAGTTCTGTGAGTCCTCAGTGAGTGGGTGACTTGCCTTTGTGGGTCTCTCTGCAGAATGTGGGAAATGATCTGGGAACATGCCCCCAAACTCCCTACTTTCCTTTGTCCCAATGTGGTAGCCCCAGGCTCCAGAGCTGCAGTCAGAGACCTCAGAAGCCTGTGGTTGGAATTTTCACTCAGGCTCCATGGTGTCCTCAAGCAGAGGGACAGCTCCGGACATTTACCACTGCTTTTGAGGAATCCAACTTGGCCATGGTGACAGGGAGGTCTGAGGTTAGCTGTGTTAAATTCTGCCTGTAGTTCCCATTTCCCCAGGTCCCCCGGCCAGCTCTTTAAAAAGCACAACAGTCATGCCCACCCCTCTCTCCCTAGTACAGGAAGAGCTGTGGACTGACAGGAAACAGCCTCAGACGAGGACCTTGTCCCCACTTTGCCCATCACATGGTCTTACCTAGGTGCTTTTGAGGAAGCTCTAGAGACAGGGGAGAGAGAGGGTTTCTTCCACACAGTGGAGGGAAAATAGCACTGAATATACCTTTAGTTCCTTAGTGCTGGGGTTCTCCAACTGGACGGATGACCATAAGTCTTTGAGAAGACAGGCCTTGGAGACCCAGGGGCCCAGAGACCTTAGCTGGGTGTGTGGTCCCCTCTCCAGGCATTTGTGCCTCTTGAGGGTACATTGGTTCCAGCCAGAGGTGGGGTGGTCTGGATGGCACTTCCTCTCCGTGCTTCCTGCCCTTGGCTGCAAGCCTCTGTAGCACACACCCTTCCCTTCCTATACTGGTTCCTTTAGACCTCGCAATGAGCTCCAGGCAGAGTACAGGGCACACCAGCACACAAAAGCCCCTTGGTGCTTGTCTTAGGAGTTTGTGGGCCCAGTCTCCCCCTCAGGTTATTGATAGCTCTGTGTGGCTCACTGCACATGGAACCCACTGGCCTGTTCCTCAGAGGCAGCCCTGGCTGGAAGCTTGTTCGTTCCAGGGTAAGGACTGGAAGCTCACAGATTGCAAGGGGCCTCTGAGGCTAGCATGTGTTGATAGCTAGAGTGAGCCTGGTGTGGTCCCAGGGCCAAGCCCTCTGCTGCTGCACTGCTGTACTAGGCTTCTCTTGCCTGAAGGGGAGGTTGTGCAGGGTGTGTGTGTGTGTGTGTGTGTGTGTGTGTGTGTGTGTGTGTGTGTGTTGGTGCAATCGATTCTGCAGGTCATAGGCTGCGCTCTAGTGGCCGGAGCGGTTTCTGTCACATGAATGCCAAATGGTTCTCCGGCTCCTAAGGGTCTCTCCCCTGGCTTTGGACAGTTCTTGTTGGTCTCCTTTCCCATGTCACTGCTCACTCAGTTTCTCCCTGTGGGAGTCACAAAGGTCTGGAAATCTCTGTGAATAATTGAGCTTGCTGACCTATTAACCCTGGTAGAGCTCCTCTTGGAAGCAGTGAGGTAGGAAAGCTCTAGGGATGTCCAGCCCCTCCCCCGCCCGAGTTTTAAATAAGGAGGCAAAAGGACAACCACAGCCCACCACAGAGAGAGGCTGGGTCTGTCCCTTGGAGCAGCATACGGCTCTGTGAGAATCACTGCACTGTCGGGGCTGGCTGATACCACCGTGGCATTAATCTAGCAGGCTGTCCCCACCCACTTGAGCCACAAAAGGGACAGAATGTTTCCTGTCACTCCTGCATTCAGCAGAAGTTCATCTGCAGGTGGTGTTGGAGCAGGGGACTAGTGGGGTGCTCCCTCCATGACCCTGTGTGGCTTCACATTGCATCCTCCCGGGGACCCTGTGTTAGTTTTCTATTGCTGTGATAAGACACCATCGCCAAGGTAACTTCTAAAAGAAAGCAGTCAGTTTGGCTTTTACAGTTTCAGAGGGCCGGAGTCCATGATGGTGGGGGGAGGGAATGGCTGAGGGCTCACATCTTGACCCACAACAGAGAGAAAGCACTGAGAATTCCACAAGTCTTTGGGAACCCCGAAGCCCGGCCCAGTGGCACACCTCCTCCAACAAGGCTGAGTCCTACATAGGTTCCGGGGCTCTCACAGGTTGAGCTATGTCCTGGAAAAGTGCCTTTCAAATGCTGGGAGTGAAGATGGAAACCATCTTGGGGCAAACAAATGTACCTTGGAAATGTACTTAGAAGTGCCCCCTCCTCATTCTGGCATGTGAGTGATTCCCAAAAAATGTCTCAGAATACAGTCAGGGACCAAAGCTGACAAAACACAGAAGAGCAGCTTGCACCCACCAAGCCACATACATAACAAGATAGTTGGATCTCTGGGGCTTGCCAGCCAGCCAGTCGACTTTGCAAAATTTCAGCCCTGTGAGAGAGATCCTGTGTAAAAGAGAGTGGTGGGTGGAACCCGAGGAATGATACACAAATACACCACACACATACACACACGCACACACACACCACACACATACACACACACACATATACATACACACCACACACTCCCCACATTCCTCCCACCACACACCCCTCACCACACGTACACACACCACACACATACACCACAAACACACACAACCCCTCCACCACACACACAGACATCACATACAGATACACACACCACCACATACATACTCCAAACACCCTCCACACACCATACACTCCCCAAACACACCCACAAACACCTCCCCACACTCACAAACACATCTCCACCCCTCACCCCACCACACACACATACCACACACACCACATACACCACACACACAAACCCCGCACCACACACCCCACATATACACATATACTCCACATACACAACCCCCCACAAACATACCTCCCACACCCCCACACCCCAACAACATACACACCACACACACACACACACACACACACACACACACACACACACACACACGATGATTCGGGGGTGGGGGGCAGATAAGAGAGTCAAATACTTAGAATATCTTTTATTTGTGGTGTTACATAGGAAAGTCACAGAACAGCTGGCTGCAGGGAACAAGGTTGTGTGTGTGTGTGTGGGGGGGGTTTGGGGTGACACGGGTTGTAGGACACCACTGTGAATGACTTGCTTAGAGTATCTTCCAACCGATGCTGGTGAGGACTAGAGAGATGTCTCCTTCCCTGGGGTTTGGCTAGAGACAGAGCCATGTGCCAGCTACTGTTAGGGGCTTAGAAAGGCAGGGGCCAACATATGGGGACTTATGAGGTGGCGGCTATGGATTTGGAAGTGCCACTTTCCCCTCTGCCAAGAAACCAGGACGAGATAGAGCACACTGCATGCATCCTTGGGTGGGAGCAGGTGTCAGTGAGCCCCAGCTATCACTGGCCACAGTCTCTGCTGTCCCTTAGACTCGGCCCCATTCTAGGACAAGACTGAAGGAAGCTGAGCCCCCTGCTGCCAGTGGAAGCAGGGCACACAGACAGCTATTGTTGGGTACACCTGGTGGCATGATGTTTATGTCCTACAGGGTGAGGGGTCCATGGGCTGCTCCGAGGTGTTGGCTTTAGGAGGTGGGTGTTAGCAGGGCTGTGGCCCATGGCTGCTAGAGCCCAGAGGAAGTAGTGCCCATTTGCTGACAGATGGTTGGTATGAGTGCTAGTGCAGAATTGCTTTGGTAGTTTTGTTTTTAAAGAAAAATACTAAGATCAACTTTGGGGTCGGCATCTGAGGTAATAAGTTAAGAGTAAGCACCAAGCTGGGTGTGGTGGCCCATGCCCGTAATCCCAGCATCTGGGAAGCTGAGGCAGGAGGTTTGCCACAAATTGGAGGCCAGCCTGGGTTACTTAATTCCAGGCTAGACGGGGATGAAAAGTGAGACAATGTCTCAAACAAAATTGAAACAAATACAAAAGGATAAGCACCAAAGTGGCCTCCCCACACAGCTGCTGGCCGGCAGGGTGGACGGCTCACAGATTCTTCATGCACACTTGGCAGCGGCTGATGTGGGTGCGGATGAGGCCGGCCTTGAGCGTGTCAGCGGATGGTGTGCTCTGGAAGTTCTGCTCAGGAATTGTGGTCAGCCAGAAGCTGTACTTGTTAGCGAAGTAATGGCAGGTCCCACGGCCCCCGTTACACTCGATAAATGGTGTTGCACGGAAGTCCTCCAGACAGCTGCCTGGCGACACCAGTGACTGGCCACCGCCTTCGTCCCCAGCTGCAGTGTGCTGCAGAGAGAGAGAGCAGGAGATGGAGTGTGTTAGGGGCCACACGCCTGAGGCACCTCTGATGACTGTGTTAATTACATACTTTTAAGGCAGAAACGCACTATGACGCCTTAGTTGGTGTTGATGTCCTGGACTCAAATGATTGCTCCTCTCCTAGGGTCCTGAGCAGCTCAGATCAAATGCACGTGTCACCATTCCTACTTTTTATAGTCTTTCCTGTTACCCAGGCTGGCCTCCAACTCTCTAGGAGCTTAGGATGACCCTGAACTCTTGCCCCTGCTGCCTTCCACCTCCACTTCCTGAGGGCTTACAGATGTGGGCTCCCGTGCCCAGCTTGTCTGGTGCTGCAGATAAAGTTCAGGGCATCTCGTATGCCGGACCAAGCCACATCCTCCATCCCTGCTTGGTCCCTGTTTGTTTGCTAAGTCAATAACAGGACTGTCTGTCACATAGACCCTGGGGAGTGTGCTGTGCCTTCAGGGTGACTGAAGGGACTGGTCCTGATGTTGGGGGAGGGTGTTGGAGGTGCAGCATGGTATAAACCATAGCACCCATGACTGGTTGTTCAATGAAAGCTGCAACCAGGAAGTGGGTTCGGTCTGCAGATGTGGTTGACTATATTTTTGTTAAACAAAATGTAAATGGTGATCAACTATCCATGCAAGATGCCTAGTAGAGGAAACGACCCTTGAAATAGGCTGGTCTCGCAGTTTTTGTTGTTCTCTCTCTCTCTCTCTCTCTCTCTCTCTCTCTCTTCCTTTCCCTTCCCCCCCCCTCTCTCTCTCTCTCTCTCTCTTTTGACAAGGTTTCTCTGTGTAGCCCTGGTTGTCCTGGAATTCACTCTGTATACCAGGCTGACCACAAACTCAGAGATCTGCCCACTTCTGCCTCCTGAGTGCCGGGGTTAAAGGCACCAGAGGTAGCTCGTGTTTGTAAGCTGAGGCAGGAGGATTGCCAAGAATTCAAGGATAAATTGGGCTACAGAATGAGACTCTTCCAGAAAAGCCAAAAGTAAAACAAAACAAAGACGATTCTCATCCGGAGTGAGTACCACAGGAGCTGGGACTCTGAGTGCAATGGAGTCTGGACTCCAGGGTTCTGAGACCAACCTGTCAGCGTATGCTGTGTAGGAAGGAGCATTCTGTATTCCAGAAGGAGTCTGTATGAGAGTTTCAGCACTTGGGATAGAATGCTTCCACTCACTTAGGCTGCAGCAAAGCATAAAGTGTAGACCTAGGTGCTAAGGCAGGCGTGTTGCAATTCCCATGTAAATGTGGGGTGGCGGACTGATCCTCATACTGGGGGAAGCTACCCCGTCACGCAGCACATGGCTAAGCCCAGATCAAACTGAATCACATCCCTTCGCTCCTGCTCCAGGAGCGCTTGTATGACTCAGGACTTGAGCAATGGCCACGCGTGATCAGTGTGTGTGTATGTGTTTGTCTGGAGGTCACGGGCTGAAACTGGGTGCTTTTCAATGGGGTTTCCACCTTATGTTTTGAGAAGGGGGTTGCCTCTTGAGTCTGGTGCTTTTTGGATAGTCTGGCTGGCAAGGGAACGACTGGGGTCTCACTGTCTGTCTCCCAGCACAGGCGTCCTCTGCCTCGCTGGTGTTTACATGGTTTCCGGGGATCCAAATTTTACCCACGGAGCTCAAGTCTGCAGCCCTGGTTTATTTAATGTCTCCTTTCTTTGCCTCAGCTAGGAGGTGGATGGGGGAGCATTCTGCCGGGTCCCATGCTCAGAGCGGGGGTGGGGGGGGAGGGACACATACGTACCATGAGGAATGAATATCCGATCCACAAACTCCGCCACCCAGCGGGGCAGTGGGGTATAGAGACATCTTGGCTGTGGACAGCAATGGCCACGGCCGGAGCCTCACACACCGAACAGCGGCTGATGTAGGGTTTGATTTCCTCCTCAGCTACGGGCATCATGGGCAGTGGGGCCGTGGTGGAGAGCCAGTAGGACTTGTCGTTGCGGCTGGCGTAGTAGCAGACGTCACCCGGATTGCAGTACAGGAAGGGCATGGTGCTGAAGCGTGCCAGGCAGGAGCCCGCCAGCCCTGTGTGAAGAACACACAAGAATAGAGCCCCGCTTCCACCTCAGCCGAGCGACCATGAGGCACAGAACTGGTCAGGGGCAAGGTGTTCCTTCTCATACTGAGGAGTTTTCAGACAGGGTCCACCCTCAGCAAACCAGCAGGGGCCGAGGCCAGACCTCATCCCCGGATCCTACAGCTATTTTGGGTCCTATCCTTGTTTGTCCTTTCTCCACTGCGTTGTAAGACTTACGGTGGGAAACAGGCCACAGACAGGAATGCCCGCACTTCCAGGAGCTGACGGCCCTGCTCTCACCAACACTGACATAAATACTCCAGCCTCCCATGGGCACTTTGGCTCTCTGAGGGATGGTAGGCAGAGACACCTGCCCACTTCTACCATGTGTGTTTTGTAGTTTTTTTAAACTCTTTGACGTCATGTTCATGTCCTTTAAAGATGCACACATGCACAAGCACGCACTCGTGTATACACGCGCACACACGCCTGTTTGTTTGTTTGCTTGCTTTGTGTCTGTGTGAAGAATGTATTTAAGTCCATGACCCTAGGTTTGGGTCAAAAAGCAAGAGAATCGTGAATGCAACTGGAGCCTCCAATGGGGAGGGTGGTGCACAGCTAGACTAACTCATGAGACATGGGTGCTATGGCCCTATGTGGGGAGCCTGAGGCTGAGGGTGTAGTAAGTCTCCATGGCCATCTGTCTCAGTCTCTCCGAGGCCTGGAGAAGGTGGCCTGAGAGAGGCTTGTCACTGGGGCTCGGGCTCCCGTAGTCACCATGAGCGAGCCTGGGAACTGAGTTGAGCCTTGACAGCAGTTACCTACCCAGGTCCTGATTATGTGCTTTCTCCTGGCCCTCGAAATACAGCAGGCTGTACCCACTCCAGAGCTTGTTCATGCCCACGGGGCACATGGGTTCCTGGTCCGTCTGGCTGTGCTTCACCAGGAGGTAGCCAATGCTTACGCTGCGGCCTGGCATCCCTGGCAGGCCTGGGCTCCCTGGACGGCCTGGCTCCCCTAGGGCACAAGAGAAAGTGGGCATTGTTCAGCCGCCGTGAACCCCCAGGGTACCAGGGCAGAGGACAGTATCCGGGTTCATTTAGGATTCCCTCTCTTCTTTCTCCCCGAGGCTTCGGCCTCAGCTAGACACAAATCAGTGCAGGAAGGCAACAGAACAACAGTGACAGCAGCAAACATGTGCAGGAAGGACCGGGAAGCACAGTGGTCACCGGGATACTCTCCAGGGAGAGCCAGGGGCATAGCGGAACTGGGGCCCCTTGGGGGTAAGAGGTGTTAGGGAATGGTCAGTGCTTATGCCACCGCCCCTGCACTGAGGCCTCTTCCCCCAGGATGGCTATTCTCAAAGCAGCAGCTCAGAGCGAGCGAGATTGTCCAGGGTTAGAATACTCCACAGCGAGAGTGAAACCCACCTGCTGTAACTGTCACTAAGGGCCCCGTTCTACCCAAGAAGCCACGAGAGCGTCTAGTCTGGCCACCAGCAGCTACCCGGCCCCTTTGCCTACCATTTTCCCGGAGACACACGCCCTCTATGTCTGCTTTCTGTTAGGACTCCCTTCCCCTTCACAGTCCCCTGCACAGGACTAACTCAGATTTGTCCCTGCTGGGGGATGTGTGTCTCCGTGGCTGCCCACAGTTGCCACCACAGAGTGGCTCACTGTCCTTTGACTCATACTGGTGACATCTCTGTTTTGTCTTAGTACGGGTTGATTAAAACAACTCTTTTTGGGGATGTGTGCATGTGTACATTGCTGCTGCTCCTGGCCCATTTCCTCTTGCACACGTATCAATAGTTTGAAGAAATAACACAGGTCTTCACAGCTCCCAGGCCATGCCCGGGTTGAACCTGCATCTGGGCTTGGGGGCTTTTTGTGTCCCAACTCTGCCAGCTCTGTTCCTCCTCTGCAGACCACGCAGGGTGTCCCCATCCTCAGCAGAACTTCTGTCCCATCAGCATCTGTCACATACCTTCCTGGCCAATCGGACCCTGGTGTCCCATGGGCCCTTGGTCTCCCCGGAACCCTGGAACAGCAGACACACCACCTCTGCCCTGGGGACCGGCCTTGCCGGGGGCCCCTCGGAAACCTGTAAGATGTCAGATAATCGGGTGTTACTTTTCTTAGCAGTGTGGTGTCCTGCTGAAGAGGACAGAGGTGGGTGCAGAGAAGAAGGGACTGGAGGCCTTTTCCCAGGAGAGGACAGGGTCCAAAGCCAGAGCCCTACCTGGATCTCCAGGAGGGCCCTGAGGCCCCATCTCTCCCAGTGCACCGGGAAGGCCTCTCCTGCCCTGGGGACCCATGGTCCCAGGCTGGACAGCAATCTTCTGGGGGATGCCCGGGATGCCTGGGGATCCCATAGAGCCAGGAGCACCTGCAAGGCAATGAGAAGCCGTGAGCTCGGGAACAGAGAACTACCTCACTTCTTTTTTTTTTTTTTTCCGGAGCTGGGGACCGAACCCAGGGCCTTGCGCTTCCTAGGCAAGCGCTCTACCACTGAGCTAAATCCCCAGCCCAACTACCTCACTTCTACCTTGACCTCACTACTGTTTCTCACATGGAAGTCATCCTGAAGGCACACAGAGACACACCTGAAGGTCCCCTCCCCCACAGACCTCTCAACACTCAACTTCCACGGCGGCTCTAAGAGCACTGGCAGCCCACCCAGCTGTCCTCGACACAGGCACCACTCACCTGGGAATCCTTGGTCACCTTTGGGTCCTTTGGGGCCTCTGTCACCCACGGCCCCAGAGGGCCCAGTGTTGCCCATGAATCCTTGCTCACCCTTGGGCCCTGCAATGAAGACAGGAGAGTTAGGACCAGTGCACCGTATAGGTTCTCCAGCCCCCTGCCCACAGTACCGGCCCCTCACCGTACCTTTCTCCCCTGGAAGACCGTGAACACCAGGCTGGCCCTGGGGCCCTGGGTCACCAACCCATCCTTTCTCTCCGGGGAAACCTGCAGCTCCCGAGCTCCCCTCATCTCCTTTGATTCCAGGAAGTGCATTTGGCCCCGGTGGTCCTGGAGGGCCTTGGTAGCCTGGGGAAATAAGTCCCAGTGTGGGAGGATTACTGTCCTCAATGGACTCTGTCCCTAAACCTCCTCCCTCCACACCCTCCTGGACCAGGAAAGCATTCTCTGTGGGGTTTAATGCTCCAGGGACCTTCTGTATGCCGAACCACATGATGTTTATCCTTTGTGACTGGGACACTTCGAGGAATATTATGGCCTCCTCCCTGTCATAGTGAGCATGTCAGAAACTCTATTCTTTTAAAGGCTGGCTGTTGTGCCACAATGTTGTGTGTGAACTGACCTTCGCTTGTTATCTTTTACCAATGGCTCCGCAGTCCTCAGTATGCATTTCAGTCATCCAGATGTTCTTGCTTCCCCAGAGTGCTGGGATGAGCTACCACATCCAGCTCTGTCACTTTCTGTATCTCTCTGTCTGTCTGCCTCTGTGTCTGTTTGTCTCTGTCTCTGTCTGTGTCTGTCTGTCTCTACCTCTGTCTCTACCTCTGTCTCTACCTCTGTCTCTACCTCTGTCTCTGTCTGTCTCTGTCTCTGTCTCTATCTTTGTTTCTCTGTTTCCTCTTTATTTTTTGTATGTGAATACACCATTGTTGTCAGACACACCAGGAAAGGACACCAGATCCCATTATAGATGGTTGTGAGCCACCGTGTGGTTGCTGGGAATTGAACTCAGGAACCTCTGGAAGAGCAGTCAGTGCTCCTAACCACTGAGCCATCTCTCCAGCTTTACTCTGTCTCCTTTTAATACTTAGCTAGGTTGTGGTGGATGTGGTTGGTGCTTAAAAATGCAAACACTAAATGGTGAGAAAGGAGAAAACTTTGGTCATTTCTGAGGCCACCCAGGCAGGTACGTGGCTTATCCTGTTTTTCAATGTCAGGGGGACCATGTGGTGTGGGTGACAACACTGTTCCTTTTCCTGTCTGCACAGTGTGCGAAATTAAACTGCTCCCCGGGGCATGTCAGCCACCCCGCCCCATGCTTACCTTGCAAGCCAAATATTCCTGGTGCCCCCACATCACCAGGTAACCCAGAGATGTTGGATGGTGGAGAAATACCAGGAAAACCCTGAAGTCCTGGGCTTCCGACTGGGCCACGTTCCCCTTGGGAGGAAAGCAGAAGTTAATTTAGTACCACCTGCCCACTTTCAAGGACTCCATTCCTCCCTGCTCTCCTGTGTTGTTCTCTCAAGTGTGAAGTAGAGGAACCGAGGCAGTTGTAGAGGATGAGATTGGTTCCTCGGGACTAGGAACATTTCGGGAGAGGAAGTCATGTGCCCAAGAGACTGAAGATGGGTTCCATTAGCTCCTTGCTGGCTACCATGAGTCCTGAGAACCCATGTGAGGGCGTGGTCCTCAGACACTGCCCTGAGAGAATGGCTGTCAGAGCCCATGAGGGGGATGCTGGAGTCCATGATCACAGCTGACTTCCCATTCAGGGACTCCAATACCAAAGGTAACGAGGGAGAGTAGACGTCTTTCAGTAATTGAGTGGGGCTGCAAAATGAGCCAAGATGGGTGTCAAATATGTTGGACCACAGATTATAATAAGAGAGGCAACTGAAGAGTTCATGCCCATGGATTCTCCTCGAAGGACCTCGGCCATGTGGCTCCATTCACAGGCTGTGGTGTCAGCTCATGGAGACAATATGGCTACTTACCTGGGATTCCCTGCTCCCCTTTCTGCCCTGGAGCTCCTACAGGGCCTGGAAGTGTGTTGGCCTCTCCCCGGTCACCCCTGTCTCCAGTGGGGCCTGGGAACCCTGGGTCACCATGGGCATCGACACCTGCGATAAAATGACAGCAGCAGAGGTTGGTGCCAGCTCCATTCACGTAGGGGAGGAGGCCTGCCCTGTGTGGTATGACAGCTTTCATAGTGCGAAGTAGAGAATTGGAGGTAGTCGTCACAATGTCTCCTAGCCCTGGTCTCAGCATCATGGGATCTGAGACTCCAAAGGGATGCCAAGGAGAACACAGTAGAACCTTCTATGGATAGGGAGCATCAGACCTGCAGAGGGTGTGAGATCATGGTGGTGGCTACACTAGGGGTCACCATCCTGGGTCTCCTGGTTCTGGTGGCTGTTCATGCTTTGTCTTTATTGGGTTTTGGAAATCTGATGTTATTTAAAATATTCCCTGTCCATGTGTCAGGCGCTCAAGACTATATTGTGACCGGCAATATAGTCTCACAGTAATTACCACAGCCACACTGTGACTGTTGTAGCCTCATCATGACTACTGCAGCTTCACTGTGACTGCTGCAGCCTCACCAGGATTGCCCATTAAAACTGGAACCCACATGCTCATGGGGATATGAGTGCAATGTAAACATCTACAAAGTACGGCCAGTTATAGGATGGTGTGCCCCTTTCTTGTTCAAATGTATTTTATCCCGCCCCCACAGTGAACATGCATGATTTTATAAACTGTAAAGATGGGATAGGCCATCTGGCAATCCCAGGCCAGCCCGCTCTTCTCCAATACTGCAATGGGGCTGGGGCACCACTGTACCTGGGGATCCAGGGAAGCCTTTGGTGCCTGGCAGGCCATGTAATCCGCTGATCCCTCGGATTCCCGGGATGCCTATAGGAAATTGGCTTAGTTAGTCACCTTGTGTAGGACAGCAGGGGACTGCGGCTGGGAGTGGTCCCAGGACAAATCTCACATGCCTTTCTTTGCTCCTGTGAGCAGCACTGCCTTCTATCTGACATGCAAACTGTCACACCTGCCCTGTGTACCCTGACACACCTGCCCCTGTGTACCCTGACACACCTGCCCCGTGTACCCTGACACACCTGCCCCTGTGTACCCTGATACAGCTGCCCTGTATACCCTGACACACCTGCCCCTGTGTACCCTGACACACCTGCCCCTGTGTACCCTGACACACCTGCCCCTGTGTACCCTGACACACCTGCCCCTGTGTACCCTGACACACCTGCCCCTGTGTACCCTGACACACCTGCCCCTGTGTACCCTGACACACCTGCCCCTCTATACCCTGACACACCTGCTCTGTGTACCCTGACACACCTGCCCCTGTGTACCCTGATACAGCTGCTCTGTGTACCCTGACACACCTGCCCTGTGTACCCTGACACACCTGCCCCTGTGTACCCTGACACACCTGCCCCTGTGTACCCTGACACACCTGCCCTGTGTACCCTGACACACCTGCCCTGTGTAACCTGACACACCTGCCCTCTGTACCCTGACACACCTGCTCTGTGTACCCTGACACACCTGCCCCTCTATACCCTGACACACCTGCCCTCTATACCCTGACACACCTGCCCTGTGTACCCTGACACACCTGCCCTGTGTACCCTGACACACCTGCCCCTGTGTACCCTGACACACCTGCTCTGTGTACCCTGACATACCTGCCCTGTGTACCCTGACACACCTGCCCCTGGTGTACCCTGACACACCTGCCCCGTGTATCCTGACACACCTGCCCCGTGTACCCTAACACACCTGTCCCATATACCCCTTGGTTCTCTGAGACAGTAGCCTACAGAGAAACTTCTATCCTTGTACCCTGGCAACTTGGCCCTGAGTATTGGGGGGAGGGGGTGTCACTTAGTCTCTCTTCCTGGAAAGAGCATCCCTTACCTGGTCTACCAGGTACCCCTGGCCAGCCGAAATCACCCTTGTCACCAGGTATTCCGATCCGTCCGGGCTCTCCCTGTGGCCCTTGCAGCCCTGTGAGCCCCGGGAAGCCTGCGGAGAAACGCTCAGGTAAGAATCTTGCAGGCAGTGCAGGCCTCTGAGGCACCTCTCGTGAGGCCGGAAGTGGCCATGTGCATTCCGCATTTCTAGGGGTTGTCCCAGCCCATGTGGGAAGCATGTCCCAGCAAGTGGGAAGCATGTCCAGGCCCATCTCCTGGAGGTGAGTGACTGCCTCAGAGGAGGAAATAGCAAAGATGGCTGGCCCCTGGCTCCTGGTCTCAGGAGGCCATACCCCTGGGCCTGTACCAGCTGTAGCTACAATCCTACCTGTCTGTCCTTTAAGTCCAGGAGAGCCTTGAGCCCCAGCCATGCCTGTTATCCCAGGAAATCCAACGTCACCCTCAGCTCCTTTCTCTCCAAAGAGTCCCTTGAGACCTGGAAGCAGAGATTTGCTGTGAGGCATAAGGGTGCTTTCCACGAGTGACACAGGTTGACGTGTGTACCAGATCTGCTGTCCCCCAGACATGGGGGTGGGGTGGGGGTGATTCTGGCTACAGTCACTCCCAGAGGGTGATGGGCAGAGATTTCCTGAGTTTGTCCTCCGATTAAGTCATCGATTCAGCTCATTCACTCACATTGGCTTTGAAGACCTCGGCCATTCACTGTAGCCTCACGTGACGTTAGCAAATGCTAATACACTGGACAAGCAGGGCCCAGAGATACGCTCTGGGCTGTTGGCCACTGAAGACACAAAATTACTCATGTACCTGGGATTCCGGTGACTCCCCGTTCCCCCTTCAGGCCTGGGCTTCCTGGTAAGTCCACAGTGTCTCCGATATCACCTGCAACACGCAGAGAGGATGGACGATGAGAGGCTTTGCGGCTGGGAGGTAATTAACTTTGGAGTTTCTCCTGTGCAATCTGGTTCCAAATGCCCAGTGCACCCCAGGCCTGATGGCGGACTGTCCCAATAACACTCACCAAAGTCCCCGGTGGGGCCAGTCTCTCCAAAAACCCCTGCTACTCCTGGAGTACCCTTCTCGCCCTAAGACAAAACGAAGGAGAAGCAATATTGAGGCTTCATGTACTGAAAATCCAGGACAGGGGCAGTGGTGGCTGCTGAGAACTCAGGCACGGGGGAGAGAGCCCCATCCTTGTGTTTGATCCTGGCTTTTAGAACAGTCTTGCTGATGCCAAATCTGTGGATTGATCCCAGAGCAGAGGCAGCGAGTGGATCTCATAGGAGAAGCTGAGCAGAGACGCCCACTCACCCGGCTTCCTGTGAATCCTGGGAACCCGGTAATTCCAGGGGGGCCAGATACCCCAGGAAATCCTGGTAAACCTGGTGTGCCTGGGACTCCGATGTCTCCCTTGGCTCCTTTGATGAAGCCAGGCCTTCCAGGTAGCCCAGGGATTCCAGAGAGCCCAGGGACCCCAGGCATTCCTTGGATGCCTGTAGAAAGAGCAGTGAGTTAGGCCTGGTGAGGGGTAGGCCCACTCCCTCCATGCTTGCAGTGTCATCCTGTGTCCAGAGCTAGAAACCACAACACAGAAGAGGGGCAAGGCTCTGGAGTCAAGAACAGCCCCAAGTCCGGGGAACTGCACAGACGCTGAGCTTTGGGATGACTTAAAGCACAAAGGAAGCCTGGCAGAGTGCAGGGCAGCCCTGTTATCAAGGCGTGGCGTGGCGGGGCGTGGCGTGGCGTGGCGGGGTCACCGCGTGGCCAGTGTCTCACCTTTTAAGCCCAAGTAGCCTTTCAGACCCATCGGCCCTTCATCTCCCTTTTCTCCCTTGATGTCCTTCATCCCCGGCAGGATTAGAGGAGGTGGTCCTGGGGGGCCCCGATCCCCTCGGTTTCCTGGAAGGGAACAGAATTCTGTCATGTCCAGGGACCCCAGGGATGGTGAGGGAATCAAATGCTAAACGGGTCTTGTCCTCAGAGCCCAGGCTGCTGATCTTGGAATTGGACATCCAGAGGAACCACAGCCCTGGGAGGCTGCAGGAGCCACAGTGAGGGAGAGAAAACCGGAGGGCACAGGGCAGCTGCATTCTTAATTTAATTTCATTGTAACTTTTACCCTTTTGTTCTGTTTTCTTTTGAGCTAAAATTCCACATAGTCTCGGCTGCCCTGGAGCTCACAGTACAGAATCTTTCCAAGTCCTGGGATTACAGGTGTGCGCCACCATGCCTAGTCTTAATTGTAAAAGATCAACTTCTGCTCCATGGCCTGGAATGTCTAAATTGGCGTGAAAATTATTTAAGGAAACAGGTGTGGGTGAAAATCTTGGAAGTCTGTTAATATTGTAGCTTTTAGCGAAGTGCAGTGGGGATTAGGCCTGTGCACTGGCTGGTTTTGTGTGTCAACTTGTCCCAAGTGGAGTTATCTCAGAGAAAGAAGCCGCCCTTTCTCTTTCCCTTTCATGAGGAAATACCTTCATGAGACCCAGCTGTAAGGCATTTTCTCTATTAGTGATCAAGGTGGGAGGACCCCTTGTGGGTGGTGCCCTCCCTGGGCTGGTGATCTTGGGTTCTATAAGAGAGCAAGTTGAGCAAGTCAGGGGGAAGCAAGCCAGTAAGTAACTTCCCTCCATGGCCTCTGCATCAGCTCCTGCTTCCTGACCTGCTTGAGTTCCAGTCCTGACTTCCTTTGGTGATGAACATCGATGTGGAAGTGTAAGCTGAATAAACCCTTTCCTCCCCAGCTTGCTTCTTGGTCATGATGTTTGTGCAGAAATAGAAACCTGACTAAGACAGCCTGTTAGTCCAGCTACTTAGGGACTGAGGTTGGAGGTTTGAACCCAGGAGTTCAAGACCAGGCTTGGATTTTGGGAACTTTTTTTCCCCCTCTGCATGGGACTGAGCCCCGATCTGTATAAACATGGCTGAGCTATAGACCCAGCACTAATCTATGAGCTTATTTTATCTCCATTGTTCTGAGGCAGGGTCTTGCTCTGTAGCCCTGGCTGGTAGGCTGTCCCCCAAATCACAGAGCCTGTCTCTAGACTTCCTTTTCTCTGTTTTTTTTTCTTTTTCTTTTCTATCTGTTCATTTTAGGCATCTTTGGTGAGATGAGATTTATGTACCACACAACTCACTGTTGGATGTTGGTTTGTTTTCCTGAGACAGGCTCTCACCACGTAGCCCTGGCTGTCCTGGAACTCACTATGTATACCAGGCTAGCCTTGACTTCACAGAGACCTGACTGCCTCTGCCTCCCAAGTGCTGGGATTCACGCTATTACCCTGGGCTGCAGCTCGGTGTTTTAAAGAGAGGAGTTTGACAGTTTTCAGTGCATTGAGCTGTGCAGCTATCACCAAATCTAACCTTAGGACACTTTCACCATTGACTAAGCCTGGACTCATTTGCAGCTGTCCTCGGGTCCCCTGCCCCAACCCTTGGGAACTGCTTATCTACTTTTATCTCGAGGGATGCTTATCCTGGCCACTTCACACACAGGGAACTGTGGGAGTTTGATCACCTCTGCACGTCCTATGTCTACACCACATTTTATGTCTCTGAGGGTGGGAGGACGTTTGGGTTGCTGGATATTCTAAATGAGGCTCCCGTGAACACTTGTGTAAAAAAAAGTCTGCCCGGAGATAAGTTTTTAACTATCTTTTCCGAGGAGGATTTCTGGGTACCGCCATGTTTACCTGTCCTTCCTCTTGGAGTGCTGTCCCCTCCTTCTCCAAAGGCATATCCCACCTCCAACCCCGCAGCCTTTCTTTCTCTGTGAGTCTGTGGTTTGTTTGTTGGCTTGTCTTTGGAGGTAGGGTCTCACTAGGTAATTCTGTCTGTCTTGAACTCACTCTCTTGACCAGGCTGTCCTTGAACTCGTGGAGACCCACCTGCTTCTGCTGGGATTAAAGCTGTGTGCCCCCATGCCTCTGTTTCAAAGCACACCCCTCCCCACTCTCACCTCTGCAGCTCATACTTGCTATGTCACAGTTTTGATCAAATGGACTTTCGTGACAATCTTAGTTCTTAACACTGCCATTAACTTTGCTTTGGAGACCTCCCTTTGGATAGGGTGGTGGGATCCACTGTCTGTGTGGGGGAGATGGGAGGAGTCTTGTAGCCGGGACCATCTGATTGGCTGTTTGCACCAGCCTTGGAATGCTGAGGCCAGAGAGAGCTCTCCCAGCACTTGTGCTGCAGTGAAGGCGAATCATTGTTCCCTGAGGCACTCCTTTTGTTGTTGTGTATTTGATGCTTCTGGGGTGAACCTGCAGCCTCAGGCTCGTTGGGATTTACTCCGTGCCAGCTGCTGGGCGCTCTGGCCCTGTGCTCTGCACCTGGTAGCCTTGTGCTCCCTGCCCAGCCGCTGTGTGCTCTGCTCCTGCAGATGCCTTTTATTTTTTAGACATTGTTATTTAGACACATGGTTTCACTAAGTTCTTCAGGCTGGCCTGGGGCACACCTTATAGCCCATCCAGGCCTTGAACTTTCAAGCCTCTTGCCTGCACCTCCTTAGTCGACAGGGTGACAGCTGTCACCATCACACCTGGCTCATTTGCTTGTTGATTAGCGTGCGTTGTACAAGGTCGCAGGACTTATCAGGACACACATGACACACTCTGATCATGGTTGCTTGTCTTCCCTTTCCCCTCCTGTTGGTCCTCTTCTCTTCCCGTCCTTTTTGTATTTTCATGGCGTATGTGCACACACATACACACATGCACGCTCTCACGCGCGCACACACACACACACGCACATACACACCCCTATGCATATATATGTATATGTACATATTCATTCTACATATGAGAGGAAATAATGATATTTGGATATTTTCCCTGTTAAGTCTGGCTTATTTACCAAACACAGAGACCCCTGGATCTTAAGCAAGGACATACCTTTAACACCTGGCTCGCCAGGCAGGCCCTTCAAACCAGGGACTCCGAAGAATCCAGCCTCTCCCTTGATTCCTGGGAAGCCGGGTCTTCCCTTAAGTCCCAACATGCCCTGGAAGCCGTCCATTCCAGGTGACCCTCGATCGCCTGTGGAGGAAGAGAAAGTTAGGGACCCAGCATGTGGGACATGTCAGTCCTCCTGGATCCTTGACACTGTGGCATGTCTCTCACATGAGAGCCTGTGATGACTGTTACCCTGGGATTCCTAACACACAGAGGTCATAGGGCCCAGCTGTCTCAGAGCCCAAAGAAATCAGGGGAAGACAGTATGAGGCTTTCGAATGGGCCCCGGGTTTGTTCACAACACAGGTAGATGCTGAGGGCTGTGCAGAGGTTACTAAGGCATTTCCAGTGTGTGTGTGTGTGTGTGTGTGTGTGTGTGTGTGTGTGTGTGTGAAGAATTTAATACTAGGGACCAGGTGTTCAAATAAAAACACCATTCTGAGATCTAAACCTGTTTTCAACAGGTTCTGCCTAGAACTTTATCTGTGTCAATAACTCTGAGGAAAAACCACCTTTCTAAAGATTTATTTTATTTATTATATGTAAGTACACTGTAGCTGTCTTCAGACACACCAGAAGAGGGCATTGGATCCCATCACAGATGGTTGTGAGCTGCCATGTGGCTGCTGGGATTTGAACTCAGGACCTCTGGAAGAGCAGTCAATGCTCCTAACCCCTGAGCCATCTCTCCAGCCAGAAAACCACCTTTCTGAGTAAGGTAAGCTGGCACCCTAGGGTCCTGTGGCTTTAGGCCTGCAGGAGTGTGAGGTCAGCTTCTAGCCAGCTGTGGGGGCCCCTGGGACAGCTGCTGGAGTCAGACTCGGTCCCAGCAAGGGAAGTCCTGGCCTGGCTTCACACTTACCTTTCTGCCCAGGGATACCGGGCATCCCCGCCATTCCTTTAAATCCAGGGCTTCCAGGATGACCACGCTCGCCTGACACACCGGCGTCGCCTCTGTCCCCAGACACACCTTTCATGCCCACAGGGCCAGGCTCACCAGGCTCACCAGGCTCACCCCTGTCTCCAGGCAAACCTGTCAGAGAGAGAGAGAGAGAGAGAAGCGGAATTAAACGCATGGGGACAAGCCCTACGATGCCTTTGAGAAGAGAAATCTCCTTGGAGGAAAACAGAAAATTGTCCCAACAAAGATGAAAAGTTTCAACGACAGCCTGGGAGCCCTGCAGGGACAGGCTTCCTGAGGTCACTGTGGCAAAGGGCTGACTGTGAGGGGCAGTCCAGTGTGGCTCTCCCCAGGTACGGCTTCTTGTTTCCTAAACAGGGATCCATGGTGATGGGATGGAACCTATTGGGACGCTGCCAGCTTTGACAGGTCCAGTGATGACCCAGGGTTAGCGGAGAGTCTGATGTTTCAGGGCCCTGCTCTTTTCTGATCCTCTGCTCAGTCCTGACTAAGGCAGACAACCACTGTCCTTCCTTCCAAACCTCTTGCCACCCGGGATCTGGATAGTGAGGAGCTGGAGGATTTCAGATCCCTCCCATTTGTCAAGTCTCTAATGGCTCCCAGCTTGGTACTCATGGCTTTCTACCCTCTGCCAATCTCCTCACCCACACCACCGCCCTTCTCAAATGAGCTCTTAGCTCAGCCCTTGGGCACTTGTGCCTCTGTTCTGGTTGCCCCCTTTCTTGTGCGTCCTCTCCCCCACTTTAGTACCACCCGCTTCCTCCTCTGTAACAGGATTCCTATCTATTGATTCCTTGGTCTCTGAAACATGCAGCTCCCAGCTCCAGCCTCTGCCTGCCTTACCCTGGCCAAACACAAGCTTGTCCACAATGAGACCATCTACCTAATAAAGCCTGGCTCATTTGGAGCAGACCTTTGTGTTTTGTTTTTTTTTCCCTCCTGGATCTTTATAGACCATATGCGGGACTAGGGGCTGGTGAGCCCTTGGGAACATGTTAGCAGATGGCTCTGGGCATTTGATACTTTGTAAACTCAGGCATCAGCATGGGGCACAGGAAAGCTGGTTTCTCTGGGGTCCAGGCAGCAGTCTTAACACAGACAAGGTCATATATAAGAACCCCTGAGACCAGGACACAAGGAAAGGCCTTTCAAGCAACGGTGAAGGCATCTGTAGTTACTTCCCGATTGTGGCAAACCAGGGAACACAGGAGGATTAGAGACTTTTTGAAATCTAGGAGTAAAAATTCCATCAAGAACCTTCTCATTTGTCAGTGTTATGGCACAGGCAAAACCTTTATACATAAAAAGTTCATAATGAGCAAAGCAAAGAGTCAGGAAGCAAAGAGTCAGCTGACTTCTTACACCTATAGTCCCAGCGTTGAGACAAGAGAATTGCTTAAGGTTGAGACCAGCCTGGGCAACATGGTTAGATCACGTCTCACAGACTGTAATAAAATTTTGGGAACATTTGTTGGTTCACGAGGTGCAAAAGCGGGGGGGGGGGGGGTCAGCTTTGTGCTGAGTAAACTGGCCATTCCTGGGCTTGGCAGCTCAAAGTTATCAGTCAGTGCCCTAAAAGTGATTCCATCCCAAGCTCCTTCCCCCTTCCTCACCCCCCTCTGAATGTCATCTGTCCAGATCAGAGCAGGACACACATGACAGGCAGCCAGACCCTGTTTTGAAACCCCGTGTAGTTGTTGGGGAATGCTCTGGGAAAGACTGTGTTAGGCTGGTTGTAGCCCCGTGCATTCCTAGGGTGCTGGATGGAGTCTTACCTCCAAGGCCAGGGGAGCCTGGCAGCCCCAAAGGCCCCTCTCGTCCAGGAGCTCCTGGGAATCCATGTTGTCCTGGGGGCCCAGACAGTCCTGGCTGTCCCGAAGGTCCTGGGAAGCCTGGCTGACCTTTGAGCCCTGGCATCCCGGGCATCCCTTGGCTTCCTGCAAGAGTCAGAGACAGAGCTGTGAGATCATCCCAGACAACATCTACTTGGTCAAACTGAAGTCTATAAAAATATCAAAACGAGTCAGTCAGGACTGCAGTAAGTCTGGCCTCCACAAAGGGGAGCCACAAAGCCCCGTGCGGCACCGGGAGGCCAGCGTCTTAAGTGTCTCCTTCCTCTTTGCTAGAAATTCTCCTGTGCTGCGCTCTAAGTCCCTCCTCCTTCGGTTTGGCAAAGTAGCAGCCAGCCACATTTATAAATATTCTTGAGAATTGGGTAGTCATCAGTTAAGCGCTGCTCCTAGGAAGACCCAAGTTCACCATCCAGCGCCTGTGTAACTCCAGCTCCTGGGGCTCTGATGCCCTCTTGTGGCCTCCTCATGTATCTGCATTCGTACCCTCTGCAGACACACCCACAAACAGTATCAACCAACCAGACCGCACAGAGCTCCGAGGAACTAAACCACCAACCAAAAGAGTACAACCAAAGAGTACACACGGAGGGACCCATGACTCCTGCTACATATGCGGCAGAGGATGGTTTTGTCAGGCATCAATGGGAGGAGAGGCCTTTGGTCCTGTGGAGGCTCGATGCTCCAGTGTAGGGGAATGCCAGGGAGGTGAGGTGGGAGTGGGTGGGTGAGTGGGGGAGCACCCTCAGAGAAGCAGGGGAAGGGGGGGATGTGAGAGGAGGCTTGTGGAGGGGAAACCGGGAAGAGGGATAACATTTGAAATATTTTTTGTAACATTTGAATTTATTTGTAAATAAATAAAATAACCAATAAAAAATAAAGATAGAAAAAAAAACTGGGTCTCATTGGAAAAATATAAAATAAATCTTAAAAATATTTTCTTTGCAAACACTTAGATGGCTGTTTGAATGAAGAGTGCAATCATATGGGCACATCGGGGGGCGTGTTCTGTTCTCTTTCACAAGCTACCTGCTGCTCTCAAGGCTGAGCTATGAGGAGGAGCATAGGGGGTTCAGGGCACACATCCACGGTTGTGCTACAGATGACTGACGGAGCGAGTCAAAGCAAACACCAACCATTCTTAACGCATCACACCAATTCACTAATCTGCCAGTGTCCACACAGAATCGCTCTCCACATGGAGGCAAAACCAGGGACCTTTCAGATGGGGTCGGGAGAGGCGTGAGCTATACAGTAAGCTTTGACTGAAGATAGCATATATTGCTCCTGGTTTTTGCTTTTTATTCTTTAAACATTTTGCTATTTTTACTACAAATGTCAGTCCCCCTGAGAAGCACACTAACAGACTACATTGTTGAATTTTCCTTCACATGAACTTAAGTTTATGGTTCAAACTTTAATTTTGGCCGGCTGGGGTGAGTTCATGCGTGTGCATGTGTGCACATGACATTTTTGGTATGCTGTGATGTGCTTGCACATGTGAGTTCATGCGTGTGCATGTGTGCACAGGACATATTTTGGTATGCTGTGATGTGCTTGCACATGTGAGTTCATGCGTGTGCATGTGTGCACATGACTTTTTTGGTATGCTGTGATGTGCTTGCACATGTGAGTTCATGTGTGTGCATGTGTGCACATGAAATTTCTTCTCTTGTGTGCTGGGACCGAGTGAACACCAAGCAAGACCACATTCTCTCACGAGTGCACTGTGGGTTTCTTACCAACGCCCCTGAGAAGGAAGCCGAACTCACCCTGGGGACTGCACCTCGGTGCAGCTGGGGTGCAGTGTGCTGCCATTTGTCAAGTGACTCACCTCTGAATCCAGGTGCTCCGATTTCTCCTGGGAACCCTTTTAGCCCAGGCTGTCCTGGTAGTCCAGCATCTCCCCGGGCCCCAGGCTGGGCCCCTAGCACTTCTCCTGGAATTCCTCTGTCCCCAGGGGGTCCAGCTGGCCCTGGAAGTCCAATGGGGCCTGGGGGTCCATCTGGGCCAGGGAGGCCTGGGGCACCTTTGGATCCTCGGGGTCCCATGAACCCTAAAACAAGACAAAGGTGGTACCCACAGTCACAGGTCTATAAGATCACGTTCTGAGACAGTATTGACGAGAGGCAGGAAAGAGCCCAGGTGTGGTATGAATTAACTCTAGGAAGGTCGTCTCTGCAGCCTGAGAGCCCTCCCGCTGCCCTCTCGCAACCTGGGCCTCTCAGCGTGGGTAAAGCTCTTGGAATCCTTTCACTGTTAGCTTTCACACTCTTTGCTGTATCAAAACATGGATGGATGATGCAAACAGACCCTAAACCCTTGAGATGGTGGCCAGTGGTCAGTGAGCAGGAAAGCCGTGGACAGCTGTCCCAGGAATATTCTCTGTGGCACCGTGAGTGACCATCAGACTATGAGCCCAAGAATCTCATTTGTGTGGCCCTGGCAAGTTTGGAGCTTGATATGTCCACCAGGCTGGTCTCTACTTACAAAAGACCTGACTGCCTCTGCCTCCTGAGTGCTGGGATTAGAGGTGTGCACTGCCACCCTAGGCACCACGTGCTTACCCTTAACTGTCTACCCATTTGGACTAAGGAACCCCCCCCCCCACTTTGGGGAATGGAGAGAGAGGGCTCGGTGGTTAAGAACACAGGCAACTCCTGGAGAGGACCTAGGTTTGATTCTCAGTATCCACATAATGGCTCACAACCCTCCTTAACTCCAGGTCCAGGGCATCCAATGTCTTCTTCTAGGCTCTGTGGGTACCAGGCAAGTACCCTTACACATTAAAGTACACCTTGGTATTCCATGAAACAACAAGGTCACCAGGGCACTGAACTAATAAAGATGCTAATCATTTATGGGTTACTTTATGGGGAGGCTTTCTATCCACATCACCCCTTTCTCTGCTTCCTGGTCACCATGATGGGCAGCTCTACCCTGCCCCACCATGACGGACGGAGCCCATGAACTGTGAGCCAAGACAAATGCTCCCCACTGCGGATTGTTTCCTCAGGTGTGCAGGTCATGCAAACCTGACTGCTGGCCGGTAACCAGCAGTGGCAGGGTGGCCTGTTCATTCGGAACACTCTCAGGGGAGGACTGTGCTATGCTCACTATGCCGTCCACTGAGGAAAATCTCCCCATGCCGTGCCTCCTGTTCCCGTAAGACCTCTGCCACAACCCAGGGCAACACCAACCACGAAAGTCAAAGAGAGCACGGGCAATGGTTATCAACGAGTCAGTGCAATGTCCTTTAAATCCTGGGTGATAACTGAGCTGGGGTGGACCTGATGCCACACATGGGCCATTCCCTGAGCATAAGGACACAAGCCCTGGTGACTCACCTGGGGGCCCTGGGAAACCTTCTCGGCCTGGGTCTCCTGGAAAGCCCTTGAGCCCTTGTTCTCCAGAAGCTCCTGGGAATCCTGGGATGCCTCGGATGCCTTTGGCACCTAGATGCCCAAGGAAATCACAGGCAAGTCAGATCCTCAGAACCAACAACAGGAGGTGATTCGGTCCTCCTGTGAACCTGGTGAAGCTGGGGGAGGCCGGACGGCTCTCGCTGTATGTTCCCAGACAAAGCAGGGGCCCATTGCTTACTGTTTACATTTCTTTTGTTGTTGGTTGCTTTTCAAGACAGGGTTTCTCTGTGATAACCCTGGCTATCCTGGAACTCGCTTTGTAGACCAGGCTGGCTTTGAACTCATGAAGAGTTCAAAGGCCTTTCTCTGCCTCCCAAGAGCAGTGAGACTAAAGGTAGGTACCACCCCCCTTCCCCCACCAGCGCTGTGTAGACTCTTTACAGTGTGCATAAGAGCTGGCTTCCCTAGGAAGTGATCACAGCTGTGGCTGTTTCGGGACGGCAGAACCCCACCGTGTCCAGAGGCGAGCAGGCATTCAGGACCAGCAGAAGGAAAGCCAAGGTGGGAAACAGAAACCTCAGGCCATGAAGGCTGTATATTACCTGTGGGACCTGGGGGTCCTGGCTGGCCAGGTGATCCTGCAGGGCCTTCAACACAACCTGGAGACAGAGGAGAGGTGGGTGAGCTGAAATGGCATCGATGATGACACTGATTGCCTGGGTGCTACTGTGGTGAGAAGAAGCCAGGCAGACTGGCTGCTACTTAGGTCCAGATTAACTTAATGACCCAATTTCTCCTGGCTCTGATCAAAACAAAAGTTGAATTCTCATCATGGAAAGGAGTCAGAATATTAACATAAAGTGCAGATGAAGCCAGCCTGATAAAAACTGGTACTATGTTGGCAAATACTATTTCCTCAAGGGGGACAGTAGCCCAGCCAAGTCATTGTGGGCTCCCACAAGTCCAAGGACACAGGCTTCTTCCATTGGAAAACTTCTGTCAGCAGACGGACATGCTCTGTGATCTCTAAAGAAATCCTCTGGTTTCTTTGTGGATTTGACTTATTCAGAATTAGCCCCAGAATTAAATTTAAACCTGGTGTTGTGGTTTGATTAAAGCAGGTCCCCAAAGGCTCTTATATTTAAAGGCTTGGCCATTAGGGACTGGTGCTGCTTGGGAGGGATCAGGAGGCGTGGCCTTGCTGGAGGAAGTGTGTCACTGGGGGCGGGCTTTAGGGTTTTAAAAGCTCAAGCCAGGCCCAGTGTCTCTCCTTTCCTGCTGTCTGTGATTTTGAATTTAGAACTCTCGGCTAGGGCTGGAGAGATGGCTCAGCGGTTAAGGGCACTGACTGCTCTTCGTGATTGTGAGCCACCATGTGGGTGCTGGGATTTGAACACAGGATCTCTGGAAGAACAATCAGTGCTCTTAACCACTGAGCCATCTCTCCAGCCCGTACTCACATATAAAAAACTCTCCACTATTCCTCCAGCACCATGTCTGCCTGCCTCCCACCATGATGAGCGTGGACTAAACCTCTGATGCTGTAAGCCATTCCCAACTAAATGCTTCCTTTCCTAAGAGTTGCCTTGGTCATGGCGTCTCTTCACAGCAATGGAGCAGTGACTGAGACACCAGGGCTGCAGGTGCTCCTGGGGTCTAGGATGATGGTGCTCAGCTGGTCTCTCTGCTGAGTGTCCTTTAGTAGAGACAGATGTCCTACAAGCATGGCTAGTCTAGGAGTCACTCTCGCCCGTCTGCTGGAGAACACAGGCCAGGCTCCCATGGGTCGGGCGCCATCGAGCCCCACGTTTTACCGTCTAGAGTGGTAACACAGTAACACAGTCTCGAGCCACTTGCTGGCCCTTGTCATACCTGGCTGAATGACCACTTGCTGGCCGCCTCCAATAGGTCTTTTCACACCCGTGTCACAATCTGGAGAGACACAAAGAAGGAGGCAAAATTAGGGCCGATGCAAGCCATCGACTTCCCCGTGCCTGGGCTTGTGTTTGAGTGTGCACGTGTGTGGGCATGTGCTGCTGTGCAGGCTGGGTGTGGGTGACTTAGTGTGCCCAAAGAAGCTCTACATTTCTGCTGCCTGGCAGAGAAGATGGTGGGCCCAGGGAGCCTGCGGTGCACATCTGTTCCATGTGTTATGAACGAATGTGGGACATGATATTCCTTCCTGGTTCCCTGCGTACACGTGCACAGATCTAGAGAAGTAGGGGACACAGACGGGCTGACTCCTTCATACCTGCCTGACCCGGTGTTCCTGGGAGACCTGGAGGACCCGGGAAGCCTGGAGGTCCAGGCAGTCCGGCGTCTCCAGGGAAACCACGTTCACCTTTCGGGCCGGGTAAGCCCTGTCCTGGAGGACCCACTTCTCCTGGGAAGCCCTTGGTTCCAGGTGTGCCAGGGAGACCTGCGTCCCCTGGAGGCCCTTTGATGCCATCGCCCTGCAAGAGAATCCCAGTTATCTTCAAACATATACAGACATCCGAGCCAGCTGTGTCTTCCCGACTTCCCTTCCCCATTTCTCTGGAATCCCGCGGTCAAGAACAGGAGAGCTGGGAGAAAAACGTGTATGCAAGCGGCCGAGTCGAAGTTAGGACTCACAGCACCACCTTTCAGCACAGTGGAGGGTCAGCCCGGGAGACACACATTTATATTCAGGACCCTGGGCACAGGAATTCCAGTCCACCTGCTAGGATTAGCATGTGGGCATGTCTGCTGTTCAGGAGGGACGTGTGGTCATTAGAGGAAGGGAGCTAATTAGATGAGAAAGAGCCATGTGCTCTTAGAATAAGGGGCATCTACAGGATTAGAATGGGGACAGGTAGGTGTCCTGTCCATGTGGCCATGCCTCGTGGTGATGATTCCTGCCAGGTAGGGTTACTAGGGTGAGCAATGGAAGGATGACTGTAGGGAGTGGCTGGGCTGGAGAGATGGCTCAGGGGTTAAGAGCACACTGGCTGCTCTTCTAAAGGTCCTGAGTTCAGTTCCCAGCAACCACATGGTGCCTCACAACCATCTGTAATGGGATCTGATGCCCTCTTCTGGTGTGTCTGAAGACAGCTACTTATATACATAAATAAAAAAATAAAGTAAATAAATCTTTAACAAACAAACACAAACACCGGTAGGGAGTGCTGGAAGTAGGCAGGGGCAGTGCTCATATGGTAGGACCTAGCAAGGGATCCAGTGTCAGTGCTACACTTGGCTAATGAGATGTTGGGTGTCCTAGCATGCCTACGGAATCAAGAGGGAGAAGGGTACTTCTGATGGCAGGTGGGCAGGAGTTGAGAAGTCAGCCTGCTCAGACATCAGTTTCTCCTTTGCATTCAAAGGTAAGAGAGTATTACAGGAAGTCACTGGGTCAAGCTCTCTTTGTTTGTAGGACTCTTAAAGCACGTGTGCTTCCATATTTTAGCCTCTCTAGTATGTGTGGGGTCAACAAAGCGGGACTCCCCCTTTTAGATGGCCACCGGAGATCATAGAGTGGACAACACAAACTTTGGTTGTGAATAACACGTGGGCAAGCCAAAATGGGTAAGCCATTTTTTTTCTCACCTTACAACACTATGTTCTAGCTTGCTAGAGCATGCACACTCGAGGTTTGTGAACACCAAAGGACACTAATTCTCCAAGGGCTGCCTGGGAACAGGGAAGACCCTCTCCTGACAACACATGGGTCTTACTCCACAGAGACCACAATGGATATTACTCCACTGTTTGAAGCGTTCATTGTGCTTCACAGTTCACTCTACTCACTAGTCTCTAAAAACAGGACATCCCTGACCGAAACAGAATAGACCTGTCCTGAGCACTGGGGGAGAGCCAAGGTCAAGGCCACGACCCCTCCAATGTCCAAAGAACAGGAAGGAATTGAGGAGTGGGGCTGGGTGAGCTGCAGTGAGGCAACAGCTTACCGGAGGACCCGGCAGGCCAGGGAATCCATCCAGCCCGTCACGTCCCGGGACACCGTCATCACCTTTCATCCCATGCACACCAGGGATACCTGGCTGTCCTCGCTCACCTGGGAAAGATTTGCGTGTGAATCTACCCATGCAGGGACTCACAGACTGTTGATTGAGCCGAGAGGTGCTCACTGACGGAGAACTAACCTTTGGTAGTGATTGTTCTAGAGTCTCCCTTTACTCCTTTGGGTCCAGGAGCTCCAGCGATGCCCGGGGCTCCCTGTGGACAGAAACACGTGGATGTCTCTTCCTCCTTCAGACTGTTAGAGGATCTTAAGTCATGCGAATTGTGGACAATCCGCCTGCTGAAAAGAACTCTCTACAAGACCAGAAGAGACCCTGCCCTTGGGCTTCAGGAAGGCGGTAACGATCACTAGAATCCAAACAGGTAAGGAGCCTGTAGGGCAGCAGGAGGAATGATCCTTTGTGGGGATGGAGGGATGCTTAGCAGCATTTGGTGTTCTTGCTTCGGACTCTGGTTCAGTGGATTCCTAGCAACCACATGTGAAACTGCAGTGTCAGGGGATCTGATGCCCTCTTCTGGCCACTGTGGGTACCACATGCATGCGGTGTATTTCTCTCTCTCTCTCTCTCTCTCTCTCTCTCTCTCTCTCTCTCTCTCTCTCTCTCTCTCTCTCTCTCTCTCTCCACATCGTCATACAGGCAAAACACCCACAGCACATAAAATTAAAAAGAAAAATAGATCTGTAAAAGAAGATACAGTCACTTCCTATTTAAATGTGACCAATTGAGAACAATAGCTTCTTTTGCAAGGTGAACAGCCTACTTCAGGGCTCTGAGATTGCTGCAGCTCCATGGGGTAGAAACGGTCTGGGATTGGATTTTCGTGTGCTAGGCATTACTTCTGGTGTATCTTGGTTAACTATTTGCAAGAGTTGGGGAGTCCTGAGTGTTGGTTTAATTGAATGGAATGTTGCATGTGCTTATGGGCCGCCTTGTGTTAGAGAATTGCAGGGGAATTAAGTGTAGGTCTTGATTTATTGAGTTTAGAGGAGCTGCTGTCACACAGACGGTGCTCAGTGGGTGTTTATGGACTGACTCCTGTGCTTCAACCACCCTTCCAGGCTATACAGCACAAATACTACAACTAACCAGCCAACCAGCCAATTCACCATGCATCCATCCATCCATCCATCCATCCATCCATCCATCCATCCATCCATCTACCCAACCACCCACCCGACCATCATTATAAATGGCCAACCAACCTATTTTATCCGACAAACTAGTTAGGTATACGATCTTTTTAGATAACCAACTATGTACCACTTTCTCCCTCTCTCAACCATCCATCTATCTAGTCACACATCCAACTAACCAATCAGATAAGCAGCCACGATCACAGAACACCATTCCAGGCATTCCTATCTATAATTTGGCCAATCAATGATCCATTCATCTATATTCGTCTATCCAATCAGCCTCCTGGTCACAATCACACAGTTACACAGATCCATACACCTCCCCTGCCAACACACACACACACACATACACACACACACACACCACACCTCCTCCCAACACACACACACACACACACACACACACACACACACACACACACACACACCATCCTAAAGGATCCTTTTACACAGGGTTGTTATACACACAGACATATAATTAAGTTCAGGACAACAAATACAGCCAGAGGCTGTTGGAGAAAAGCTCTCTGCTGTGTGCACACAGGAGGGCAGCAAGCATACTTGTGCCATTTATAGGTTTCAGAAATACCTAATGGAATCCATTTGGCTTCTAGGGATGACTCAGTGGATTGTCCAGGATGGAGCAGCTTCCAGTTCAGGATCTTTCTAAGCACGTTAACGATGCTCAGACTTAGAGGGGGCCCTGTCTTTAAAACACTTTTTCCCCCATTTTGCTGTGTGGGTATAGTGTGTTTGGCAGGGTCTTGCTCATGTAGCCTAGGCTGGCCTCGCCTTTGTGATCACACTGGCAGGGTCTTCTGCACTAAGGTGAATCATAGCGTGGTACTGTGTTACTGTTCTTGATCAGCTTGGGTTCTCTTTCTGTAGGGCTGGAATGTTGAAACTGTCTTTGGCCAGGTGCCTCATGAACTTTCTTTCTCTATTGCTACAAAGATACATGGTAGAACAGCCAGCTGTGGTGCCACACACCTGTCATCCCAGAATGAGGCGGAAATGGGAGCATCTCCAGGGATTAAAGGCTAGCTGGGAGACAGGGTGGGGCTGTGTATATGTGCATGTGTATATGTATCTACACAGCAGTGTGGCCATTGGTCCGCCCATGCAGGATGGCATTCCTTAGGGTGGGCATGCAATGTTTTCTCTCCTACCTATCAGACAGTGGAAATTTGGGTTACCGTTACTTAAAAAAATGACTCATGTATAATGCCACTCCACACACAGGGCTGGGCTGCAGTTTCTTTCTGCAGCCTGAAGTGGAACTGCTGGGTCCTGTAATAACTTCATGTCTACCTTTCAGAGAATGAAGGCCTGCCTTCCATAGTGGCTTGGGCCATTTCAGTCGGGCATGTTAAAGTTTTCAAAAGCACATCTTTAAAAAAAAAAAAAAAAAGAAAGAGAGAAAGCCCACACGCCGGTGTGCGCATGAAGTTTGGCCTGCTTCCCGCACCTGCCAGAAACAAGGTAACGTTGGCCAGCAGGGGGCGCTCTTCTCTCACCTTGAATCCCGGGAACCCAGGGATCCCGTGCAGGCCTGGGTCTCCTTGGTCACCTTTCTTTCCAAACTCCCCATTGACGCCAGGAAAACCTTTGGGTCCCGGCAGTCCCGGGAGACCCGGGATGACCTGGCCGCACTGGCAATCTCCAGCTTCACCTGTAGTAATTAGGACAGGGATGCGTATGTTAAGCTGGGCTTGGAATAGCAGGGGAGAGGGTCGGTGAGGGGGGCTGGTGGGAGAAGGTAGCGCAGCCTAGACACTGAGGGCTGGGATTAAAGGCATGCGCTGCCACGCCTGGCTCCAGAATGCCTTTTACTCTGCATATACGTGGTGAGGTGCATATATCGTCGGCGTATATGTGGTCATGGGGAGACCTCATCCGGACAAAAGGCATTTCATGTGACCTGTACACAGCCTGAAGTTAACTTTATCCAAGAGTTTTGATGTGGCCGCTTTGGCTGCGGTGCAGCAAGTGATGCCAGGTGGATTTCCCACCTGCTGTGCTGAATTGGCACAATGATTCTCAGAAAGTTTCAGATCTTGGAGCACTTCCTTTACCTTCGAAAACGAATGAAGGGTTGGGGCGGGGTAAGCTTGCAAGAGGAGGTGACGTGGGGACTAGGTTGGGGTCCATCCTGACCTTCCCACCCCACAGGCCTCACCTTTCCATCCTTTCTGCCCTCGACCTCCTGGGAAACCTGAAGGCCCGGGGTAACCCACTCTCCCTTCTGATCCTTTCAGGCCAAACAGGAAGCCTAAGGGGAAACACAGACAAAAGCATTTGTGTGAGAGAGAGATTGGGTCCAGCACAGCCTCTCAGTCAAGGCTACCCCAGGTCCCTGCATCTCCAGACCCACACCAGCACCTCCAAAGACAGAGGTGTAAACAGCCACGTGGCCGTAGCCTCCCAGCGGAACAGAGACCACAGCCTGCAAATTTAGCTTTTCCACCAACGTATCGAGACCAGTGTCTTTCCTTTTGAGAAACGTTCAGTCCAAAGGAAGAGTTTGACTTTCCAGCCATGTGGCTGTAATTTCAAGATGGCCACACATCCCTTGTTCTCCCTCAAAGAACTTCCTCCAGGGTGTGGGCTCACAAGAATTAGGATAAACTCAGCTCTCCCCTCTGTCCTCTTTTGGAGTGGACACATACTTCTGCTCAGACTTTCCCACTTCACCTTTCACCTGACTTTGCACACATGAACACGCATGTAAACCTAGAAACATGGGGTCCTGGTAACTAACAGGAATTCTAATTGGTGCTAGGCATGGTTGACCTCACTGAAGGACTTCACTGAAGGGCCCAACGTTCCTCTTCTAGGCCCCCTTTTCCACTAAGACTCAGAGTTATTAATCACTTCAGTGCCCCAATAATTGCATGTATGTGTGTCAGGTGACCAGATGAGACTCCTCACAATTCTGAGAGGCCTCTGGGAAGACTGCCATCTGGTGGCGGACCTGAGGCTGCTTATCCAGGCGCCCATGGCTGGGACTGGTAGTTGAGCACCTCCGGACTCCTCTGCTTCTCACCGTCTCACTCTGTAGCCCAGGTTGGCCATGAACTCACGGTGACTCCCGTCTCAGCCTCCCAGGTGTCAGGATTACAGCTGTGAGCCGCCAAACCTCATTACTGCTAAATCTAGTAGTGGTCACAGCTCCAGCGAACACCCTTAGCTAGACAAGGTAGATGCTCGTGGCTACACAGGAAGTAGAGGGGTGAGAAGGCAGCGACTTCAAAGGCCTTTGCTCTAGGGAGAAGGTGGTGGGATGGTTTGAGAGCTCCTAGGGAAGCAGAGGTTTGTAGGAGAGGCCAGCGAGCATTGTTCTGTGTAATCTGATCTGGCTGCACATCTAACACAGTCTCTCACTCACCCATTCACCCATCCATTCATCCACCACGAGCCAGCGCCTGAGCTTTGCCAGGCAGCAAGCCAGGCGCCGTGTTGGCACTGGGGAAGCTGGCTTGCCTCGAGCTGACAGCAGGGATGAAGGGACACAGCTAACATGCTCAGAGGACAAATGTGAATTTTCAGATTCTAACTAGTGCCGTGAGAGGGCATCTGGGAGCAGCCGACATAGAATGGGTGGTGTTCAGGGAGGGCTTTCTGAGGAAGTGGCATGAACTGTGGCTGACAGAGGGAGCTGGCCAGGCAGGGAGCTGAAGGGCTATCCACAAATGGAAGAGAGGGACCAAATGGCCCTCTAACAGTATGAAGCCATGACCAGAGGATATGTAACAGGTACATGGAGGACTGTTGGCATGGATAAGGGGAAAAGGCCCTCTTGGGCTTTCATTCCTAAGGGCAAAGGGAGTCCTGAAAGGGTTTAAGGAGAGGCTGCACCACTCACCATGGAGAGTGAGGTGCCCAGAGACTCATGGATCCTGGCTCAAGTTTAGAAGCTATGGAGGAACAGTGAGAGGTACCAGGGAATATGTGGGCCAAGGAGGAGACTGAGAGGGTAGAGATCTGCAGCTCCACTCTGGGCTTTTTGAGGTTAGTTATTCCTCAGACCCAGTGCTGGCTGTTTCCTGTGAGAAGTTTCGCGGCTGTAGCTCAACGCACAGAGGAGAAATGGTGATGTTTTCATGGGGCTGTGTTCCATTGGAGCGTTTATCTAGAGTTTATGTAGGCACAGTGGGAATAGAAGGGACCAGAGAGAATTTCGGAAGCTCTATCAGCTACAAGAGGTGGGGGGGAGAGGGAGAGAGAGAGAGGAAGTGAGGGAAGGAGGTGGGGGAGAAAACAGGGAGGTCACTGAGAAGTCCTACGAAGTGTCCAGAGAGTGAGGACAGTGGACAGGCACTATGGAGTCGAGGAGAGCCTTTCCACACAGGCACTGCCTGTGTGCCCGTGGTCCCCTACAGGAGATGCTTAGGTCAGTGTTGGACTCTAGTCTAAAGTGTCCAGCCCTCTTGTCAGATGGAGAGAAAAACAGATCGTAAATGGAGGGATTCATCATCTGGACTTTAGGGACATTTAAAACCAGGACTGCCACTGAGGACAAAGAGAGATGTCTTCTTGGGAGTTAGTAAGGCCTTTATGAAGGCACAGTCGAGCCATGTAGATGTGACCTCTGTCTCTCCCCTGGGTTGCTTTCCTCTAGTTAATTCATTCATAGTTTTAAACAAGTTCTTTGGGATGTGGGAGATCTCAGCATGTCTTCCACCAAGAAGCCAATAGCTGATTCAGTCTGCTGAGTTAGAAATGGCACCAGCAGAGCCTTTCACATCTGAAGACAGCTGGCATCAAGGTTTGCTCTGATTCTGTGAATGACTAAGCATTCTGGCTTTCAGCAACTGCAGCACACAAAATAGGGCCAATACAGTTTTTGAGGGAAGAGTCCAAAAATTTCAGTTCTGAGGAAGGCTAAGCTCTGTGGGACTCCTGCTTTCCAGTACTAAGTTGCAAGGTGGATTCTAAATTGTTAGTCAGGCTTCTAAAGGCTAGTGATTGGCTACTTTTCACACAGGAGTTTGCTGTAAGAGCAGATGATTTGGTAACAATGTATCTCACTGAGGAAACAGTGTAAGGACTTAAACTGGATGTCCTGAAATCTTTAGCTGATACATTTTCTTACACTAGTCCCTCTTCTGTATATACCCCTTATCTGCTTGTAATCTACAACAGGTTGCTGTCTAGATCTGCTTGCTTCTGTTAGTTTATGCCATTGAAGCGGTAAAATTCACCCACGAAGATGGCATATGCTTGTGACAGGATGGAGTGACAGAGACGATGTCCTGATTCATGGCATGTGTTTATGTTTTTGATGCATGTGAGGAGAACCCTAGAGACACACACAGGAAGGGCAGGCTCATGGAAAATTGTATGGTACATGTCATCTATAAATATTTTCCTGTCAATATTAACAAATATGACTCAGATCATAAAAGCTACTTTTAGCATAATAGAAAACATTAAAGATAGCTTTGCTCAAATGCATCATCCAAGAAAATATCAACACTTGCAGCTTTTCAGACAAATGCGCTATCTTCCAAGTGATAGGAAACTGGGCAAACGGACTCCTTAAGTTAAAATGTTACTGTAGAATATGAACAGAGACAAAGTGACTGGCCTCTATGTGTCATTTTAGAGAAGTATTTCTTTCTATGGAAGAAATGCTGCCAACAATTTTCCTTCTGGAGATAGCGTAGAGAAGGATTTCCTCAAAGCAATTAAAACAGCTTCTGAACTTGAAGTTTAACTAAACCCAACACTACCCATTAAGTGAATAGATGCCCAGCCCCTTGAAGGGATGACCTGAGAAGAGATTGCTGGAGGTGATGTCAGGGAGTTGAAAACCACTTTGGAAAGAAGTGCCTACATTTGGATCAGTGTCACCCCCGAAAGAGAAAATGACCTCACATTTTCTCCCAGTCCCTCCGAAGCCAGTCTCTCCAGGAGGTGAAATGGTCCCGTGAGGAATTTTTCAACATCTAACGTGCAACTGAGTGCTACAGTGAAAGGAACAGGCTTTGTGGATGGCTAGTTCAAAGCTATAGCATGTGTACTACTCGTCAGTGAACATGGAGCATCATGACCTGAAAATGCTGACTGACTCAGGGACCATCCTAGCTGCTATGGGGAATCACACGGACTAACTCACCATGTAGGAGCTGTGGGACCACGAATTCTCTACTGACCGAGAGGCAAAAGGTGTTATCCCAGTTCCTGTGTGGACCCTGGGAATGCCCGCCACATTCTCATTCAGTAGCTGACTGGATCAATTCAGAACTGTCTAACAGAGAGTCCTGGCTGACACCCAGCTTGGTCAGGTCCCAGGTGAACACCAGCCACTCACCATCTGGTCCAGGTGGGCCTGCGGGCCCGGGGAGTCCTTGGGGACCTGGTTTTCCATCAGCTCCTGGTGGGCCGGGATAGTATGCCGAGGGTCCTGGCTCTCCCGAGAAGCCTTTGGGTCCCATCTCCCCTGGAAGGCCTCTCTTTGAATCTGAAACCCAAGAGCATTTGCAGCAGGTGAGTATCCCGATATGTAAAGGTTCTCCTGTCACAGAGGCCGTCATCAGGAACAAGCGTCAGGGTCTAGCTTACAGCAGAAGTCAACTTTGGCAACTTCGGCAATGGCCTGGGATGTGACCATTTGTTGACATCTTTGGACAGCACCCACCTGCCCCTCCCCCATCCCGGTTCTTTCATCCAGGGACCAGATATCACTAACCACCCATCGGAGTCCTAATCTAACCTTGCTGGAGTCACCGTTGCCTGCGCCCTTCATCTCTTTATAGCGAGACTACTCCATGAGAAGGGCGGATGGAGCCACAGGAAAGTCATATGACCAGCAAAGCCTACTGGTCCACGTCTGTATCCCCGAGACCAGGTATGTTCTGATGGTATGAAACTCCATTACCTTCATCTCCAATGGACAGGCCTGGGGGCCCCACGGGTCCAGGGTCTCCTGGCTCGCCTCGGCTTCCTGGCTCCCCATGAGCACCTTGGAATCCTGGGTCACCTCTGGCACCTGCAACCAAGACAGGTCCCTTCAGTTTGGAATCAGATCGTTGTCTAGGAACAGGCCCATACCATAGTAACGAGGCTGCGATTTACAGACCACTTCAGGCATCCAACTTCCCAGCAAGTACACTGTACACAGAGAGGGTCAGGGGGCTTTCAAATGATGAAAATACAGGGGGCCCTAATTCACAGCCCAGCAGGGTAAGATTCTGATAAACACAAGACAGCATAGAGACGCAGAGGATACAAAAAGACACGCAGTGGTTTCAGTGATTTGAGAGGACTCAGTGGCATTCTGGGTGTAGAAAGGAAGACATTTCCATTGCTCACAGATAGGGTCACACCTGGATGGTAGTGAGTGCTGTCAGCCAGAACCAAAGTGGCTGTTTCTAGTGACCCCTTTTGAAACCACCAGGGAAGCTGGGCTGTCTCTGAGGTTGTGCTCTGAACATCATTTTGTTTCACTTGGAGAACCTGCCTGGGAAGCTTATGACTCTGGTACTGACAAAAGAGGGTCCATGTGAAGCATTCGTACCAACCTTTTGCCAGGGATGGATGGGGTGAGTAGGCTGGAGGTCCTGGGGGTCCTAGTTCTCCCCGTTCTCCCTGAGTGGAGGCAGAGAAAGCACTGTGAGTTCAGCTGTCTGGAGTTCTCTTAATTTGTATATTGTCCAGGAGTGGACAGAATGTAGAGTTGGTATAATGGGGGCGGATTTTCTCACTCTCCAACCTGGACTGTCCCCATGGCAACAGCTCTGCCATGTGACCATCGGGAGTCCCTGCATCCCAGCCACCAGACAGACATAAAAAGGAACACCACAGCATGTGAGGATCTCCCTGTGAAGCCCTTGCCAGGGGTGTGGATGCCAGAAGTGGCTGGGAGACTGCAAGGGTTCCGAGCCTCAGGCCTTCATAGTACTGTCATCTGAGCCATCTGGTGAGGGGAAGCTGTAGAGTAGCCTCATGTACTCTCTAGATACACCCACGCCTTTCCCTGATCTCCACAGACGTGTCCTCTAGCAGGAAGGGCCACCCACAGGGCTGGGCCCTCTCCTAGCTACCTTGGGTCACCTCACCTTGTCTTCCCTCTCGGCCCTCAGGGTTAACCACACAAGTTCCTCCTTCCATCAGGAACTGGAGGTACCTCCCCACTGTGTTGCTACAAACCCAGCCTCCTGCTGCACAGTGCATGCTGAGGGGACTGAGCAACGCAACAGCACCCCCTCCCCCACCCCAGGGGGCGGAGCTCATCGCCTCTGCCTGTGCTGCTTAAGTGAGGAGCGGGACATCACCATCAGAAAGACATGAGTCACCTTGGGTCCTCGGGGTCCACTGGGGCCTTGGAAACCATCCAGGCCTCTGCTTCCCTGAAAGACAGATATGAACGTCTTATTTCCAGCTTCAGGGGGAAACTCCAGAAACCAACCGAATGCCACTTCTACCAGCACAGCCAGTGAAGCCACCAAGAATCCCCTCAATGACCCCAACGACCCAGCACACATTCACCTCCCTCATTTCAGATGCACAAATGTCTTTAAGGCTGCTTTGCTTGAAGCAGGAGCCAGAGTCCAAATGTGGACGGCCTTGTCCTGCAGTGTCTGTCAAACAGCTCTTCCTTCTTTTGTGCTTTACATTAAAAAAGATTTATTTTATGTGCGTGAGTATTTTTCCTGCATGCGTGTATGGGTACCATGTGAGCGGCTGGTGCCCGTGGATGTCAGAAGAGGGGGTCAGATCCTGGGCTAGCATTACAGATGGTTGTGAGTGACCAATTGGGTGCCAGGAACAGAACCCAGGTCTTTACAAGAGCACCAAGTACTCTTAACCACCAAGACATTCTCCAGTGCTCCCCGCCCCCAACCTTGTAGTTTTTCTTAGTATTTTTTTCCCCTTGGTTGTTGGCGTTGAGAGTATTTGGGGGACTTGGTGCTATGGAACTCTGGATGTGTCTGCGCTGCCCCCGTGGGACTGTGCAATAGGGACGGCTGCTCCTTCCATTCCACACATCAGCATCCAAGTGAGCAGCAGACTGTACAGGCAGAACCCGTCTCCTCCTGCAGCGGCAGCCACATCAGATCCCTTAGCTAAACTCTTCCTCCATAATGGGTTTTGAAAGTTTCCAGTTGCCACCAAACAGAATCCTCAGAGCCTGTTGATTTGGAATCTCTCTTTCCATTTAAATAATTTACTATTTTTTTTTTAAATTTATGTGAGTACACTGTAGCCGTCCTCAGACACACCAGAAGAGGGCCTCAGATCCCATTACAGATGGTCGTGAGTCACCATGTGGTTGCTGGGAATTGAGCTCAGGACCTCTGGAAGAGCAGAGTGCTCTTAACCCCTGAGCCATCTCTCCAGCACTCTCTTTTCATTAAAAAACAAACAAAATAATCTTTAACACTAATTTGGTCTCCACTTTTCTCAAATGCCAGTCAATGAGGAAGCTGGACAGGTATGTAAGGCCTTCTGAGACGCTCGTTCTTCTTGCAAAGACCACAAAGATCCCAAAACCAGGGCAGGGTTCAGTAAAAATTGGCCTGCTGAGGGGATTTTACAAATCTGCAGGAGTCCATGTGCCTGTTTGACGGGCAAAGATCGGCTGATTGCCCCCCTCCCCCCAAGCCCCCATTTGCAGGGGCTGACTCTGGTCCTCTCACCCTAGGTGGAGCTGAACATTCAAGAACAGCTGATTTTTATGTTGTTCAAGAGAGACCCCTAAGGTCCTAAGGACACTAATTAGCGGAGGTCCTCAGTAGCTGGCGGGAGCTCACCGTTAGGACACATCTACAGCTAGGCTCCCAGTGACCGTTTCCTCAAATGCTCAACAGAAAGCATTCTCTTATTGGTCTGGATGTGTTTCCATCTCTGGATGTCTAGGTCTTTCCTCAGGCAAGAACCCAGGCATGCAGAACTGGGGTTAATGTAATGCAACTCAGGGTCCTTCGGGGTAAGGCTTCTCCTCCCAGGATCCACCCACGAGGGCTGTGGGGCCGGAAGATGCAGCATCATGATTTAGTGATGATGCCATCACACGCCTAGCCTGTGGGTACAGCCTTACTGCCTGCTCCTAACTCCCCCATAGCTGGAAAAAAAATCACACTTGGTAGCTGTGATTCCAGGGGTCATAACAGTTCTGGGGCAGTCCAGTGGCCCTGTCAATACCGGGATAGCTTTTTCCTGTACCCCACACTCACACTACACAAAGACTGTGGCCGGTGCACAGTCCCCAGGAGACCAGATCCCCACGAGCACACTCTATAATAACTCCAGGGTGGGAGAAGACTCGACTGTCTCTAAACATAGGTTTCCCAAAATGAGAGGAAGTAATTGCTTATTTTTCAGACAATATAACACAACCAAAATGCACAAGACATCTTTCTTTTCCCTGCCTGGAGTTGTTCACCTTTCTAGGTGTCCATGCCTGTGTGCCAGCATGTGTGTCTCCCCCCACCCCCTGCCCTGTGTACATGCACATAGGCATGCAGAGAAGGCCCTTTGTTCTTGTAGGGAGGCTGGGGCTTCCCCAGGATGCACGGCCTTCTCTGCCTCCTCCCTGTTTGGCACGCTGCTGGGTCTCTGTATGTATGCAGGCAGCTCTCTGGAGCTGCCTTTAAGTTCTGGCCCCTGAGGCCACATCTTCACCACATCTGGAAAGCTCGTGGGGAGGCAGCAGCTGGCCAGTTGGACGAAGTGGTTTGCACTAACGTGCAGGAGGATGAGTCATTTGTGTATGTCTGCCTGCTTCCTTATTTTTTCAGTTGGGTAAACTATGTCTTCCTTTGACCCACTTAAACACAGATGTGTGTTTCTTACACATGCTTCTTCCCAAGTTACAGAGAGAGGGAGAGGGAGAGGGAGAGGGAGAAAGAGAGAGAGAGAAGAAGAAGAAGAAGGAGGAGGAGGAGGAGGAGGAGGAGGAGGAGGAGGAGGAGGAGAAGGAGAAGGAGAAGGAGAAGAAGGAGAGGAGAGGAGAGGAGAGGAGAGGAGAGGAGAGGAGAGGAGAGGAGAGGAGAGGAGAGAGCGCTGGATGGGATTCTCTATTATGCTGTACCTAGGCAGCAGAGGGTGGGGACAAGGGTCAGGGCTAGTCTCCATGGAACTCTAGTCTAGGGGCAGCTATGCTAAGCCATGTTTCCAGATATGACAGCTCCTCTGTTCAGTGAAGAGTAGGTGACAACATGTCACCTGTCTACCTCATGGGTGTACTGACTCTGACTCGGCTGGGCTTTGGGCCCAGTGCTTGCTTTAGTTGCCTCCACAGAATCTGTTTATTGCCACCCTTAAGCCAGTGTCACTCTGGTCTTGTCTATGGAGCAGGGGACAGCTCTTGCCTCAGTTGTGTTACTTTTGGGGACACTCTTAGCAAGAACTTGGGTCCAGTCAGTGTGTGGCCTCCAGCCTGAGTTTAGAGTCTACAATGAGAAGGAAGGAGAGAGCAGTAATAACGGTCTCCACGGTACATGGTCAGTACCAGAGCCTGGCCTCGAGCTGGAGCCATGGAGGTCAGCCATGACACAGGGAGGCAAGACTACCTGCTATCCCAGGACAGCCACGTAGCTCCTCTGTCTTAGTTCAGTCTCTGGGCTCTTCTGTGTCACGTGGCTACTTGCTGTGGAGATCTAAGCAGGACTCAGGGGGAGCTAGGGTTGCGAGGCTGCTTTTTGTGTGCCTGACAGGACGGCATGATGGGCACAGGAGCCCTGAGTACCCAGTGTGTGCACTCTGGTGCTGACTATAAGCTGACTGGAGCCGTGGCTGTATCCTGGGGCGAGTAAATTTGGTGCATGTGTGTACTGCAACCCTGCAGCTTCTGGCACGTTGGGTATGTATACTTTGAGGTGTGACGACCCCCTCCCTACCTCTAGCCCATTGGATAAAACATGGAACAGCTTCTGCTTAGAATTCCTTTGTTGTCAAGCTCAAGTTATGAGCATGATAGGTCACATGGCCCTGGAGGCTGGTACAGGTCTAAAGCCAGACCCCAGGACTGTCCACTGTGGGTGAGAGGAGGGTGCTGGGCTCTGCAATAGGTGGGCTGAATTTGTGATACAAGGAACGCTGTGAGTTAATCAGTGATTAATTAGATAAAGGCATTTCTGTGTGTGCTCTCTGCTCCAGCTGGTACTTAGTTGCTGCTAAATCTTGTCTAGACCTGTAAAAAATTTTCTTTTCATACACATTTTCTTTTTCTTTGCCAGACCACAGGAGAAAAGCAACCAGGTCATCACTAAACATAAGCGAGTACCAAAGTGTGTGTAGATCTCTAGGAAATAGAGGGGGAACCTCGGACACCCGCTGACAACTTTTTAGTGACCATGACAGAGAGGGGTGTGAGGCCCAGGGATGGAGACCTAGTGGCAGAGACCTGGGGTGGGTTCTGTGGGTTCTGATGGGTGAGGGAAGCAGAGACAGAGGTTAATGCCCCGCTAAGGACTCTGAGAGTTGGAACAATTGGTTATGAGCTTGAGGACGCACGGTACATCCCTAGTGAGCTTTGGAGACAAATGCCACTGGTTATATACATGAGGTCTCAGGCCTGGAACAGTCTACTTTTTGTGTATTAGACTTACTTTCTGTCCTGAGACTCCTTTTTCTCCATCAAGGCCAGGAAAACCCTGTGTTGGACAGAAAACACAAGCAATAAAGATTCAGGACAGGAAACCAAGCTCCCCAGAGGACCGCAGGACAGGACCAACAACCATCGAGCAGCCTTGTGCTTTTAAGGTCTGGAAGAACAGGGGCAGGTGGCCACATTCAACCCCAAGTGCTGAGGTGGCTCTTGACGTTCATGGCTCTGAAGGTGACACCTTACTCTCACAGATTAGCCTCCCAATGAGGAACATTGCTGTCGGACTCTTTGGGTGTCCAGAAATGAACCTGTATCTTAGATACTCTCTGCAGTTTGTTACAGAGATCAGTCGGGCCTCATACCAGGAGGAAGCTCCTGGGCAGGTACAGTGTTTGAAAAACTTAAGCATGCAGGTGGGGGAGGACATGGGTTCATAGGTTGTCAGCGAATGCATCTGAGGGATGTCCCTGGTGGTGGATGCCCAGCTGGCTGGCTGTGCCCAGGGTAGGGTCAGAGGGCCATGGGGAAATGTCTACTTTTTTGCTCAGTTTTTTTCTGTAAACCTAAAGACTGATCTAAAAAAAAAAATAGAAAATCTGCTTAAAAAGCAGAATGCCAACTAGCCAGACAATCATGGTTATAAAGTGTGAGGCTCACCCGTGTTCCTGGGAATCCCATGATGCCTTCCTCGCCTTTTAAGGTTATGCCCTAGGAAAGAGAAGCCAGAATGTGAGAGGTACCTGGAGCTGACCTCACCACCGGCCAGTGTGCAGCCTTCCTAGGCCCTTTAGTGACAGGATGGGGGCGGAGAGAGCACAGGGCTGTGTGCTGAGCACCTTTACCCAGAATGCCACAGTCACCACCACAGTGAGGAAGAGCTAGGAAGCTGAGTCAAACCGGACAAACAAGATGGCGGTGGCCTCAGGGGCCCAGAGCAAGGGAACCTCCTGACTCCCTCCCAACCCTCCCACTACCCGATAACAGCTTCAGATAATGCTAAGTATCCATAATTAAATAAAAGGCACTGAGTATCCACAATGCATCCTCACATGGAGAAGTGTTTAAGAATGCAAAGGTCAGGCCCAGAGCACACCCCATCACTCCAGCAGGAGCCCTGAGGATGGAGTCATCACAGGAGGGAGGGAAGGAGTCGTCACAGAACTTACGGGTATCCCTGGCTCTCCTTGACTTCCCTTTTCACCCTGTGAAGAACACACAGAGTGAGAAATGCTATCGCCTTTGAGATTGGCAGTAGTGCATAAGCATCAATCCTGTCTTAGGATCCTAGGCTAAAATGTGTCTGATAAACTAGCAAGCAGTCTTGATGAATTCCTGGTAATCAACAAACTCCTAAACGCTGCAGCTTCGAGACTCAAATGCAGACAAGGATTATTTCTCTAGAATTTTGATTTGGGATGCGCCCGGGAGCCTGCCTCTCTTCCCTCTGAGCAGCTAGTTATCTGCACCAGCAATGGGGTGCAGGCACTTCTGAACATGCTAGTGACCACATGTCTGTCCAAGAGCAGGAGAACACAGCCCAGAGGACCCACGATGACCACACTCAGTCAAGTAAGGTCTTCTTAGGAAAAGGCAGTTGGAACATACTGATATGTCAAGCCAAAGTAGCTTTGAAAACAGTATAGACTTTCTTCAGTGTAGGACTGGTAGGCCCTTGGCCCAGCTTCGCTGTCAGCACTCAGGATTTGACAGCTCACAAGCGCCTCCTACTGGCTGGTGGGAACTGTCCAGTCCCTCCAGTAGCTGGTGCAAATCTGATCAGTTCCCTCCTCTCCCCCTCAAATCGGCAGTGAGGTCTTTCCTGTCTTGGGATGCAACTGCTTGCATAAAAGTGAAGAACATGACCTTTGTAGTCTCCCTAGGTTAACTGGGAACGACCCTCTCTTTACCTTGTACATATCCGGGTGATACGTTGATGGCGTGGGCCCAATGAGTGTGATGTCAGATGGGATCCCATTGGGTCCTGGCTGTCCTACGTCACCCTGCAGATTGTTCAGCAAAAGTGACAGTTTTGAATCAGGAGGGCACAGAACTTGAGTGACAACCCAGTCTTACCACATGCACTTTTTTTTTTAAAGCATGGCTACTTTGTATCACAACAATAAAATAACCACATCAAAATAAAGGCGGTCTAGAATGATGTGAACCACCCTCCCATTAGCAATTGCTTAGAATTGGTACAGCAAGGTCAGAGACCACCAATGATTCCACACTGCACCTGCTTCTGTAGGCTACAGAAGATTTGATAGATTTGGGCTTTGCTGGGGTCACCACAAGCAAACAGCACTGTGTACACTAACGAGCAAAGGCTAGACTAAATATCTTGAGGAGACTCTCACTGGGTTTGTGTCTGTAGCTGTAGACACTGCTCCGTGTAAGTAGCGACGGCCAGCCTCCTGCCCTGCTTATGACCTTTCTCTCTCAGAAACTGATAAACACAGATTCCAGCCGATGTTTCTTTTGCTGTTTCTACAAGTAGGTCTACATTGTTGCTTTGAGCTCAGCTACCATGTAGCAGGGACGGCAGCGGACGGAGTGTCAGAGCAGCTTCCGAGGGCCTCCGTGTGTTCTGAGGGTTCACTAACATGTTCAAAGACTGAGACCCCAGTACCCATGAGGGCTTCGGTGTGTTCACTGAGTAATGCCTTCTTGTGGATTGCCTTAAGGCCATCTCCACAGTCTTCCATGTGACCATTCCCTCCCACTGGTGACCTCTCCCCAGGCGACCCTCCCTTTATTTGACCTAATTACTGTGGATATTTCATTGCAGGGGACTTGACATCCCCCTCCCCTTAATGGTTTAGGAATTCTGATCTCCATTTGTAGTATTCAGGGAACATGCAGAGCACCCACAGTGTCAGAGCTCATATGGTAGAACCAGAGGGACAGATCTCAGCTCACTGAGCAGGCTGGCTCAAGGGGTGTGTGTGTATGTGTGTGTGTGTGTGTGTGTGTGTGTGTGTGTGTGTGTGTGTGTGTGTAGGGTTGGATGTTAGGGGTAGGCACTGTGTTCTCTTCCAGGCTATGGGGTCTTGGAAGTGTAGCAGTAGGAGGTAACAGAAGTCACCTAATCTTCCATGATTGAATTCAGCCAGGACAGCCATGTGGTCTGTCCCCTGAGCTGGTTCCAGCTTAGACTTCAGTTGAGTCCTTTAGTCTTCTCTGGGTTCCTCACATTAGAAGACATTCTTAGGGGACACCTCCACTCCCCAGTTCTGAAGATGGGTGGAAGTCACATGTCCCTGTTGGACTCTCTGCCCGCCTAGACCGTTTGCAGTCATGTCTTCCCCAATCCACCATTGTCCCTGGAGTGTGAGCGATTTGATAGTCAACCGCGTCTGTATGTAAACTGTGTTCTCAGGTCACCTTGGGTGGTAATAGTCACTGGTTCCTGTCATCAGGTCTCCTTACCTTTTCACCCTTCTCTCCGTAAAAACCCAGTCCTCGGTTGCCCTGGAGACAGAGATGGTTTGTAAGAATCAAGAACCACAGTGAAACCAAAATAGTTTTTAGAAGAAAGAGACCAAGTCACATCCTCTCTGAACTTCAGGAGCCAAGTGCCCCTAGTCCTCTGCCTATGGAAGACCTGAGGGGTGAGTGGTGAGCCGAGAGGGGTCCTGTCAGCTGACACATTCACATTTGGCCATCCAAGGGAGGACTGGAGCTCTCCCCTCAGATTCTGGGCATCTCAACTGGCCAGATAATGGCCTAGATTCTGTATCTGGAGATAATTTTTGATAAAAAAGAAAAAAACCCATCCTAACTTTATATAAACATTTTTAAAAAAAATGATTTTAGGGGACTTAACGCTGACTGCATTTCATATTTATGTGGTTGTTTGGATTGTTTTCTGAGGCAAAGTCAGGCCTGTGTCTCAGCCAGTGTTTATCTAACAGTTCCTCCGGGGAGCAGCTGGGCTGGAGTCAGCCCTCCCCGATGTCTGAGACCATAGATTCCAGGAGCCACTCCACATGCTCACACAGTGCTCTTTTGCCTTTTGCCGCTATGCACTTTCCCAGGGTCTCTATTGCCACAGGGAGCAGGCATCACACAGGACTCCCCCAGTCTCTCTCTGCAGTCTACTGTCTGCCTCCTCCAGTGCTTAGATAGCTTTTGAAAAATAAAAGCCAAAACCTTTAATTAAATTCTGGTTTCCTTCGCCACCTGGTTGGGAGCTGAAATCAAAGCACAGCATGGGGACCATGGGAGTCCCTACAGCACTCCTGCTCATAGATGCTTGTCAAAGTTGCCCGGAAGTGACTTGGTCCAGAGTGAGGGGGCTGTTTGTATTTGCAGCAGCCAGAGGAGATCTGAGGCCAGAGCCTGGGCTGGGCCACTGTTTCCTTGGCCCTGCAGCTCCACTGGTTTCCGCTGTCCTTGGCTGTAGGCCCTTCCCATCCTGCTCAGGGCTGTCTGATGGGGGTGAGTGTGGGGAGAGTGGGGGGGTATCCAGGAGCCTCCTCAAGTTCTGGCTCCAGCTGGAAACTCTGTTGGAAGGGATGGAAGCCTAAGGGGTACGGAGGTGGGTGGCAGCCAAGGTCGCCAGGGGTCACAGAAATGGAACTGCGTCTGGAGCAGGCGTGGGAACATGAAGACCTGCATCTGGATATGGAGCACTGGATGGTTCCTCCAAGCTTCCTGCTAGACCCCAGGATCTCTGATCAGATATTTTCCTCATCCACATTGCTGAGACAGGACTGCTGCTCCGCTTCCCCAGGTTATGACACACTGGTTTTGTTCTCAAGGCTCGAACAAGCTCCATGGTTGGTGCTTCACCAATGTAATAAGTACCCTGTCATGGAGGTGGTGTGGCTCTGGTCCCCAGCCTGACTCAGAAGCACTGGTCATGTCCCTAGTGTTAACCTTAGGCTCTGATTGCGTCTCACTATATCCAGCTAGTTCGAGGGTCTCCCCTTAAACAAAGTGTCACCCTGCTTCCACCCTGGAAAACGGCATCTGCAGTTAACTAGATCGCTTAGCCACACTTCCTCCACTGTGGCTCACCAGCGGTGTCTCGGAGCTACAAACGGCATCCCGGCATTAGGCTTGGGCCAGGCGTTCAGAGAAACCACAGAGTCGATTCCTCAGCATCAAGTCTTAGACTACACAATAGTTCTCGGTGTAATCTACACCAGAAGTACTTGTCGGCCAAGTTGTTCTTTGGTCAAAGAATGCAGACATGACCGTCAAAGAGCCCTCCCCCAACCTCTTCCCCACTGACTTACTGGTTGTCCTTTGGGTCCAGGGGGTCCTGGTGGTCCCTGCAGAAACATAAAAACATGAATAAGCTGGGCTTCCTCCCGCTCCCAGCACTCAGATGACATCTGCTTGGAGGCCCTGGGAAAACCATTGATGTCCACTTAGGACAGCATGCTCAGAGCTTCCCCACATCTGTCTTGGTGGGATGAAAAGCCAAGAGGAAGGCAGGGTCACTGTCCTTGGAATGTGCTGCTATCTACCCACAGCTGTTCCTGGTTTGCTTGTGTTTGGGGCTTGTGACTTTACCCGTGTCCCTGATGTGTCTATTCCTGAGTTTTGTGAGGTCCCAGGCCCTGTGACCACAGCCAGACTCCTCTGTTCTCCCAGGAGATTCCCCATAAGACACTGTCACATTTTGGTGGTGGATTTGCAAATGCTCTCGAAAAGAACAGATCTGTAGGTCAATTCCACAGACTGGGCAGCTGCATATATACAGTCTAAGGTTTTCTGAACCGTTTCTTTAGCTATTGCATACTTTTCTCTGTGTGTGCACGTGTATGTGCATGTCTGTGTGCACATGTGTGTGAGCACATGTGTGCATATGTGCATGTCTGTGTGCACATGTGTGCATGTGTGTACACATGTGTGTGCATGTCTGTGTGCACATGTGTGAGCACATGTGTGCATATGTGCATGTCTGTGTGCATGTGTGTACAATGTGTGTACATGCCTCTGTGTGTGTGTGTGTGTGTGTGTGTGTGTGTGTGCAAGTCTGTGTGCACATGTGTGATGGCCAGCAGTGGCCTTCCCCAATCATTCAATCATACTCCACCAAACTTATTTTGAGACAGTATCTCACACAAAACCTGTTATTTACTAATTCAGCTAGGCTGGCCAGCCAGCAAGCTTCAGAGATCCTCCTGTCTCTACCTCCCCAGCTCGGTGATGACAGGCGTGTGATACCATACTGTTTTTCTGACATGGTGCTGGGGATGGGAGTCAGGTCTTCATGCTTACACAGCAAGCCTGGCACTGATGGAGCAACCTTCTTAGCCCCTCTGAACCCCTTTCAGAGAAAAACCCTAAGCCACACAGTTATTGCTATATAAGTGAGCCAGCCACTCACAGGGAGAACGGTATGCATCCTGTCTCACTGCCACCCTGTCTTGGCTGAGCCTGCCACGGTGTGGTGGCAGAAAGGTTCCCATTGCACAAGAGTTGAAAGGATGAGAATCATTACTACAACTGAATATGACAGTCTAGAGGAACTCGCATGCGCTCCTCCTGGGCTGTGGGCACATACACCCGAGAACGGTCACTCACCTGGAGCCAAGCTCTCTTGTGTGTCCTCAAAGGCTATTTGTTTCACTGCTGACAAGGACTCCTTCTTTCTGGTAACCTTTCCCTTACTCTGCTCAAGCCCACTACACTTTTCTGTGTCATGTTGGAAGGGAGGGACGGCCTATGGCCTCCACTCAGGGACTCTATAAAAGACATCTAATGTGTCCCTTCCTACAGTGGCTATGGCCCAGGTGGGATGCACCTGTTACACTTGGCCTGGCCCCGAACAAGTCTGCTTCCTTCTGATTGCCCCAAGTGGGGCATTTGGTAGGCTTTGTCTAGGGGTGATGGGCCACATAGTTAAGATGGATCTTGAAGAGCTTACACCTGATGGGAGGGGCCTAGCCAGAACTAGCTTGTTGTGCAGTGGCACTCAATGGGCAGAAAAGAAGCATCCACAGATGACCTGACACAGGACACAGGGACTTACCGGTCTTCCAGGTGCTCCCATGGGACCCATCTGTCCTATTGGCCCTGGGCGGCCAGGAGGCCCCTGTAGACAGACAAAGAGCATGGCTTGAAGACAGGCAGACTGGGGTGTCTACTCCAGATGTTTATTTATTTATTTGTTTATTTTATGTGAGTACACTGTATCTGTCTTCAGACACATCAGAAGAGGGCATCAGATCCCATCTACAGATAGATGACTGTGAGCCATCATGTGATTTCTGGGCTTTGAACTCAGGACCTCTGGAAGAGCAGTCAGTGCTCTTAACTACTGAGTCATCTCTCTAGCCCCCTCCCTACCCCAGGTGTTTTTAAAGCTCTGCATGGAGTATTCCTTAATGAAAATGGTACTCACCTGGTAGCCGACCGAGCCAGGCTCTCCAGGCTCACCCTGGTTGAGAGGAAACAAGGGTCAAATTAAGAATTACTAGTGTGTGAATGTGTTGTGTGTGTGTGGTGTGTATGTGTGATGTGTGTGTTGTATGTATGTGTATGTATGTGTATGTGTGTGTATGTGTGTGTGGTGTATGTGTTGTGTGTGTTGTGTTGTGTGTGTGTATTGTGTATTGTGTGCATGTGTTGTCTGTGTGTGGTGTGTATGTGTGATGTGTGTGTTGTATGTATGTGTATGTGTATGTGTATGTGTGTGTATGTGTGTGTGGTGTATGTGTTGTGTGTGTTGTGTTGTGTGGGTGTATTGTGTATTGTGTGCATGTGTTGTCTGTGTGTGGTGTATGTGGTATGTGTGTTGTGTTGTGTACATGTGTGTATTGTATATTGTGTGCATGTGTTGTGTGTGTATGCATGTGTGTTATATGTATGTATTGTATGTGTGTGTTGTATGCGTGCATTGTGTGTGTGTTGTGTTTGTGTGCTGTATGTGTGTGTGTGGTGTGTGTGTTGTGTTGTGTACATGTGTGTATTGTATATTGTGTGCATGTGTTTTGTGTGTGTGCATGAGTGTGTGAGTTAATGCAGATGTATGTGCTTGCATGTGAGGACAGAAGTCAATATCAAATGTTATTCCTCAGGAACAAACTGTCTTTTTGAGACAGAGGCTCTCATTAATCTCAGCTTCCTCAGTAGGCAACTCTGGATGGCTACTAATGCAGGCGTCTGCCTGTCTCTCCCTCCTCAGTGCTGGACCTGAGAATAAGGTACTGTCCAGCTTGTTTACACAGGTTTTGGGATTTTAACTCAGGCCTTACACTTGCAAGGCAAGCCTTTTACTGACTGAGGCATCTTCTGAGCCAAGAGTTAAGCATCATTGGATTCATCTGTGGCAAACAAGCGTGAACTACACAAGCCCTGACAGACTGAGGTATTTGGTTTGTGGCACTGAGAACAAAGGGGGGACTGAATATGCCCCCACACAGAAATAGGATGACCCCAAGTTAATCTCAGCCTTGCTACCCCAAGAATCTGTAAATTCCTTCCCTGAACTGCTTGTTACCCTAGTGCTAATTTCCAACTGTCTTTGTTCTGGTTTACGTGGGATGCCCGAGCTCTGCCTCCCACCTATGGCAAACATACCCGATATTTGTCACGGTCCTCTTTCGAGAGTGCGTAAGGTTCGCCTTTCTGCCCCTTGGGTCCTTGGGGCCCCTAAATTATCAGATATACCATAAGAAAGAAAAACACACAGAAGAACCCATTATCTTCAAACACGGTCATGTTGTCACGATGACTGTTGGCTCCTGTCCATCACGCCCAGTGTCCCCGTGGACTTTTTACATAGGTGCCTCTGATATCAACTTCCTTAAGGTCCAACCACGAGTATGAGGCTTTTAAAATTTTTATAATCTTAGAGTTAAAGTGCAAACACCTTGTAGGCTTTAAACTGTTTTCTGAACCCCAAACAGAGCCTCCAAACTCATCCTCTGGCATAGGACTGGGGTCCTTACAGTATTATCAGGTAGACACTTAGAGCCACTTAATACAGAAGAGTGGTTCGAATTATGCAAGACGTAAGGTGCACGTTAGCCTTGAATATGTATAATAATCTGAATTTTTACAGTGACATGTGTCTCTTGGTCATGATGCTTAAGCAAGACAGACAGAAAAGCAATGACGTTCACTGAACATCGAGTCATGCAAAAGTGAGGCAGGGTTTCATAGGCACTGCAGAGTGGAGGCGGAGGCCGTTAGCCAGAGACGTCAACTCAGTGCAGGCTAAAGTTGGGGTTGTCAGCTCATGGCTTCTCACCTCAGCATGCTTTCAGATTACAAAGGCCTAACCAGAACGTTAGCATAAAATGAATTTGCAAATATAGTTCTGAACGAGCATGTCTTTGCAAAGATCCTAAGAATGAGGTCACAAAGTGAACTATGGCAGGAAGGCCACCGTATTGAACAAGTATTTCTGTTGTGTATCTTCTCCATCTGGTAGATGCTGGAGAAGCCGGCCTCCTTCCAGGTCCCCAGGAATCCTATAATACAATTCCTTAGTGCCTAACAGACACTGGGACAAGATTCAAGCTTCCTAGTTTGAGTTGTATCTTTAAACCATCCGCTGTTATTTGGCTTAGATTGTAGGAGGAGATGGTGGGATCCTTGGGAGACAGTGGGCAAGAACATACACCAAATCACTCACCTTCTACCTAACAGTCAAGAATGCTTGAACCCAGGACATTGGGTGAAAAAAACAGTGGGCGGGAAAAGCAGCTTTCACAGCCACAATGACCAGAACAAGGCCTGGCAGGTGGCCCTTCTGGGCTGAACCTGGGAAGTGGAGCCAAGGTCACATTATCCTTGGTCCATTTACACTGACATGTGTCCCTCGCTCAGATGACCAGGCTAAGCAGACCACACTGCGCATATACTCACAGGGAGGCCAGGGAAGCCCCCAGTTCCAGAGGGTCCCTGTGGCCCGGCGTCTCCTCTGGTTCCATTGCAACCATCGTAGCCCGGTCTTCCACGGGGTCCACCTTGCCCTGGGTGCCCCTGGGAAGCAGAACAGTGCGTGAACAGTCAAGATTTCATGTAATTGACCCACAAAACAGTGGGGGATGCTCTCAAAAGCCACACCTCCGGCAAAAATCCAAGGAAAAGATAACTCAAAAACGGACAAAGGAAGGAATGAACGATTGAACAAGCAAAGATGTGTCTTAAGCCGGTTTGAGGCTGCAAAGGCCGGTTACCATTCTTCACCGGCTTGAAGGAACTTGCTTTCCTCTGCCGAGCTTCCAGGACCTTTCAGCAGGCAACAGGAAGAAGAAATCCTGAAAGCCTGTTGGAGCTATTAGAAACCACTGTGGGATGGCTTTACCAGCCTTAGTGAATACGAATGGTGGGTGGCGAACCAGAGGGGCCACCTTCGAGGGAAGGTGGTAGCCACACCCCAGAGCCTGGATCAGCTTTCCTTGGTGATACAATTGCTGTAATTGTTCTGCTGTCCTCTGAGAAGAGACCTCACTCGAGCCTAGGCTGGCTGCCAACTTGAGATCCTCCTGTCTCAGCCCCCCGAATGCTGGGATTATAGGTGTGCACCACCATGTCTTCCAATGTTTTAGATTTAGGCACAAGTGTCAAAACCCTAAGGTATTCAGGAATGTCAGCTGTGATGTCATGACCAAGCACCTGTGGAATGACGGGAGGGGCTCAGGCTGCACTGAGCTTTTGGACATGCGGGGCAGGGCCAATAGCCTACAATTTGTGCTTTATTAGAATACAGCCTGTTGGGATATCAAGTGAGCAAGAAAAAAAATATTATAAAAGACAAAAAAGGGACACAGCCGATTCTGATATTAAATAGATAGTAGGGACTTAGGTACATGTTTTGTAATTGTGCAATTTCTTTAAATGAATCTTGGTAATGAACCAAATATATTCCAAAATGGTCTCTCAGGACATTTTTTTTTCTTTTTTCTATTTTTCGGAGCTGGGGACCGAACCCAGGGCCTTGCGTTTGCTAGGCAAGCACTCTACCACTGAGCTAAATCCCCAACCCATGACATTTTTTTTTAATTTGAGAAATTTAGAAAATTTTAAGAATCTGTGGCAAAAATCACACAGATACCAAGATACAATGATATTGAAAAATACTAAAAAAGTTCTTCTTTCTTCTCTCTCTCTCTCTCTCTCTCTCTCTCTCTCTCTCTCTCTCTCTCCCTCCCTCCCTCAGGATTTATTCATTTATTTTATGCATGAGTACACTGTAGCTGTCCTTCAGAAACACCAGAAGAGGGCATCAGATCCCTTTACAGATGGTTGTGAGCCACCATGTGGTTGCTGGGAATTGAACTCAGGACCTCTGGAAGAGCAGTCAGTGGTCTAACCACTGAGCCACCTCTCCAGCCCTCTTTGTTTCAGGTGGCTTTGACCTGTACTGGAGTCAGAGGAGTCCCTTCTCTTCTCCCTGTAGCTCTCTGGTGGCCTTCTGTGTAAGGACAGGAGGGGTCTCTAGACCTGGCCTTCCAGATATTCCTCAAGGAATTAACTTTGTTCCACCCAAACTCAGTTGTGTCCTGTGGCATTTTCCCAAGACTCTCCTATGAGGTCCCTCCATTTGGTGACATTTTGCCTACTGTGGTTCCTTCCTAGAACTGAGCCTCATCTCTGGCAAGTTCACGCCAATGCACACCGACATGATCTTGATAACCCAGCTCTGAAGAGGGCATCAAGCTACACTAACCCAAATGCCCATCTTTCAGTATCTAGACACCTTTCAATGGGACCTGCTCTCAGCTCTTCACAGATGTTGGCTTACACAGCTTTGAACGTGTAACACAATGTAGTCCCCTTAAGATCAAGGTGGACAGACTGGGGAGCTCTGACAAAGGACATTCAGGCCATATTGTCCGTGCCACGCTCTCTGAGGTGACTCTGGCATGTGCAAGCAGAGAGCTGACTCCCCTCTAGCTTGGTAACCATTTGCTTCTGATATGAAATGAGTGTGCAGAGGAAAATCAAAGGAGAACGAGACACCTTGGTCCCTGCTCCATCTCATGATGCCCCTCCAACTTAATGAACTTGGACCATCAAGACATAGCTGATGGGTGATCCAAAAGTTCCAAGAAGTAGTTAAAAAAGGAGCAGTTTCCTCTCGGGCTGTTTGTGGGAAGACGTTTGTCTCGGGCTGTTTGTGCGAAGACGTTTTTACGATTTGTTTATCTCTGAAAATGTGTGGATTCTTCTCTCTGCTCCTTTCTCAAGATCCCAAGTAACGAGGCGCTTACGTCTTTCTTCCTGGCACGGTGGGGTATAATCTAGTCTCCTGGCGCCCACTCTATGGGCAGCACTGAAGACCTGGCTATGCTGGGCTCCTGTTCTGCTGAGCGTGGCTTCCTTCTCTCTGCTCCCCTTCCTTTAGGACTGTGGGGCTATTGGTCAGAAAGCAGAGCAGACTTTTCTCCCATTGGCTCTAGTTCCTGATACTAAGCTATCCCTGCTAGTGAAGCTGGGGGCCAGTCTCCCTCCCTGTATGTGTGCAACGAGAGGAGAGGCATGCTGGCAGGGCACAGATGTCTGTGAACATGGGCGAGGCTCACAGGGTCCATGCCTCTCCACAGCCACAGATGAAGGAGGATGACAGGACATGTGACCGACACACTCATCCCTGAGCCCAGGTCTGGCTAGGAAGTCGCCTGGGAATCTGTTGGCTGAGCCCTGTGAGTCAGGCACTTTTTTTTCCCCACAAGAAGTTAAAGTAAACTAACTTTAAAAACATTTTTACTTCATTTTGAGATTCTCTCATGGACAAACCATGCCTTCTCTCTCTCTCTCTCTCTCTCTCTCTCTCTCTCTCTCTCTCTCTCTCTCTCTGTTGGGATCACCACCTATTCTATAGCTTAGGCTGGCCTTGAACTCACAGCAACCCTCCCTGCCTTATACGCCCAAGTGCTGGGATGACAAGCATGAACCACACCCTGCCTTGTAACTTTCTTTTTTTTTTTTTTTTGACTCCGTTATGCACAGCGACTATGAAGAATCTGGGCAGCTGCAGAGGCCACTTTGGGTTTTGTTCTATTCTGGTACTTGCCGGGCCATTTTATATCCAGATTGCCCCATGTGGCAAATGAACTCTCAAGACCCGCTCTTTGCAGACCA